>NW_020229245.1:0-517769 GCF_003227725.1 Camponotus floridanus
TATTATATATATATATATATATATATATATATATATATCATTTATTCAGATCATATTATATATGCATGTTTTCTCAATAACGATTTTCTCTCTTTCCCTCTCCCTCTTTTCTCTCTCTCTCTCTCTCTCTCTCTCTCTCTCTCTCTCTCTCTCTCTCATTGTAAATTATCTAAATTATTTAAGTTTTTAAATTATATTAGTATAACATATATATAAAATATTCTGGATTATCTTATTTTAACGATAACACGATGTTCGATTTTGGCAATGTAAAATATAAACAGTAGCCCGCTATATTATGGCTTTGTCATTATTCGCACGGTGACTCTCGAGTAAAGTAGTGGTAAGAAACGCTTCGTATACTGTAATTTTTTTACTAAACACGATTACGGTTAGTATTGAAACATAATTTGCTATAAATATTGACAAAAATTAATTAATTAAAGATTAATTAACGACATGAAACTGTATCGCAACATACATCCGATACAGTTAAATCTTTATCGAATCGTAATTATTCATTACCGCGATTAAAAATTGAAACAGAAAATACATAAAAAGGGATAGGAGAATTAAACATAATCTTTCGATCGTCGATGCTTATTATATTATATTTCTTTAATAATATTAAACTTAAATATATTTCGATCAATGCTTTAAATTTTCTCAATCCTTCTTAATTAAATACACAATTTAATCGAAAATCGATTAAATTATAAAGATCGAAAATAGTAAATAATCACTTCGATAATTGCGATTTTTACGGATAATAATTATTATTTCAATACTTAGAGTCACAAATATATTTCATCCGTGTTATTTTATCGTTCTTGACAATCAAAATATAATTTGGATTGTGAGAAAACACGAAGTAAAACAATCGAATTATAGATCCAAATAATTAATATAACGAAAAGAGTCGTGAAAAATTGTTTAATAAATAATGAATTTTAATCAATAAATTAAAATACTTCCATAATTTAATATTCCGCGTTAATGTATATTTTATAATATATAAAATATAAAAATATTTCAGCAACAAATTGTGAGAGAACACGAACTAAAATGGAATTATACATACAAATAATTAGCATAACAGGACTCCGTGAATTGATTGATAAATAATCAATTTTAATCAATAAATTAAATACTTTCATAATTTAATATTCTGCGTTAATGTATATTTTATAATATATAAAATATTTTGGCAACGAATTATCGATAACATGACATTCGACTTTGGCAATATAAAATATAAACAGTAGCTTTATATGTTACCGCTTTGTCATCATTCGCACGGTGAATCTCGAGTAATGAAATAGTGGTAAGAAACGCGTCGTATACTGTATTTTTTATACTAAATACGATTACGATTAGTATTAAAACATAATTTGCTGTAAATATTAATAAAAATTAATTAATTAAAAATTAATTAACGATATGAAATTGTATCTCAATGATAAATCTTTATCGAATCGCAATCATTCATTACTGGGAACAAAAATTGAAACATGGGATACGTAAAAGAGGATAAAAAAATTAATTATGTTATGATATCGATCAATGATGCTTATTGTAACATTTCTTTAACAATATTAGAATTAACTATATTTCGACCAATACGTTAAATTTTCTCAATCCTTATTAATAAAACAATATACAATTTAATCGAAAATCGATTAAATTATAGGGATCCAAAATATTAAATAATCACTTTGATAATTGCAATTTTTACAGACAATAATTATTATTTTAATATTTAGAATGACAAATATATTTCATCCGTGTTACTTTTTCTACTTGACAATCTAAATATAATTTCGATGTGAGAGAACGCGAAGTAAAACAATCGAATTATAGATACAAATAATTAGCATAACGAAAGGTTCCGTGATAAATTGTTTAATATATAATCAATTTTAATCAGTAAATTAAAATAATTCATTAACTTAATATTCTGCGTTAATGTATATTTTACAATTTATAAAATATTTCAGCAAATTATCGATAATACGGCATTCGATTTTGGAAATACAAAATATAAACAGTATCGCTCTATACGTTACCGCTTTGTTATCATTCGCACAGTGACTCTCGAGTAATAAAGTTGTGGTGAGAAACGCTTCGTACATTGTAATTTTTTTTGTTAAACACGATTGTGATTAGTCTTGAAACATAATTTGCTATGAATATTAATAAATGTTAATTAATTATCTTTGCCTTACAGTTTCATGTCGTTAATTAATAAAAATTAATTAACGACATGAAACTGTATGGCAACGATAAAACTTTATCGTATCGCAATCATTCATTACTGGAAACAAAAATTGAAACACGGGATACGTAAAAGAGGATTAAAAAAATTAATTTTGTTATGATATCGATCAATGATGCTTATTGTAACATTTCTTTAACAATATTAGAATTAACTACATTTCGACCAATGCGTTAAATTTTCTTAATCATTGTTAATTAAATACACAATTTAATCAAAAATCGATTAAATTATAGGAATCCAAAATATTAAATAATCACTTCGATAAATGCGATTTTTACGAATAATAATTATTATTTTAATATTTAGAATCACAAATATATTTCATCCGTGTTATTTTATCGTTCTACTTGATAATCTAAATATAATTTCGAATGTGAGAGAACGCGAAGTAAAACAATCGATTTATAGAAGCAAATAATTAGCATAACAAAAGACTGCGTGAATTGTATGATAAATAATCAATTTTAATCAATAAATTAAATACTTTCATAATTTAATATTTTACGTTAATGTATATTTTATAATATATAAAATATTTCGATAACGAATTATCGATAACACGATGTTTGATTTTGGCAATATAAAATATAAACAGTAGCGCGCTATACGGTGCCGCTTTGTCATCATTCGTACGGTGACTCTCGATTAATAAAGTAGTGGTAAGAATCGTTTTGTATATTATAATTTTTTTACTAAACATGATTACAATTAGTATGAAAACATAATTTACTATAAATTTTAATAAAAATTAATTAGCGACATGAAACAGTATAGCAACGATAAATCTTTATCAAATCGCAATCATTGATTATCGCGATTAAAAATTGAAACAGGTTATACATAAAAGAGGATAAAAGATTATGTTGTGATATTTCGATCATCGATCCTTATTAGAATATTTCTTTATAATATTAGAATATAATATTAGAATTAAATATATATCGATTCGATGCTTTAAGTTTTCTGAATCCTTCTAAATACACAATTTAATCGATAATCGATGAAATTATAGGGATTTAAAATATTAAATAATCACTTTGATAATTGCGATTTTTACGGAAAATAATTATTATTTTAATATTTAGAATCGCAAATATATTTCATCCGTGTTATTTTATCGTTCTACTTGATAATCTAAATATAATTTGGGATGTGAGTGAACATGAAGTAAAACAATCGATTTATAGAAGCAAATAATTAGCATAACAAAAGACTGCGTGAATTGTATGAAAAATAATTAATTTTAATCAATAAATTAAATACTTTCATAATTTAATATTTTACGTTAATGTATATTTTATAATATATAAAATATTTCGATAACGAATTATCGATGACACGATGTACGATTTTGGCAATATAAAATATAAACAGTAGCGCGCTATACGGTGCCGCTTTGTCATCATTCGTACGGTGACTCTCGATTAATAAAGTAGTGGTAAGAATCGTTTTGTATATTATAATTTTTTTACTAAACATGATTACAATTAGTATGAAAACATAATTTACTATAAATTTTAATAAAAATTAATTAGCGACATGAAACAGTATAGCAACGATAAATCTTTATCAAATCGCAATCATTGATTATCGCGATTAAAAATTGAAACAGGTTATACATAAAAGAGGATAAAAGATTATGTTGTGATATTTCGATTATCGATCCTTATTACAATATTTCTTTATAATATTAGAATATAATATTAGAATTAAATATATATGGATTCGATGCTTTAAGTTTTCTGAATCCTTCTAAATACACAATTTAATCGAAAATCGATGAAATTATAGGGATTTAAAATATTAAATAATCACTTTGATAATTGCGATTTTTAAGGACAATAATTATTATTTTAATATTTAGAATCGCAAATATATTTCATCCGTGTTATTTTATCGTTCTACTTGATAATCTAAATATAATTTGGGATGTGAGAGAACGCGAAGTAAAACAATCGATTTATAGAAGCAAATAATTAGCATAACAAAGGACTGCGTGAATTGTATGAAAAATAATTAATTTTAATCAATAAATTAAATACTTTCATAATTAAATATTTTACGTTAATGTATATTTCATAATATATAAAATATTTCGGTAACGAATTATCGATGACACGATGTACGATTTTGGCAATATAAAATATAAACTGTAGCGCTCTATACGGTGCCGCTTTGTCATCATTCATACTGTGACTCTCGAGTAATAAAGTAGTGGTAAGAAACGCTTTGTATATTGTAATTTTTTTACTAAACATGATTACAATTAGTATGGAAACATAATTTACTATAAATTTTAATAAAAATTAATTTATTAAAAATTAATTAGCGACATGAAACAGTATAGCAACGATAAATCTTTATCAAATCGCAATCATTGATTATCGCGATTAGAAATTGAAACAAATTATACATAAAAGAGGATAAAAGATTATGTTATGATATTTCGATCATCGATACTTATTACAATATTTCTTTATAATATTAGAATATAATATTAGAATTAAATATATATCGATTCGATGCTTCAAGTTTTATCAATCCTTCTAAATACACAATTTAATCGAAAATCGATGAAATTATAGGAATTTAAAATATTAAATAATCACTTCGATAATTGCGATTTTTACAGACAATAATTATTATTTTAATATTTAGAATTACAAATATATTTCATACGTGTTATTTTATCGTTCTACTTGATAATCTAAATATAATTTGGGATGTGAGTGAACACGAAGTAAAACAATCGATTTATAGAAGCAAATAATTAGCATAACAAAAGACTGCGTGAATTGTATGATAAATAATTAATTTTAATCAATAAATTAAATACTTTCATAATTTAATATTTTACGTTAATGTATATTTTATAATATATAAAATATTTCGGTAACGAATTATCGATAACACGATGTTTGATTTTAGCAATATAAAATATAAACAGTAGCGCGCTATACAGTGCCGCTTTGTCATCATTCGTACGATGACTCTCGAACAATAAAGTAGTGGTAAGAATCGTTTTGTATATTATAATTTTTTTACTAAACATGATTACAATTAGTATAGAAACATAATTTACTATAAATTTTAATAAAAATTAATTAGCGACATGAAACGGTATAGCAACGATAAATCTTTATCAAATCGCAATCATTGATTACCGCGATTGAAAATTGAAATAGGTTATACATAAAAGAGGATAAAAGATTATGTTTTGATATTTCGATCATCGATCCTTATTAGAATATTTCTTTATAATATTAGAATATAATATTAGAATTAAATATATTTTGAGTAATGCTTTAAATTTTCTCAATCTTTGTTAATTAAATACACAATTTAATCGAAATTTTATTATGCAAATTTAAATTTATATGCTATATTTCAAAATAAATTCCAAATTATATATATATTATATTATATATTATATATTATATTATTAAATGGAGTGAGAGTAAAGGATTTGAGAGCTTTTACTCTCACTCCATTTAATTAATTTTTATAGAGAACTTATTAATTATAATTATTATATTATATTATATTATATATAAAAAAAATTATATATAATATAACCCTCCCATGGGGTACACCTTGTCGCGGTGGGAGGGCTTAGTACTTGGATGATGCCTTGAGATTTATTTTAAATTTTTCTATTTACGATAAATCTTATGGTGCCTGAAAGGGAAGCGAAGTACCCTTTCGCGTCGTCGGTGCCGTCAACGTGCCGCGGACGGCTGCGCTTCGTAACCGCGTTTTCGCGTTATAGTATTCTCGCGTTATCGCGTTTTCGCGTTTTCAAAATCCCAATTTCGTTTTTTGTCAACGAGTCTCTCCTTCCGACGCCAACTAACTGGGATGTTTCATCGAGTCGTTGCTTTGCGACGTACTCGCGCCTTGTGCAACGTGGCACTTGGTGATGCCGGCCGCGCAGAACGTAGGTCCAGTATAAAATGTACATGGGCGCGCGGGTTCGAGCTTCGCGCTCGATCGGCTTAGTGATGAACACGCTCTGCTTCGTCAATTGATTTGGCCCGAATCGGTTAGAACTCGATCGATTGTTCGAAATGGTCGTCAATGGGTCCCTTCTCTTTGCTCGTCTACTCTACAGCCACACGCCTAGCGTGTGTTAACCCTGTCGAGGAGTCGAGTGGATTCCCCTAGGCACGATTTTCGCTCGGTAAAAGGGGTTGCCTCCCCATTTTCTAAATTGCTGAATGTTAGCTTTTAAAAAATGTGGGTATCCTCTTCTTTTACCGTCTATCAGCCTTGTGTACTGCGCTAGTGATATAGCATCCGTGCGGGTCACTTGAAATCGTGCTTAGCGGGTCCAGGTTCGATATGAGATAGGATAATTATGCGCGAAAAAGAGCTGGTGAACTTTATTTTCCTCTATTCCGTCAATCGTTTCGTCTTCTTTCCGGTTCGGGCCTAATCTTTGCTCGTTGTATCGTTGCATTCCCGACCTGTTGGCTCGAAATTGATTCTCGCGAAATGAAATGGGATTTTCGCTCGTACCGAAACCGGGAGTGTCGGACATAGTATATATATATTAAATATATACATCGCGCGACAAAATTTTTAATCGTACCGAATTAGTGCGGGAGTGCCGTTTAGTATCGCGCGTAAAATAACGAAAATAGCGATATAAAAATATCGCTCGTGAGTGCGGGAGTGCCGTTGAAAGTATCGCGCGTCAACAACATGAGAGGAGGAGGAGGCCTGGGAGAGGCATCTTGCATCGGCGGAGCAACCTGATGGTGAATATTTATTATTTGTATATCCATTGTTATAAATCGTACGCATAATAATTCGATCTTATTATTTAAATGAATTAAAGAGAAAATTAGAGAGAAAGATTTTTATAAAAGTTATATAAAACTTTTTAAAAAACTTTCTTAAAAAACAGTTTTAAAGTTTTCTAAAAATTTTCCACGCGTGTTTATCTCTGCTTATTATTTTACACATCGGATATAAAATTCCGCGCGATAAAAATTTTTTGAAATATTGATTGCATTTTGTGAGCATTAATATAAATGAATTTTATATTTGTATGTTACAGACAACTAGCTTCGATAACAACAACTCCGCTGTTGCGCATCAGTGCCGGTGAGTGAGAAAAACTTTTATTTAACTTTAAGGTAACGGATTCGTAGAGATTGTAGAGGTAGATTGTAGATTGTAGATTGTAGATTGTAGATTGTAGATTGTAGATTGTAGATTGTAGATTGTGAATTGTAGAGTAAGTCCGTTGCCTTAAAATGGATGAGCTAGGATAGATTAAATTAAATAACTTTTAATAAATTCTTTCGAAATGCTTTGCATCTATTGCGAAAATATATTGAAGTATTAATTTAAAAAAGAGAATCTCAAGAAAAGAAAATTTTTTTTGTAAAGACTTGACTAGTTTATTAAATCAAGAGCACGTATTAATAATTTTAACAATTTTATCTATTTTTGATACTTTATTCTTATAACGCGCACTTATTTTATTCTAATTTCTTATATCATAGCTCATCCATTGTAGAATTTGTTTGTAGATATTGTTTTTAAATTTTACTTTAACTTAAAATAAAGCCAAACGATTAATTAATTAAATAATTTGTAATATCATAAAAGTTATACACATACATGAATTTTATATTTTATTAGAAAATATAGTATATAGAACAACATAATAATTTAGTATCGAGCACTAAGAGCCCATAAACGCGGATGGCAATGCGTAAATTTTTACGAACATTAATTGTTCGCGAAAAAATTTTTTGTAATTTGTAGTAATTTGGCTTTATTTGAGTTAAAATAAAGTTATATTCAAATAGTTCAGAAACGATCGTAAAATCGAGCGATCGTTACGATGAGCGTGAAATATTTACGCTTATTTGCCGGTAATTAAACGGCAAATTTATCGACAAAAGAAGGAGTGTTTATCTCCTTTTTCGATCTCTGATTAGAGATCGAGCGAGAAATTGGCCAGGATCAACGAAAAGTAAGTTCAACTGGCCTGAAGAAAAGCTTTACGTACAATAGTACGTAATGTCGGACATTTATTCACACGGTTAGGGCATGCGGTTAGAGAATGTAATTAGGGCACGTAATTAAAATATGCGTGATTAGAGATAGGTTTTCCTCGAATAATTTCACTTAATCGAGGAATAGGATTGTTAGGGCTATTAGGTGATCATTAAGATTTTGTAATTTTCCATTCAAAAAGTAGAGGATTGTTAGGGCTATTATGTCATTAATTTAGCTGATTTTATATTATGTATCTTTTAAGGAATCAGGAAATGTAGGTTTAAATAATATTAGGGAAAACAAATTAATAAATATTTCAATAATTACGAGGGTCGTTTGATAAATTTGGTAAAAAAGCAAGTAAAACACATTGTTTTGGAAAAAATCTACGTTATTTCTCAACATAGTCTCCATTAAGGTTTATACACTTGGTAGAACGAGATTCCAATTTTTTAACCGTCGAAAAAATAGACTGTCTCAAAACTTGCAAAATACTCGTTGAATTTCACGGAAATTTACCAAACTTATCAAACGACCCACGTATATTATTAATATTAAGAATTTTTAAGGGATCAATATTTTTTGAGTGTTTTTTTATAGGTATTTTATTTATATAAGGATGAAAATTAACTTGTTAACATTCAATAATTTGTATAGTAATACGAATTTTTTTGCGAAATTTTATGTACTTATGTAATACGAAATTTATGTACTTTTATGTAATACGAAATTTTAAATGAAAAATTTAAAATACAAATTTATATATTAAGCTATTTTTTAGTAATATGAATAATAAATTTCGTATATTTATGAATTTATAAGTTATTTTTAAATATAGAAATTAAAAGATTTAAAATAGAATTAAGAATGATATTAAAGAATAGATATTAAAGAATGAATAGAATTTATAGGAAAAGATTTATTATTAAAATTAAAAAAAAAATTTTAATTTAAATAATATTTTTAAATAATAACTTTTCGAAAATTTATATATTCATTTATTTATATATTTATGGTTTTAATTTAAATAGTAATTTTTACAAAATTTATATATTTATATACTTATATATACATTTATATACTTATATATACATTATATATACTTATATATACATTTAAGGTTTTAGTTTAAATTATAATAATTTTTATATAAAATTTATATGTTTATTTTCTTATATATAGATGTTTGTGTATTTATGTATTTAAAGTTTTAATTTAAATAATAATTTTTATATAAAATTTATATGTGTATTTTCTTATATATAGATGATGTTTGTGTATTTATGTATTTAAAATTTTAATTTAAATAATAATTTTTATAAAATTTATATATTTATATATATTTTGAGATATATATAATTTCATTAATTGTATTTCATTAATTTTATTTATATAAATTTATCTAGACAGCTTATATTATTAAAGTTTAACATCGAAGTTATTAAGAAAATTATTTTTTTCAGATATTTGTGAATATATATTGAATGTATATAATATTGAATATAGTGAATATTATGAACATATAATAGGATAGTAGTTTGTTAGGGCTACTCCATATAATGCTCCTTATGCACATGGTTCCGGGGACTTGCACGTTGGAAGACTAAGGAAAGGCGCGTGGGGTTTTTAGTTGGTAGTCCCTGCCGTTAAAATGGCGGCGGGGAGAGCCCAACACTACCCCGACGGGACCGCTAAATAGGTCCCGACGGGGTGTGCATAAGGTGCATTTTCCCCACGTAAAAAAAAAAAAAAAAAAAATTGTTAAATTATGTTGTATTACATTACAAATTATATTATATTTTAATAATGAATTTCAACAATGAATAACATAATATCCGATATGAACAATACCGTGCTAATGATTTTGTTTTACGGTCTTGTTATGCAAATTTAAATTTATATACTATATTGCAAAATAAATGCTGCAATTGTATATATTATATTATATATAAAATTATATATAATATAACCCTTCCATGGGGTACACCTTGTCGCGGTGGGAGGGCTTAGTACTTGGATGGTGTCTTGAGATTTATCTTAAATTTTTCTATTTATGATAAATCTTAAGGTGCCTGAAAGGGAAGCTAAGTACCTTTTCGCGTCGTCGGTGCTATAATAATTGTCATTGATTCATTGAAATGTTAAAATCATTGCTATTGGGAGTGGTCTGGAAGATCTGAGATTCGTTCCATTTTGCAGCGGAACTTTTGACATTTAACGAGTCGTTTAATTTTCCTTCGCGGATCAATCTCGATAGAATTCTGCGTAAAACATACGTTAAAAAAAGTCGCTCTCTACATTTAATATTGTTCTTCTACTTTGTCGGATATTAACTGACGATCGGGCGAAATTACTTTAATCTTTCGAATTGTTATCATCAGATTATCCGCGAGATATTTTTGTCTTACATTTAATTGCAATTATTATTTTTTTACTTGATCGTTGGCTTATACCAAATTTCGCTTATTTTTTCACGTGTCAAACTTTCTTAAAAAATTAAAATGTATCAATATAAATACTTTTCTTTTTGTAATTAAAAGATATAATTGATGATAAGATATAATAATTAATGAAGAAATATAATAGATAATGTAAATGTATTGGTGATTTTTTCATCGCAACTTATTTATATTACGCAATCCTTAATAAGTTTTGTAATGAAAAATCGATAATTAATAAATGTCACGAATAATTTGAATCGTCTGTTTGAAAATCATTTGATTTAATTTTAAATGAATGTTGTGTGCATTTCAGACATTTTCGTGTAATTTTGTATCATAAGATATTTTGTACTAATTTATAAATATTATAATTATATTTACAAATTATATATTGTAATTATAAATAATTAGATAAATATTATAAATTCTTATCTAAATATATTTTATATGTTGTAAATATTATTATATATTGTAATAATATTTTATAAATTATTTATGTTATACTTTATAGTTCAATTATTGTATATTTCCCTTTATTTTATGAAATAATATTATATTATATAATATTATATAATTATAATTATATAATTATATATTATTTAATATTATATAATTATATAATTATATATAATTATATAATTATATATTATATAAGATCAAATATTTATTATATTTAAATAAAATAATTATAATAAAAATTTTACCTCTTCGATGGTATCTCCATCTTAATGAAGGCATTTGCCGGGTGAGGAGGTTTGAGTACTCTAATGATCCGGAGAGCTATGTCGGCGGTAATGTATTTAGATAGTAAAAATAATCATTTTTATGTCATTTTGCCAGTCAAATCGCGTCAAAATGAAATCAAAATGACTATTTTTGCTGTATAAATAGTTACCGGTAAGGTCACCTATGCCGGACAGGTCTAAGGGGAAGAGTGAGACTAAGAGAGATACTGTAGTTATTTATACTGTAGTTATTTAGTAATATTTTTAATAAAAGCTATATATATATATATATACTCGTATATATTAATGACGGAAAGTAAAATCCGTACTTAAGGATTGAAACATCTTTTTACAGACACAACAAAATTTTCATACGATATATGTAAAAGAATTATATGAAAAAATTAACAAAATAATTAATAAATATATATTACTTAATTTTTTTATCATGTAAATTCTTTGTTGTGTATGAAAAAATTCTTCTTTTTTGCGTAGAATTTCTTCTACATTTTTATTTTAAAATGTTTTGCAAATATATGTCTTTACTATTTATTTTATTATCAAAAGTATATATAATTAATATGTTTATTAAAATTGCATGTTATCTAATATATAAAACATGCAAATATGTAACTGTATTCCTTCATATTATAAAGGGTTTTAATTATTAACAATGTTAAATAATTTTTTCTTTATATTTATGGTTGCCTAGTTGAAAGTATATCATCACGTTTTCAATGTGTGATTAATAATTAATTATCTTTCATAAAAAAATATATTTTTTGTAACTACGTATAAAGCGATAGATTTCGAAACGCATATTTCGCGTAATTTAATTATTTATTTAATAAAAATATATAAATATGGCAATGAATATAGAAAAATATTTATTTCATCTTTGAACATTACATTGGAAGATTTGCAGTATCTTTCGCGCATAGAATAATTTATTTATTATCAATTTATATACATGAGTGTCTTGTTATACTCTGGTGCTACTGGCATTTCGTGCACACATAGCACGAAACGAAACCAGAAATTGTGCACATTATACCCTCTGGAACATTCATGGACTTTGGCTTTGTAGTTCATGTCCACGTTCATTTTCAATGTCCAGAGAGAGTATCGTTTTCAGGGATCACCTAAAAAGCAGTCTTCTTGAAAGAATAGACACTATTTCTGTTCTTATTGCCATCTGTATTACCGACACGTAGCACGGAACAGAACCACAATTTCTAGATATGTTATCCATTAAGAAATTTTCTGGAAATGGCTACGTAGTTCATTGTGTCTACGCTTTATATAAATGTTAATTTATTGCTGATGTAAAAAGAAAGCTAAACATCCAATTACACTCGTATAATATTCAGCAAAGTTGTTTAAAATTCATTTTCGTAAAATTAAAATTTATTATTCCGAGTTTTTAATGTTTTTAAAAATGTGTTCCTTCCACTAAATTACAGGTATTGTACACATCTAAATCAGGAATCACTTTGTCAATTATATAACTGATGATCCTACAGAGAATCCTGTTATCCTGCATATATATATGTAGCTCACTTTGTTATTATTTTCAGATCAATTATATATAATTCATATATAGCTTATATAATCCATTCCCATATAATACTCTGATATCATGTCGACTTTGGAAGATAAAATTTTGGGAGAGAAGTTGCACTACTACTGTAGCAGTTCGAGTGAAGATGAGGAAAATGATTCTGAAGATTCCAATGAGGAAGCTAATGATGTAAAATGTATTGAGGATAATGCGCACTATGTTGCGCCTGCAGAATGGGATGGAGTTTCGAATAATACAGGACCTAAAGGTGTGATAAAGGTATGAAATGAGCTTATGATGCTAATTCTAGTTTGTAATCCATTGTAATTATTAATTGTGGAAAAAATACTAAAATCCATGTAATTATATTTAAGTCTTATTATCCAATATACATAAAAAAAAATAACTGTTAATATTAAGAAAATAATAAGAAGTCTTATTATCCAATATACATAAAAAAAATAACTGTTAATATTAAGAAAATAATAAGAAACTTGTAATATTAAATTGACATGTATTTTTGATAGGATTGGCAAAGATACAAGCAACTAGAAGCAGAAAAGCGAGAATTGCAAGAAAGAGAAAAATTGCAGTTAATTAAAAAACTGAGTTTAACATGTCGCAGTGCTTTGGACGAGGAGAAGGAAAAGCTGAATGAGACAGATCCAGATTTGGAAAATTTATTGACCGATGACTTCCTATTGGAATACCAAAAGCAGAGAATGAAAGAAATGCTTGCAAAAACAGAGAAGCTTTACTTTGGAAAAGTTATTGATTTAGAGAGTGCGGATCAATTTTTGCAAGCTATCGATGAAGAAGACAAATCAGTGACTGTTATAGTTCATATTTATGAAAATAATGTACCTGGTTGTGAAGCTATGAATGGATGCTTGATATCTCTCGCTGAAGAATATCCTCGTGTGAAATTTTGTAGGATTCTAGGTTTGTTAATTAAAAAAAAAAATTATGCATATAAGGTTTATTAGCCATCATTTATTAGATAAATTTAAAATGCTCCTGTCATCAATTTTAAAACTATAAATTAATAGAATCTTGTTTTTATTTTTCAACAATTTTAATAAATTCAATTAAAATCTTTTATATTACTCTTTCAGGCTCAATTGCAGGTCTCAGCAAACAATTCAAAAAATTTGGCGTGCCAGCATTGTTGGTATATAAAAAAGGACAAGTTATAGGAAATTTTGTACACATGACAGATCATCTGGGAATGGATTTTTATTCATCAGATGTGGAGATGTTTCTTATTGAACATGGAATGCTCATTGACAAAAACTGTGTACCTCTCATCATTTCAAAAAACGAAAACGAAACCTCTAGTAATTAAAAAGAAACTTTAGTATTAAGATAATTTAATTTCGCAAGAAATCTTTTAATAAACGGTGTCGAATAATATATTAATTAAAAATCACACAATGTGTAAGATGTTTAACAAAGAAGAATCAAATATAAAGATTATAAGATATAAATATTTATTTTTATAGGAAAATACTTTTTATAGAAAAATACTTATTTTTATATATTAAATATTTAATTTTATTATCAAAATATTCTCCAATTTTATTTTAACTTGTCTAAAATATGTTTCTTTTTTTTTATTGCATTGCAAAGCTGCGAGTAATTTTCCAATATCTTATCATATTCTGTGTTTCTCAAATTGTCATAAAGCTTCTTTAAATCTTCCTTTTGACGAATTTCATCTTGGATTGCTTTCAATTTCCCCTCAACTAGTTGATTTAGCATTTTGAAAGCGATGACTGTGGTTGGGGTCTCCTTGAACATTCTGATTGTACAAGAAAGATTTGTTAGTTTTGCTTGCAGCTCGGCAACTTGCGCCTGCAGTAGTAAATGTTCTGCTTTCTCCAAATATGCTTGGTTCATATCCTCATATTTCATCTTATTCCATTTGTCGATTAATTTTATGTATTTCAGAGAATCGCTTTTGCATTGCAAAATTAATTCCTCAATTTTATTCTTCCACTCTACTGCTGATATGTCATAATATGGAAATTTAATATGAACATTGCATTCATCGCTCTTCAATGCCTTTTTGACATCTCCTCCTAATTCTTCATATCTGTAATGTACAGAAATGAATATAATTATTAATAAGATATTAAAAATTTATATATATTATACTAAATATTTTTTTATAGATATTGATAGATATATTAAACTAATAAAATTATTTTTTAAATAGTAATAATGACATATTTACCTTAATATCATATCGTGTATTTTTTCTCGAAGCATTGTTTCAATGCAGCATTTAATCTCTAATTTCTCATCAGGATTTAAATCAGATGATGGTAAATCAATAATTCCCAAAAGCATCAGTTCATCCTGCATATGTTTTATTGATGAAGGAAGATGCATATACTTGTCAAGTTCATGATTTAAGAGCAGTACTCGCAATTTGTTTGCTGTGCTCTTAGACAGAACATCTTGGTGATTCAAGGATGCTTCTTTCACACACTGGTAAACAATATTGGCTTTTCTGTGCTCGTTTATATTTTTTTCGCACAATGAAAAAGACTTCATCGCTTTCTCAATTTCATTCGTGTCTTGCATTAATCCAACTTTATTATTATTACCAGAGAGAAACCTGAGATTAATTATTTACCCTTATTTGACTGTTATAATAGGTAAAAAATATTCGAAACAAACATGTCAGTGATGTAAAAAAAATCATGGGACAAGTGGGATGCACAATCTCTATCGACAAGGAAATTGGAAGTTGGTAGCAGTGTATTGGCTCTCTTTTTCGAGCATGCGCATTGAATGGGAAATTTTTTAATTGATTTTTTTATTAACAATAATTACAATATTTCTAAAATATTTTTAAAATATTAAAATATTTTATCATTAACAATAATTAAAATTATTTCTATATACCTTATATTACTTAGTAATATATAAAATTATTTAAAAAAATTGAAACAATTGAACAGAATTTTAAATGATTGTTTTGAAGAATTTTTTCCTTAAAATAAAAACAAATATTTATAAGTTCGTTTAATTAAATAATCACAAACATGAAAAATAATATATTAAATAATATTTAATAATAATATATTAAATCAATATATTAAAATCATTCGTATTCATTTGCCAATATTATTCGCAGTTTATTATTTGCAAATATATGTCGCAGAAAAATAAGTATAAATAAAATTAAAATGTAAAATAATTCTGCGACCCCTATAAATAATATTGGCAAATAAATACGGATGATTTTAATATATTGATTTTGTTATTTTTCATACTGAAGAAGACTAAGTAAAGTCGAAAACGATTGTGATTATTTATATAATTAAACGAACTTATAAATATTTGTTTTTATTTTATTTAGACCTTAGTAATTAGCTCGTATTATTGGTCCTAGAATTTTTATTATTGCTTTGCAACACACGAACAGTATTAGTGATATTATTGTTTAATTTTTGTCTTAATTTTTTCCTTAATTTTACATTATAATAATATAAAAAGATATAGGAATAATTACTGATAAAGAAATGCCAAGGAAATTTTAAATTTTTATTTTTAAAGTTTCTCGTTATTCGATACGCGAAGATAGAGGTTACCAACAAAAATTTGCGGGGACAAAAATTTCCTATATAAGGATTTTTTCCTAATAAAAAAAGCTCTAGGAATTCCCTAGAAAATTCCTTAAAATTCCTAGAAATTTCCCTAAATTACTTTTTTCGAAATAACCGTTCGAGACGAGCACGACGGTCGACCATCTCGTTGGTTTCGCACGGTCGTCGGCGCAGTCGGGCAGTGTCCGCGGTCGGCACCTCGCGATGCGGAACGTCGCGTCGCGAAACGACGATTGATAATTGTAAGTGCGTGCGCGCGCGCGCACGGGAGCAGGTGTGCGCGTGTGCGTGTGTATGTGTATGTTGCGAGTGTGAGGCTCGCGGATTCGGCTCGACGTCACTCGATTAGCTCGCCGGGCATGGCGATCGCGCGTTGTTAACGGCGACGTACGCGAACCGTTCACCGCAACGTCGTCCCCTCGGGAGGGCGAGAACGTCGTTCTGGAGGTGCCGCGAAGCGAAATCGTACGGCTCGTCCTAGAGAGAGAGAGAGAGAGAGAGCGCGAGCGAGAGCAGGAGCTTGAGCGAGGGAGAGGGGGAGATGCTCGGGCGCACATGGTGACATCGTCTTCCGGGTCAGTTGGAAAGTAGAACCGAGGCTTAAGCTCCGTGTTTATTAAGGTTTCCCCCTTCCCCGGATGACGCCGCCGCCGACGACGACGGCGTTCCTGCGGCACTTTTGGCGAGCTTACGGAGAGGCGACGCTTCCATGGGGGGAGGCCTATGGGGTGTAATGGCGATTGGGAAGGTGTTTTGTTTAATGAGATTGCTGGCGAGGACGATGCTTGACTTGTTGCGTTGAGTTTGGGCTTTTTTTCGTATTAGTATGCATTTGACATCATCTCTTTGATCTAATGAAGCTGAAGCTGTATATAAGAAATTATAGGAGATAACTTGCAAGTATTGATGATCAGACAGGAGTGGATTAGAAAATTTATTTTTAAGGGAATTGAGGGATATTTTGGCGAATTTTAAGATAGATATTAGATTTTATATTATTAATATTAGATTTTCATTCCTGATGTTATTGTGGCATTATTGCAATCGTATAATGCAATCTGGAAGATTGACGTTTGATGCTTATTGGAAAGAGCTATTTTACTTAATAAGGGATGTGTATAAAGATTATATCATTAATTCTATTCATATGCATTTTATATTTTAAATTAATATTATTACGATATAGCATCGACGTTTAATGGTGATTAAAGAAGCTAGAGAATTTATGAAACTCAAGCTCTTTTCAATAAGCATCAAACGTCAAACTTCCAGATTGCATTATATGCTTTGATTAAAATCCAATAATGTCACAATAATATCGAGAAATAAAATTTGTGAATTTCATTTGCACGATTAATACTTGATTAATTTATATATTATTATCATTGATACATATTAGCTGAAGTAGTCTGGAAACTGTACAATGCAATTTGCGAGTATTACATTTAATATTCTATGACAATTACAAAAACATTTTGTATATGATTGGGATTTCAAATTTTATATTTAATCGGGATTTAATAGGAATCTTGTATAGAAAAATCAAATGATGTATCATATAATTTCATAATTATTTATTATTAGATTTGATTAATATCTTGTATATATGATTAGATATTTCTGTATGATAACTGCAACATTATCAGTTATTTATTATCACTCCAATATATTTCTATATTAAAGAAAAAGCATGAAATTAAATTTATTATAAGTGACTCATACAAATGTAAAAGCTGTGTGTATATGTGTGTGTAGATATTTATTATCAGAAAATATGAAGTATCTAGATACATTCATAGATACTTGAAATATATCTAGATAAGATAACACTGTCAATGAATCCCACAATAAGCACCACTGATACAAATCTGATATAAATCAATCTACCATCATATAAGCAATTATATGAGTGATGCAAAATCACACCTGTCTACCATAGGAACAGCACTCAAGTATTGATTGCAATAGCATGGTGTGTTATGGGAGGAGGGAAGCCCAGACAAGAAAGACAGACCTACTTATTATAGTATATCTTATATTTACATCATTTAATTCTTGCTTTTATTAATATTTTCTTCTGATATCCTGTATAAATTTATAGCAAGGTTTAACATTTATTTTCTAAATTTATGTTGGTTACATTTTTATCAAAGTTTAATTAATATGTCAATTGACAGCTTCATGATTATAAAAATTATTATCTTTTATTATTAAACAATTTGTTACACAAAATTAACTTTTACTATCATTGATTCTGAATTGTGTTTTTATACTTTTCTATTTTTATATTGTATTATATTTTTAATATATATATGCATATGTATGTGTATTTTTTATGTTATTTTGAATTATTTTTATTTTATTTTTAAAATGTGAATAATTTTAAATTTTGGAAGGAATATATGGGGTATTAATTTTCTAAGAAAGGTAGATACTCAAATTCTGTAAAGGTCAGGAAATCCAATTGACTGTGCTAATGTGTGATAGCTATAGACGAGTGATAGAAAGTGGTGCGTTTTATAATATAATACAAAGACATGATGTCTAAATACAGATTTTAGTTACGATTATCAATCGTAAATTTATTTTTTTCAATACACAAATTTCTTTCTTATACTACTTGATAATTTAATATGATTTATTTAATTGATTAAAGTTGGATTATTCTTAAATTGAATTAAAATTGGGTTACACTTAAATTGTGTAAATTGTAATTAAAAAATATAATTAAATTAATAATTGATTATATTAGAAAATAACAAAATAAGAAAAGCAAAAAGAATATTTTATTAAATAATACATTAAATTTTTTATATTAAATTTATTAAACATATGATTATTTATTTATATTATTATATTAAATTTTTTTTGTTAAATGTAAATTAGATATGATTGATTAATAATTAGTTTATATAAACATACACACACACATACACATATACAAACATAAAAAGATTGTATATATATTTATCTAAATATTCTAACACTTCAATAATTATTAATTAAAATATAGATTTAATATTTAATTCTTTTTTTTATAGATCTTGATGCAATGAAGTGCTTGAATGACAATGGGCTGAAATACTTGAATTAGAATACACATAATATCAAATACATATTATCAGTGAGGTAAGACAATAAAATTTTTGTTAAATGTTAATCAAAATATTTAATATTCTTAAAATAATTAATTTTAAATTATATTCTTTCTGTATACATGTTTAATACATGTATTTATATTTCTAAAATTTGCTAGTAACACCTTGTAATATTTTATTAAGGAAAAGAATATTTTATATTACGTATTTTTTAAAATAAAATAATAAATATAAGATAGTGGAAAATAATATTGAAAGCATATATGAAGTATAATTTTATTTTCTTATGTAAGTTTACAGTCAGACATGGCAGCCATAGAAGAGAAAAAGCGAGTCGGTGGCTCCAAAGTGTCAGCCATCGCGAACATCTTCCAGTCCAAGCCGCAATTGGACAATTTAAACCATAGAACGAACAATATTCTGTCGGAGGGATTTAAAGAGCCAGCTGTCCCGCTGAAAGAATCCCCGACGCAAGTAACAGTAGTCAGAACAGAGAGTCATGTAGCACGTTTTAACAATGCTCGAGCTCTCTTTGAGAAGCTCGGCGAGGAAAATAAATCAAACAAGCCGTAAGTGTGCAGTTTATATTATTAAATTTTATTTTATTTTATTCTATTTTACATTTTGTTCTTTTTATAAAATGATAATTATATATTTTTGCTTAATTTTATCAATCAATTATTACTTCTTTGAATTTTATCAATTATATTATTTTTACATTTTTGTATTTCTTAATAAAAGTTATTAATCAATTTATAATTATACAAATTAATATTTTAAATTGTTTTTTCTCCCGTTCTTTTACTCTCTCACTTTAATCACATTGATTATGTTATTACATTACACTTATATATATTATTATATTATGTTATTAATTTTTCTTATAATTAATTTTATTATATTATATTATATTATTTTATATTTTATACTATTATATTATATATTATTATATTATTAGTTTCTTTGTAATTAATTTTTAATTAAAATTAAAATTCTTTTCATAATTTTACATTTATTTGACCTTTCTCGTTTGATTTATAGGGTGGACCGGGTTACTAAACCCAACAACTTGCACGGTCTTCGATCTCGCTCTAGTTCCGCGAACTCGGGTTCCGGGTGCACTTCTCCCGCGAGGTCGCCCCGTCCTCGTTCACCTTCTCCACCGGGCAGTCGCGAGCACCTGAGCACGTGGAGCGCTAGCGTACCTGCTTTGAACGCGGAGCGGCATTTCGAGAACGGCCACTGTGCGCCAGAACGACGTCCTTGCGCAGGTAAGGTCGAGCGAACGTTAGGCAAAGAGAACGATCGTCCGGAACGGCCGGAGAAACCGGAACGTCGGCCGAACTCGAAGGAGCTTATCGAGAAACAGAAGAATTGGACTAGCCACTTCTCCAAGACCAGACCGAGCCGCTACAACTCCGACCCGAATCGCTCGTTGGTCCAGACATCTCTAAACTCGCAGAACGCTCAGAACCAGATCCAGCAATCGACGTCTGTCGATGCCTGTCAGAATTCGGTGAGCGCGATCAATGACTCCACCAATCCGGCGACCAGGTCGGCGAGCTTCTGTTCGGCACGTTCGCCCCCACCGCCACCTCCGCCTGTTCGGAATTCGTCCGCAGCCGGCAGGAGAGAACGACCGGCGAGTATAGCTGTCAACCCGTCCGAGCTATTGGAAAGCCCGGAATACGCGACGGTAGAGAGGTTTGACGATATCTCGCCAACCATTCCCGAGTATGCCGTTGTTCAGAAGACGAAGAAGCTCCAAGATAATACAAAAGAAAGTCAAGACGGTGGCGCTGGTAAGGCTCAAGATGCCACATTGCCAGAATATGCTGTTGTGCAAAAGAACAACTCGAAGGCAGCTTTGAAATCAACAGAGAAGGAAGCTCCCAAGATCAGTGCAAGTCAAAAAAGCACAGCACCTCCGGAGACAACTTCAGGAAATAAGATTGTAACTTCGAGGTCTACAGAAAGCGCCAAGGACATTTCTAAGATCACTTTGCAGAATTTAAAAAGCTCGGCATCTGTAGATGCAGTTTCAGCAAATAAAACTGCGGTTGTAAGGTCAGTAGAAGAGACCAAGGAGATTTCCAAGCCCGTTGTGCAGAGTTCAAGAGGCTCACCAGTTGCGGAGGAAGTTCCAGGATGCAAAAACGCAATTTTAAAGCCAGCGGAAAACTCGAAAGAAACCTCGAAGAATTCTGCACCCGCGGATGGAGCACCAGTATTCAAAACTGCGATTTCTAAGCCAATAGAGGATTCAAGAGAAAAAACTGAAGGATTAAAAGAAGTTATAAAATGCTCGACTGCTGCAGAAAAAACTGCAGAGTCTAAAACTGCCGTCACAAATGAATGTAATAATGATCTTTCCGGGCAAACCAAGCCATCACCAGTATTACATTACGAGGTTTCTAGTCCAACTCGAAGCGTCTCGACGGATAACGTCCTAGTAAGGAGGGAGAGCGATTTGCTGGAGGCACCGGAATATTTTAATTGTCCTCCAAGCCCGATTCACTCGCCGGCAAAGACCTCTGAATGGAGAAATGAGTGGCTGGCGAAGAACGACGAGATCCTAAAGAGAACCGTGGATCTGAAAATCTCGACGAAGGAAGCCCCGGAGACCGAGTTGCGTAACGAAATCATTAGACCGGATCCAAGGCCCGATTGGGCCAGACCGACCGCAAATGCGAAAAGGAAAGACACTGTGGTGGACGAGAAGAAGGGTGAACTGATACGCTCTCCAGAATCCGAACTGGGACTGCCTTCCGTAGGCACAGACAGCGCTTCCTCTAGCATGAGCTCGCCTAGCTCACCCTCCAAGGATAGCAAGGAAGAGAAGGCGGAAAAGGAAATGTCGGAAAAGCATCAGACAGGTAAATATAATTAATTAAGTATACTAAAAATATTTTTCTTGTGTAACTTTATATATATATAATTACAAAAAATATTTTAGGCTCGGAAAATTTTATTTTTATTATCCACAATGCATATAATTTGAATTATTAATATTATAAATTGAATTGAATTTATTTTTTGATTTTTATATTATTTTAATTTATATTTTGATTTTAATTTAATATATATTTATTACACTCGCATATATGTATGATAAATAGTTTGTTTTAAATCCCCGCATTTTTCTTTACGAGGCATTGATAAAGCCAGGTGATTTTTGCTGTCGTGGGCCGAGATGGCAGTAGGCCAAAACGCCAAAAAGTAAAAGTACCAGACGCAATCCCCCTTCTTGCTCCCCTTTTCTCCCTCCCTCATTCTGTCGCCTTCTCCTACCAGTGTGCCACGGTATTATTTATAGAAATCACTGTGCAGCTTGTCCAGCGGCCAAACGTTCGTGCTTCGTCGCGTTCACTTTGCAAAAGTGTCTCTGGGACTTTTCACAGAATTTTGGAATTTTGAAATCATCAATATTGTGCTCCAAACAAATTCTCGATTATTATAATAACTTGTCCGAAAGTAAAATGAATTATAATGCAGTTTGTACATTTTTGAAAACAGCAAGTTTATAAAAAATACTTTGATATATAAACATGATATAAATTTCTGAAAATAGAAAATATTAATTTGTTAACAAATACATATAAAATAATCTTTGGGAAAATATTTTTTTTTGGAAACAGAGGAATATGTTTATATAGCTGTACACAAACAAAATTTTTTTTATTCTAAATTACTTCTATGTGCGTATAATATATAATATATATTTCTCTTTTATAAATTATAATAAATTAATAAAAAAATTTTTTTAATTTTAAAAATTGTGTGTAAATTGAAAATTTAAATAAAATGAAAAGTAGGCACATAAATTATTATAAGAGAAAAAAGGAAGTGAAAGTTTTTATACTGAGTACTTTTCTATAATAAATCAATTTAGGAAATATCAAATCTTAAAATATAAATATATATTTTTCTATAGAAACAATTTATAAATCGAATAAGAGCTTTACGAACCTGAATACTGCTAGTTAAATATATACAACTAATCATTTTATTTAAATAACTCGACAGAAATAAAATTGAATAAAATTATATTAAATAATTCTTCTTTTAATATAAGACTCTATCAAATTTGTATTTGTATCATAATAAGAATTTATAAAGATAAAGGTTATATTCTGTTGTGAATAAATAATATGCGGTAATTGCAAAAATATAGACAACTATAATATAATATTTATATATGTAACATTGTGTTTTTTATGCAATCAAAATTTTTATATCAAAGTGAAGTTTAAAGTTCTACGTACTCCAAAAGGACATAAAATTATGTGCCTGCGATTGCTTTGCATTGATTGTGGAGGTACTTTTGGAGAAGGATGTTGTTTAAATACATTTTTTAGAGTAATAATTCCAGTTTATAATATTATCATTAATTTATTTTGAAATTTCAAATAAAATTTAAAGTAATAATTTCAATATTTTTATAATATTATTAATTTATTTTTCAAATTTCAGGTCGCAATAGTTATGACTTGGAAACAGAGGACCAGGAAAAACCAGCCACGTATCAGAGCTGCATCTCAGATATGGAGAGCGTCTCCGAAAAGGACCAGTTTCAGTTCAATGAAACAGACACGACTACAGTCATTCGACGTTCTCACGTGCGTCTTGATCTCCAGGCTGCGGGTTTAGGCCCACGTCCGCCTTCTGTAATTAGTTCTGACCAGGAATATCCTCCACTGGAACATAAGGATATTCCTGTGCCCTCTCCATATGCTAAAAAGCTACAGAGTGAAGATACTGTTCCGCAGAGTAACGCTGAATGCAAAATACAAACTAAGCCGAGCACAGAAACGAAGAATGATAGCGATACTACAGAGGTGAAGATCAATTCTACGTCTGAAGATTCATTGTCAGAGGCTAAAGTGAAGTCAAGCAGCGATGGAGTATGTCAGAAGACTGTCTCGAATGCGAAGAACGATCAAATCAAGATTAGTGTAAGGGAAAAGATTGCAAAGAACAGGGAGGAAGTCTCTGGCAAGCGTTCCAGCTTTGTGGAGGCGGAAAGCAAGATTGATAGTGTAGACAAAGTGACCCACCGCAACCAGGAAATGAACAATTTTGGATCTATCGCAAAGGAAAGCAATGATGAGGAGAAATATACGACAGAATTGGTGGCCAATTCTGACGTCAGCAACAGAAAGGATTGCATTGCGGCAGTGAATAATGTTTTAAATAGGAAAACGGAGGACGTGGAGCAAATCCAGACAACGTGGGAGCAAGAGAAGCAGAAGGCCGAGCTGGCGAAGCTTAGATTATCAGAAAACTATAATCAGGGTTCTCCGCTGACATCTAATGTGATTTCGCAAAAACATTCTGGCAAAAAAATTGAGCATTCTGCATCAGAAAGCAGTCAGATCGATGACAGTGACTCCAGTGATACTAAAACCGTTACCAATGTTGAGTGCGTGACGATGGATACGCAAAATAATTCTCCTAAATTGACGGAGACACCTTCAAAAACTGGTGTCAATCATATCGCTCCTGTGACGCCAGATACCATGACTCCGGACGAAGCTGAAAATCTGCTGAGCTCTCGGTGAGTATTTTATGTAAGTGGGAAAAGAAATTTTTAATTAGTGTGTGTTAGATTGCATTTGAAATTATAAACAATAAGAATTTTAACAATAAAGATTTCAGATGCTATTTCTGAAATACTTTTATCGATATATCAATGTATTAATATCAGATATTAATGAAAAAAAGCATCTTTTTGTGGAATGGTGCTATCGTTGTTTTTGAGAAATAGATTATAATTTTTGCTCCTCAATCAAGCGACTGCATTTTTCATAATGTGTTTATATATTTTACGGTATAATCAATATTTCTTTTTTGCTACAGCTTTGATATATGTAATTTTTTATTTAAAGCTTAATATTGATATTCATTAATCTTATTTCCTTTTATTTCGATTCTAATACGTTCGTATTTATTTAAATGCAAATCTCCCGGTCGCCTTGGTCTACACAGCATCTTAGAGAAAAAGATCAGGTGAGTATGTTACAATTTTGCAATTTTGCAATTGAACCACAGAAGCACAAATATGTCATTTAATAATTGCAAGCTATTGTATTGACATATTTTAATAGATTTTATTATTTTTCATTGAATTAATTTTGTTACATCCAATGAGAGACTAGAAGAGATTCAGAAAGTTGTTTCCAAGAAGGAGAAGCTTTTATTAAGAAGTTTATATTTTTAAAATATTTTTCGGTGACAAGATTATAATAAATCACTGTCAGATAAATATCAAAAAATGAAAAAAAATGACAACCTTCCGGAATTGAATATCAATTAATTTTTTTCAAGTTGCATAGATGAAGAATTTCTTCCAATTAACATAACTGCTTCTGTCAAACTGTTCAATCGCAGAATTGATTCACTATCAGCGACACGTAATTGTTAGTTCGTAAATCAAAGTTGAATGACTCGTGAACATAAATTAGACAAGGTTCGGCATTGCTATCGGATGAGGAGGCGCAGGAGATAGCGAGGCTGCTGTCTCCCACCGGTGCCGATGGCGTGGCAGGTGATGGGATATCTAATGACAAGAATAAGGAAGGACAGGACAGGGATAGCAGAGACGACCAGGATAACACGCCCGATTGGCTGTCCGATGTCCTGTCTGCTCCTGATTCCAGTCTTATCAATAGCGCTACTCACGATTATAGGTGAACGAGTTTATTTTTCATGTCCTTTTGTTGCGCGTCTCCTTTTGCATCTTTTAATTTCTATTCTCTAGTATTTATATTTCATAACGAGAGATTTTAAGCTTTAAGATTCCTTATATAATGTTAATTATTATAAATATATTATAAATATTATATATATTATAATAATATATTATATATATATATATATATATATATATATATATATAAAATTATATATTATAATTATATATATTATAAATATTAATATAAAATTGTGTGTGCGTGCGTGCGTGCGATTGGAGAATTATTAAATTTTCTACCTTTGAATAATTGAGATTTTCCGAAGCCTTTTGACTTCTCGAATACTTGATATTGTATTTTTGGAATTTTTATAATCTTAAATTTTTTTTTCTAATTTTTTTGAATAATCTTGAATCTCATCTTTAAGATTCTTGAACTTTTAGGACTGTTGAAAGTTGCTAGGATTCTCTCTTAAATTTAAGATTCTAATTTTAATATTAATTTGCTGTTGATAAATATCTGTTTCAGTCTGTCCCATAGATCCCGCAGTGACCTGACGATCGACTCGTTGACAGAGAGCCAAATAGGATCAGTGACTGGAAGTGAGAGTGGACTATTAGGCTCCGTCAGCAGCTTAAACGACACTCAGGAAGCTAACGATGATACCGAAACTGAGCATCAAGACGAATATGTTCCGACTCCAGGAAAAATTGTAAGATATAATACAATCCTCTCAATATATATATATATATATATATATATATATATATATATTTTAGTAAATTAAATTAGACTGATAAATAATAACAAAAAAATTAGAGAAGAAATTGATTTAAAAAATATATTTTTTACATTAATTTTTACTAGAGATTTGATCTATATTATATCTTATGAAATAAGATTCTCTTTTTATTAGTAGAAAATATACATTTGTCGATGATTTTCGATTAGATTCGAGAGTTCTATTATTGACCTTCTCAATATATATATTTTTTTCTTTTTTTAAATTAAACTAAATTAGACTGATAAATAATAACAAAAAAAAATTAGAGAAGAAATTGATTAAAAATATAATAAAAATATAAAAATATAAAAAAATATATTTTTTACATTAATTTTTACTAGAGATTTGATCTATATCATATCTTATGAGATAAGATTCTCATTTTATTAATAGAAAATATACGTTTGTCAATGATTTTCGATTGGACTTGAGAGTTCTATTATTGATCTTGATATATCGATTGATCAGGTACTCGTGGAAAATGGTGTGCACTATTTTGAGGACGGCCACTTTTGGATGGAGGTCGCGGGAATTCCGGAATCCGACGAGGATGACGAGGATTATCCATCAGCCGTGCCTGTGAAGAAAACTTCCAAGGTGTCTTTCGACACCGGACCCATGCGCGTTTACTCCACGCACTCGGTCAACGAATACGATCGTCGCAATGAGGACGTTGATCCTGTCGCAGCTAGCGCAGAGTATGAGCTGGAGAAACGTGTCGAGAAGATGGAGGTGAATGAAACAATATTGGCGACTTTTTAAAATCTTTTCATTGCCAGAAAAAAACCAAAATAATAGCAACTGATTTGAAAATCTAAATTCTTAATCTAATTCTCGAGCAATTTTTTAAATATAATATTTTGTCATGATTTGATAAAAAAATTGTTGAGAGTTATCTTGTGCGTTCCCAATGATGATGATGATTTATCCTTGCTCGCAAATATTCCGTGACGATACTTTTTGGCCACTCCAATGAGAGCCTGAGGCATCTTGGAGTACTGAGGGAACCAGCTTTGTAATCAAGCTTTGTTTCTTTATTTTTTTTTTAATTAAACACTTTTATTTAAGAAACTTGCGATACTAATCAAAAATGAAAAAAACACTTAGGTCTTCCCAGTCGAGTTGATGAAAGGCCCGGAGGGTTTGGGTCTCAGCATAATTGGAATGGGCGTGGGCGCGGATGCAGGTTTGGAGAAGCTGGGCATCTTCGTGAAAACTATCACAGACAAAGGTGCGGCCGCGCGCGAGGGACGAATCCAGGTGAACGATCAGATCGTCGAAGTCGACGGTAAGAGCCTAGTTGGCGTGACGCAGGCTTACGCTGCCAGCGTGTTGAGAAACACTTCCGGTCTTGTACGATTCGTCATTGGCAGAGAGAAGGATCCCAAGAATTCAGAAGTAGCGATGCTGATTAGGCAGAGTCTCCAGGCGGACAAGGAAAGAGAGCTGGCAAATGCTGCCAATAGGTAAATATAATCCGTTTAAATACAGGGTAGACCAAAAGTTTGGATACAGTCGAATATCTTTCTTTACACCAATTGATTCCTCTCATTATTTTGTACATAAAAGTATTAAAGTAAGATAATCGAAAAATAAATATTTTACAAAATATTTTACGGTTTATGTAAAATTAAGAAATGATTTCAAGCTTTATAACTCAAAAAGTGCTTGAGGGAAAAATATTTTATTATAGTATTTCCACCCTGTATAATTCATTCACATAAGAGTGAGAAAGAGAGAGGAATCTGTACGAAATAGATCCGATCTTAAAGTGCTGAGAAGAATTATAATTTCTATAGCGATTATAAATTCTACGCGAATTATACTTTAATCAGCCAATTGAAAGAGATCATTAATTACTCTTGTTAAACAGGAAACTCAATTTCTCTGATGCATCCCCCGATGGCCAACGAGGCAGCGAAGATATCTCCATCGGTAGCGGGATCAGTGGAATCCCCGGTTCGCCTGCGATGTCCTCGTGTTCAGAAGGGGAACCAGCTCACAGCCCCATCGAGAATTATCTATCACCATCTAGTCGTAGTCGATCTCCGATACTCGGCTCATCCATGCCACAACACACTGCCACTTCTCAAAGCGACGTAGACAGTCTGAGATTGCTCTTGCAAGAGGTATCTTGTTTGGCACTTTAGCGTTTTATACTTTATGAATCGCAGAAAATATCTTTTTTTTTTTTTATTCAAAAATCTTACAAATTCATTCAGCAAGATGCTTTACTTATATGTATACATGTGTAGTAGTGTTCGTTAGTATTATTTTTTGTAAATAGTTATTATTAATACAGTTTTCAGCAATTGTATTTTCATATAGTGCGTTTTTTTGTATATATTTCTGTGCGTATGTAAGTGAGAAGTTTGTGCGCGCGCGTGTGTATCACATGTGTATGTAAATTTACTGCAATCGCACGGTGTGTATCATTGATTTTCTTTGTTTTTGTTTTGCTATGTGTCTCGTTGGTTGCTTGCAGAGTCAATGTAAACTTGCAATAGCGGACGAGGAAGTTGAAAAGCTCAAAGCAAAGGTAACGTATCATTATGATAGTTATTTAAGTAAAAAAGATAAAGTAATTGTAATTGATCTCTTGATGAGAATCATTCAAGTAATGCTACACATGTAATTGCTTGGGAATTAACAAGGATTCATTGATATAATGTATAGAAAATTAATCTAAATTCTATTTAAAAATCTATCTTTCTCAGAAAAATAGGAGATATATCGATATGATTCGATCCACATGATTGCACTTATGCTTTAGCATGCTTTTTTTTCCTCAAGTCTTGCAAACTTGTTTTGCTTTCATTCTACCTACAACCTCACTGTCAAAAAAATGCATGGAATATTAAATGTATAGTATTTTTAACATAAATTTAGGTACTATTGGTTGAATCTATGAATTTTTATTTTGTGACTGAAGTAATAATATTAATACGCTCATGATACAGATCTTTCATATGGTATATTTGTATGTCTTACAGCAAGCTTTTGAAAAATATATACAAGGTGTTTTAGATCACCCATACCACCATAAGATAATCGAAAAATGAATATTTTACAAGATATTTTATGGCTTATGTAAAATTAAGAAATGATTTCAAACCTCATAACTCGAAAAGTACTTCATGGAAAAATTATTTATTATAGTGTTTTGGAAAGCTCTCGAGGTAAGCTACAAGAATATGAAAAATAGGGGGTTCCATTTAAAAAAATGCACTTCCGGTCTGAATCGCCTATTTCCGGCCGGAACCAGAAGTTGAAAATATCACCATTCGATAGAACGCACCCGATTTATAAAGAAAATGTTTTTACTTTTTTGAAATAACCACTTTAGTTTTTAAATGGGTGGTACGGATAATCTAAAACACCCTGTATGTATGCATCTTCTGCTCTTTTCTCTTCTCAAAGAAGGATTAAGTTTAAATCTATTGTATATATACATATAATATTTATTATATATTTCTGATAATTTTAATTGTATTATAATCTTCGTATAATGTCTTGGACAGCTGGTGGAGTTGGAGAACAGCGGAGCGGGCAGTGAGGAATACGCGGCCAAACTACGGGAATCAGGATTGCGTCTTCACGAGTCGGAAAGAGCGTTAAGTACTGCCCGCCAGGACCTGTCCACGGCCAGGGAGATGTTGTCGCAAGCGACGGCGCAAAACGCAGCGTTGCAGCAAAAATACGCAAGGGCCAGACGAGCCGCCAGAGAGCTGCGAACGGACATTGCGGCCAGGGACGAGTTTTATCAGCAGTTATTGCAGGAGAAAGACACAGAGTACAATGCGTTGGTGAAGAGTCTCAAGGACAGGGTACGTAGAGGGTTGACGAATCAGTTTGGCTTTCACTAAGCCAAGTTAAATGTTTAAAAAAAAATTTCTTTCAGGTGATTACGCTGGAGGTGGAGTTGACGGATACGCAAAGACGATTCGGTCTGCCGGTACGGTTGCCATACGACAATACGACTGCCAGGATAGTGACGCCGCAGCTCTCCCGCCGACAACTACCACCGCCACCTTCGTCGACCAGTTGCCAGCTTTCAGACACGGAGACTTCCGATCTCAGTAGCCCAGACGATGGCGACAAAACCGCGACTGTGGAGAGAAAACTGCCTCTACCAATGCCGGTGAAGGAGGAACTAGATCGCGCCGTACCAGCCCATCGTTTATTAGATAATTCCGCCGGCAAGAGCAAGGCAGAGCTGGCCAGCCGAGGCGGCCTGGCGAATCGTCAGTTGCCCAAACGCTCCGGAGGCCTCAGCAATAGCAGCTCCGTATGTTAATTTTTTGCATTAATCCATGAAAAATCGTATTATGAATTATACATTCTACTCAATATGCCATAAAAAATGGAATACATAATTTTTAAAAATTAAAATACGAAGAGATGACCAACATTAGATTATTGTTATAATCTATAAGCATTAGATTATAGCCATTTTTACTATAATGAAGAGTTGTATATGATTAATGAATAAACGTTGATTTTAGGATTACGGTCTGGATGAATCGGGCGATAATACGGATGATGACTCTTCTTCAAAACTGACCTCGCAGGACAACAGCAGCAGGTCGCCCAATGACTTTACGTGCAAGCAGTCCAATTTGAGTTCTTACTCCAGCACTTCGTCTATCAGTTCGCTCAAAGGCAAATCGCACATGGATCCTATACATGCCACTATGATCCGGCAGCACAGTACTATTAGCTCGCAAGTCAGAGCCATGACCGAACAGAGCTGGCCACAGTCGCAGAAAAGTATGTCAAGTATTGTTTGCTTTAATATGATTTATTATTGAATATTATTATTATTTAACATAATTTATTTTTTCATAGAAAAAAAATACTGGATGCAAGTCTTAATATAGATCCAAAATCGTGATAACAAAAAAAGTTGTTAGATATACTTCACGATAAATTATTTTCTTATATTTTAATTTTGGATGCATCCTGTATACAAATATAGTTTTATTTTATGTTCAATTTTATATCGAAATATTAAACTCTCTAATTTTATATTTCTTCAATACACGTTGAACAAAAAAAAAATGAATTTCTCGATAGCTTTAACTGGACCTCCTGCATCACTGGCGGAACAACTGAAGCAAGTTTTAGCCGAGAGAGAGAAACGTCTTGGCGGAAATGACTCCTCGCGAGAAAGCTCTGGAGACTTCAGTGATCTCAATAATCCTCATAACGATCCAACGATGGTTACGCATCATCTTGTGGAGGAGATACGACAAGCTGTTAACGAGGCTAATCAGAGAGGTAAAAGAAAATAAATTGAGATTTAAATTACAATCAATTACAAAAGTACGATTTTATCATAATTAAATTAATTATTCCTCAGTGAAAAAGGTGTCGATTTCCCAATCAAACTTAATCAGCAGTGCAGGCGCACCTTGGCACCATCCAGGAAGTTCTCCCTCAAGCTTATCTTCGGGTGGTTCCGTGAGTCCTCCCGGTGTTGATCCTAGTCCTTCAAAAGCTGGTAGTCTCGCAGGTATTTTGGATACTTTATATATTAATGTAGTCCCAGCATTTTACTTTATTTCCTCCTAGGAATTAAAATTTTAAAAAGTTTAAATCAAAATTATGGATATTTCTTTAAAAAAATTTAATTTAAAATTAAAGATAAATTTTTCAGTTTCTTTTTTCAGTTTTCTTTTTTAATTTGCTTCTTTTTAAAGCGCTATCAATATAATGCTTTATTCAAATCTATAATCTCGCTTTACTCGCTTAGCAATCTTAACAATGCACGACTTTTTGATTAAAAATATTTTTTTTTCATCAGAATTAATATTTATTTAAAATATTTAACAACAGGATAAAAAATAACAGGACAGTTATTAGAATAAAAGATGCAAATATCAGAGGGATATGGTTAACGATTAATTGGCAATAGCATAATAAGATCTGGCTATATTTTATTTATTTTCCATCATGCATGCATTATCAATATAGATTCGAGCACAGTTTGGTTGCCCGCTCACCTAAGCGACTTTGGTTTAGGTGACAAAAAATCTCACTTCTGGCAGAATGCACCAGTCATGGATTGGTCCAAAGAGCAAGTGAGTATATTTGATTGATTTTCAAAAAAAAGATAATTTGCAATTGAGAAGATTTTCACATGCATACAAATTAAATAAATAAATATAAAAAAAAAACGGATTTTGTGTTGGAAAAATGTTTTATTTTTTTAGCAACTTAATATCATGTCATTTTCTTTCTTTTTTCATCTTTTATTATCATAAAAATGATTACATTTTGCTTTTTTATTTTTAATGTCATACAGTTTCACAAGTATCTTTTTATAGGTTTCCCAGTGGCTTACGGGAATTGGTTTAGAGCACTATTCGTCACAATTTTTGGATAACGGCATCAACGGGAGCAATCTGCTACGTTTAGAATCGAGGGAATTGAAGGCTTTAGGAGTTTACGACGAAGCTAAGACGCATCTGAAGCGTAAACTGAAAGAGTTAAGAGCTCAGGCCGATCGAGAGCGCAAGGAGCGCAAGGAAATCGAGCGAATGCGACGAAAAGCTGAAAAAGCCGCGCGGAAAAAATAGCTCGAGAGCGAAGTATAGACGCATTCAATATCAATTAGAGACGCCCGGTAGGATAATGCGGATTTTCTCGACGCTAGGTGTACAGGGTATCTCGAAAGAGGTCAATAGAGGAATTAATAAAATGATTCATACATATATCTCAGAATTTATTTATTGAAAAATTTTATTTATTGAGAAATATTGGAGATTGAATTTGTTGTAAGAAATTCGAATGAAAAAGCCGTCCATTTGATAGGATGTCATCTAGAAAGTTACATATTCTTGTCATATTTATGAAAGAATTGTATGTAAGCAAGTTTTTCAAATAGTGTGCTTTTCTGACAGTTTTCTCTTTAGTTTAATGTTTCTTAAAATAATTCAAGCAGCATATATTTGACATTAAAATCATTAAATAATTTCTGATAATAAATAAGGTCATAATTATTTCAAATAATTCATAATAGTAATTAAGCGAATAGTATTAATCTTGTAATAAATTAATTTAAAGGAGTAATTTATGCTTAATTATACTATAAATTATTTGAAGTAATTACATAAGAGAATTGTGTATATAATATATACATATATAAGATATATATATGTATATATAATAATTTGTTGTTTTTTAATGTCATTTATTACAGTCTAATTTTAATCAGAAGAATTATTATATTTCAATAATCGGTTTCTGTCAACTTTTGATAATTCTTTTAATTTTAAAAGAATGATTATCAAAATTTTCATTTTAAATATTTTTTAATAAAAATATAATTTTGCGAAAGTACATAATTAGCCGAAATAATTCCTAATACTTGAAATTATTATTACAATTATTACAATTTTCATAATAATTTAAGTTACCTCTCTGGGACACCCGGTACATACTGGCGTTTTTTTTTTTTTTTTTTTTTTTCAAGATTCCGCCTTCGTTCAATTGTAATCTGTTTCCTTAAATGAGGGCTACATATTGAGCCTCTGCATTTACTTGTTATCGCCATACTTATACTTTTGCTAATTAAGTATTTTTTCTCAATTATTAATAGTATTTAAAAGCGAGTGTGTATGTATGTGAATGCGTGTAAAAAAAAACTCTAGCGATTTAATTGAACAGCCGCGTTCTAGCAACACATCTTGCCCTATATCAACGGTTGCTCGATTTTCGCTTTAATGACTGTCGGTTCTTTTATGATGGGTATAAAATTGCGAGCCACTTTTTATATCGCCAGATGGGTTGAGAGCGCGGAAAATGTGTAATAAAAAACGTCGTATTACTTAAATATACTTTTTTGTAATTGTACGTACATATATAGTATACATACTTATACATATATGTTATATATTGCCACGTATATTTAAGCATTGTTCCCATATTTATTTCTACGATAAATATATATATACATATGTATTATATATATATATATATATATATATATATATATATATATATAATTTATAGATACATATATATAAATTTTTTCGCAACTAAGGATCGATCTTTCGAATGAAACATAATTGTTTTCCTCGATTTTATATAAATGCGTCGCGTGCGTCAACGAATTATTAATTAGAAGTTAGTCTCTGATCAATTATGTTGAATTTTATAAATTCCTAAAAATCTTTAATTTTATTTTTTTTATAATTAGCGACTTTAAGCAGATTTTAATTAGAAAAGAAATTACTTTTTGTTGAATAATCATGTATTTTTACTTAACAAATGTTTGGAGAAATAATGGACCATTAATAGATCGTTTTATGCAAGCTTAAGGAATGAAAACACTTAAGAGTACCAAAAGTGGACCCTGTATCCCGCAATATATCAATAATAGTAATAATATATACACACAATCTATAAATATATAAATAGTTATAATAAAAATATTAATATTTTTCAATAATAGTTATATTAAATATTAGGATATTGTTTAATCAATGTCGATCCTTCAATTAAGTGTTAACATTTATATTAAATACGAATTTAAATATTAATAATGTTTTAATATCGAATGATACAGAAAAATACCGATTAAATAATAATATTTATAATATTGTCTGGTAATTTCTCATATTGATATTACGCATACACATTTTTTGCAATTGATAACTTTCTTTTATGATGGATATTTTTTTGTTGCATTTAATCAATTTGATCAAAATCTTCTAAAAAGAAAAAAAAATGAAATTGATCAGAGACAACTTGTATACTTTACAGACTTGTTATAATTATTTTGTAATTAATAAGAGACACCGTTTCTCGTAATTTATATTTATTCGCTCCGAATTTGCTCAAAGTGAGACTTTTACATGTCAGATGTTAACAGATTTTGCATCCTTCTCTCGATCATTTCTCACAGAATCGTCGCATCACTCGCGAAAGACTCAAGGGATAAATCCTTCGTTGTCAAGGTTATCGCTGTAAATTCTGGGACACTCAGTGTCGAACATTCCACGTGAAATCAGAATAGAATAAAGCCAAGTACGTGGCCAGGCTGCTCCCGCGTGAAGGAGAGATCCTGAGCGAGCATAAGGCTGCAATAAGTCGACGCAGAGCTGCGCCGGAGACGAGGACGAGCGTACAGCTGTACGCGTACTTATTTATAGTAGCGTTGAACCCTTGAAATACTCCATTTGAAACATTTCGAAACGCTTCGTAGACCACGAGCGACCGAGAGTGTTGAACATTGGAGTGTAATATGTAAATATTACGTATGTACTGAATACGATTATATGATTAATAACGACGACTGTAACTGATGAGGCGAATTAACGTGTATGTATGCGTGTGTACGATTTGTATGAGTATGCGAAGCGACAAGAAGTGTCATAATGCTAATCTACGAGGCATAATCCTGAATTTTCATCGTCGTAAATCCTTATAGAAGTCCTCCATTGTTGCATCACTCGGCGATTGCAACGCGCACTTGTTGTTTTTGTTGTTATACTCACAACGAACTGCGGGAATGAACTGTCCATGTTTCTTATAAGGATTGTAATGATATGTATATCGCCGTTGGCGAAACGCGTTTCGCCGGCCGGAATAATCCTCCTGCACTTCGGCTATTCATAGTGAAATTTTGCTTTTATTCCCCTCGATACTCGATTAATTGTACACTTATTAAGAATCTGCGGATCTTGAGGATTTCTTAGCGTCTCGTCGGGGGCTATAGATGTTTCGGAATGTTTTCAATTTGATCAAGCCTTTCCCATTTTTCTTTACCTTTGGAAAATTGTATAGAAAATCTATAGTCCCTTCTTACAATCTATATATAGATATATATTTTTTTTTTAAATTCTAGATTGTTCTTATAATTTTATATTCTTGAAACACAAGAGGGGAAGAGAGAAAGAAAAAGTTCTTTGAATTCTCTTCCTTCTCGTGGAATCAAGTTTTGTATTTTTTTTTGTTGTTGTTGTATTGCACATCCTGATAATCTTTGAAATTTTAGATTCTTGTAACTTTAAAAACTTGATCTATTCTCGTGGAATTGCTATTCCTAATCTCTTGGATTTTGAGATTGTTTTCAAATATCCAAATGAGAATGTTTTTAATTAATCAGTTTATTGTCAATCTAATCGTTTATTCTTGATTTATTTGATCGTTCTTCAATTGTTAAATCGAACACCATTTTTGCTCCTTGAGCAAATTCTCAAGCCTGGATTCTCATTTATGTATTTCCATCCCTAAAACTTCTAATCCCTTACTTATTCGTTACATTGAATTATGACGCGAGAAATCATGTGAATTTTTTTTCAAATAAATAAAATAATGATCGAATAAAAAATTATATACGCATCATAATTCAATATAGCTGCAGCGAGGAAACAAAAACCTGGGATGGAGTCCTTACAAAGCCGACTGATTTATCATAAGTTTTGTAGCCAATTTTCAAACAAATCACTTAACCGCATAACTTGGAGAAGCGCCTCATACACGATCCGATCAATCGCGAAAGTCAGCAAAATTCTTTAGAAAAAATCTCACTGTTTCTATCAGACTATGTTGCGATTATATGATTGTCTAGAACAGTTGTAAGATTTTTTAACTTGCGTATTGCTGCAGCGTTAGATACAATATTGTAAATGGCATAACATATATGTTTGATTTTATATTCTATAATATAGATACTTCGAGATATATTAAGAGATAACTTAAAAAAAAATGTTATCGCACATACCTTTGCTGTCGCTTTTGTCGGATCGTGTGTGATTCAAGTCATGTACATGTTTCCATTAATTTGAGATTGTTATGAAAAAAGAGAAAATAAGAGGATGATAAAGATAATGGAAGTACATGCGAAAAACGGCAGCTTTTTAATATGTCTACGAAAAATATTGTCAAGCAAATACTCTTGAACGTTTTAATTAAAAGTAATTCGTACGATACATAAAACCTGATTTTTTTAATTTTTTACTCTTAATATCTATGTGAGGGTGAAAAATTTTAACATTCTTTGCATCAAAATATGTATTCATTAAATTCGTTTTTTACAGAAAAAAAAACGAAGGACATTTGGTTGCTTAGATACATTCGTTTGATCGATATTTTGCATAGCACTGTAGATATAAAGTTTTATGGCAAACACACCAAAAGAGAAGTTGCACTAAGCAAACTATTTGTCAAAATTCAAATTTGAATTATGACAATAATTATCAAGGATTATCAATGGCGTCAGACAGAAAAGAGGATAATAATTTATGTCCCTTTAAGAGGGCATCCTAAAAATGTACATTTATTCGTGATGGACGATTACGTAAAGGTATATTCAAGTCTTTTTTAATTTTCGAAATCATATTTTCAAATTTGCAATAATTGAAAAACTTCATTTCTTTATTTTTTAAAATCAATTTCCACTAAGTTTTAAACAATTAAATATTTTATCGTGCATGTATATATTTTATCTGTATTTAGAATATTTTTAATAAAGCTCCCAAAGAAAATTTTTTTATCAAAATTATGTTTATATAAATAGTACTTTTACTACTATTTTTTTATTTTAAAGTTTTAGTGATTTTTAAAAGCGATGTATGGCATAATTAAAAAACTTCAATGTATCAAAAAATGCTCATGAATCTTGGAAACTGACATATTGAATTTTAATTGAAGATTAGCTTTCCGCCTTTTATTTTGGAATTATTTCTATGGGCAAACGTGCTTGAGGAAGAGAGTGAATGTACTTTGACAAAGACTGAAGCTATCTTTTCTTTGCAAAAAGCGAACATGGCTTCTGACTGGTCAAATCTCGAAGTGAAGGATATTAACGAGGAGCAAAAGCGTGATTTTAGAAAACGAGCTTTGGAAAAAGCACAAGAGGTTTCGGACAATCGTGCGAAATCTAAAAGTGGTAAGGATTGTTAAAAAATGGTATACAAATCCTCACTTTGGAATTATGAATAAAGAGCAAGTAAATAAAATTACAATAAAAAGATTGGCATAAATTATATATACATATGTGTGTAAATTTTTATATGAATCTATTTTTTATTATTTTAAATATATATCTTTATATAAATCTTTTATTTTTTATATATTATTTTAAATATATAATAGATATTGTAACATATATTATTAGATATTTTGTTAAATATTCCCAGATAGCAGAGTGACATTTTAATAAAAATGACATCTTGATAAGATCTTAATAAGATGTTATTTGACGTCAAGATGACGTGTCCAGACGTTTTAATGATGTCATTGTACGTCATTAAGACGTATAATGACGTCATTAAAACGTCTGGAGACGTCATCTTGCTACCTGGGTTAGATATTTATTTTATAAATATACATTATTTATAGATTTATTAATACTTGTGTTATAGAGAGAGATATATATTTATTATTATAATATATAATTCTAATTAATTATTTGCTCTTTTTGGAACCTATTAACAACAGTATTTTGTATTTAAATGTAACATATTTTAATCTTTTAATTTTTTTATGTTAAAGAAACGAAAAATAATATTAAATTAGAAATAATATTTTATTCTTAATAATAATCCATTTATAGAATTAAAAAATATAAAAAAATAATTGTTTCTTAAGTATAAAAATGTTTAATAAGAAATATAGACATTATTTGTCAAGAAATATATCATTGCATTGCAGAAAAACGTCAATATTTGCAAAAAGAAGCAGTGAAAGTGCAAGTAAATGTGGATACCAATCAATTAAATAAAATAGAGACTTTAAGAGATTCTCATCGTAGAGCTGCAATGCAAGATTTTGAAGACTGGCGATCAAGTACAGAACTGCCGATCTTCCAAGATATTTCCGGCAAAGTGCAAGAAAATAGAAAGGCATACAGGTATAAAAAAATATAGAGAGTCATACCAATTAAAGTTTTATCGATTAAAGATTGATACATATTTTGGAAATTGAAAAGGAAAGTGACATTTATTTTTTTTATAAAAATATTTCAATTTTTTTCATTTAATCGAAAAATTTTTTTCGGAAGGCCTCCTCTGAAATGGTTCAAAGATGATCTTGGTGTTCTGCGATATCGGGAAATTGACGAAAAAGAAAAATTAAGAAAAAAACAAGATGAATCAATGATTATAGAAGAATTAATTGTTGAAGAAGATCCAAAGGAAACATTATCGATTGAAGGAAATCTAAAAAAAGAATTAGTTGTTGAAGAAGATACAAAGAAAGAATTAATTATCGAAAAAAAACTGGAGAAGGAATTAATAGTTGAAGAAAACTTGAAGATAGAATCAATTGATGGAGCGAATCTGAAAGAAAAAGATACAGTTCTCGATGAAAATATTCAGAAAGAAGTGAATACTTTAGAGAAAAAGGAGACAATTCCGAATAAGAGTTCCGATCCTCAAGATCGGTTTTCCAGTTGTTCCGAGGATTCCGAGTCGGATTACGAAATGACATCTTCCAAATTTGCAACCAAGTCTTCAATCAAGAAAACGGGCCAGAAATCATCGCAAAAATCCTGCGCACAAATAAGGAAGCAAAAATCAGGCCAGAATTTGATCGATAAAGTGCTGAAAAATCGATATTCCAAAATAAATCGAATATTTGATGAATCTGCAGCAGTTCCACTTCCCAGAACAAGTGGAACCATCAACATAACTTTTTCCGAACGAGCTTTTCCCACTCCAGCCCGGGAAAGTTCTCTTGTTGAGGAGGAGCAAGTATGTGATATATTTTTAATTATATTATAAATTGTATATGAAACTTTTCTTAGCAAAAAGATAATATTTTTTAGTGAAAGATTGATGGAAGTGAATTTTTTTTTAATTATAAAAAAAGAGAATTGGTTGAAAGATAATTTTCCTCTTTTCTTCTTTGGAAGGATTCAATGAGAATTTTTATTCTGCATACATAATTTAATATTATACTTTTAACAATGTACGCAAATGCACATATTTTCAGTGGCTTTCTAAGCAAGCGGAAGCTAGAAGGAAAACTGGATTTGTCGTCGAGGATCTTCGCCCTGAAGAACAGGATCCTCAATGGTTGAAGGATAAGGGCGAGTATGTTAATGGGAATTTAATTATATATTTTTTAATCATTCAATTAATTGTTTTTATGTTTTTTGCAGTGATTTCTTCAAGGCGGGGAATTATCTGGCTGCCATCAGTGCGTACACCCATGGGATTAAAATCAGTAGCGAAATGACGGCGCTCTATGTGAACAGATCGGCTGCGCATTACGCTCTCGGGAATTATTACAGATGTATTGACGATTGTTCTAAGGTGATGGAAATCTTAAATCGATATTTTAGAATATTTTATTTAGAAATATATTTTGAAAGTTTCAAAAAAATTTTTTAAAAGTGTATAAGAATTAAAAAAGAATATGTAAAATAGAAAATAAACCAATAGTTTACAATATAAAATAATTTCAAATTAAAGAAGTATCAAAAGAATAAAAAAAATTTATATATGTGCATATTCATCAATTGATTTTAAATTTTCAACAATATTTATAATTATTTTCTATTCTTGTTTTATTAATAATATTATTAATATATATTAATATTAGTTTTTATTTCTGTTTTATTAATAATATTATTAATATACATTAATATTAGTTTTTAAAAAATTATGAGTATCTTGATGTCGCTAGTCGAATAAAAGGATAAAAAAAAAAAAATGTAGTCGACCAAACTAGCCAGAAATTGAGTTTATTAGTACGACGTTTCGACCATATGGTTGTGGTCCTTATCAAGTATATACGATGTGATAAAAATCAGGAGACCGGCATGGATGATAATCTTGTAAATTGCACAATATATACTTGATAAGGACCACAACTATATGGTCGAAACGTCGTACTAATAAACTCAATTTCTGGCTAGTTTGGTCGACTACATTTTTTTTGATCCTAATATTAGTTTTTATTTCTGTTTTATTAATAATATTATTAGTATATATTATTAGTATATTATTATTAGTATATATTAATATTAGTTTTTTATTTCTGTTTTATTAATAATATCATTAATATATATAATTAATAATATTTATTTATATATATATATATATATATATATATATATATATATATAACACCGAAAAATATAAATGTATAACAGGTATTTTTTGCACTTTCAATTCTCGGTTTTTATATAAGAAATATAGGAAAATATGTAATTTAAAAAAAAAAATTTTTTTAAAAGATTTTTCTTTCTAGGTATTGGAACTGATGGAACCAAAATGTGAGAGTAATAGAGTATCGAGAGCGAGATGTCATGCTCGTCGAGGCGCCGCACTTTGCAAATTGTCTGCACCGCAACACGGAATCCCTGAATTAGAGGCTGCTTTGAAATTGGATCCTAAAAACGAGAGCATTAAACATGATCTTCTTGCTACTAAACAATATTTTAATATAAAGGAATAAAAATAAGGAGGGAGGGATAATTGTATGATTGATTTTGAAAAATTTGCATCATTTATAATTTTGACAATAACCGATGATCATCGAGTTGAATAGTCATCCGAATCAAGGGATAATTAAGATTGCTTTGCGAAAGTTAATGAGAAAGTGAGTCGTCGACATTCATGATGGAATTCATATCGTTTTGGCGGTCATGCATTTCATTGAGTCATCATTAAAATGACTCATAGAATGGGTTTGAAATTTTCACGGAATAAATCAATACATTCTACTGCTAATTTTAATTGAATCGAGTGGCATTAAAGTACGCTATAAATAAATCGAAATATTTTTAAGCCTCTAAAATAGCTACAAAATAGCATTTTAAAATATTGGAATCTTGTGCTGGTAAATAATTTTTATGATTAGAAAGATATGATTAGAAAGATATGATTAGAAAGAGGGGAAAGGAAGTTAAAATTTACAATTAAAAAACTACTAAACTAAAAAAAATAAAATATTAAATATATAGAATTGCAAGTAAAGATTAAGAGTCATTTTTAGTATCACAAGAAAGAAAAAAGAATTAGAGGAATTTGTACAGCGTTCATTGAAACTTTGTAACATGCAATCACGTCGCGTAATTATAAACTGACTCGTGTGTTTTATTTCTGGAACAGAAGTCTGAACAGGAAGGAAATCCCATCTGCAAGAGGAAGATTAGAAGAATATTTACCAACAATATTTAAATGACTACGTTCACTTTAATATCTTTCAGATATTTACACGATTATATGATATTTGTATGAAAGAGATTGCGGTCAAATTAAAAAAATTGACTATTATTTAATATAACGATACATATGTGTTACATAATATGTTATGTATATGTTATGTAATATGATGCAAATGATCTAAAAGTGTTTGCTTCTTACATATGTACATTGGAACGTCCGCTACAGCATGATATGTAAATGACAGAAGGGTGCGTCAGCGAGAAGGAAACCCCATTATAAAAAAAAGGAATCTCGATTCTGCAGGTATTCTCACCTACGTCATAACAGGAAATTCACAAGTATTTGGATGTTTTACATAGAACGTATCTGACGCCGATGAAATCATTTTGCATTCTTTATCCTCATTTAATTCCATGACTAATAAATTGCGTAAAAAAACGTCATGAAATTTTACGCAATTTTTTGAAATAAAATAAATGTATCATTTAGATTAATCAAGAAGAACTATCTTAAAGAGAACTATCTTAAGACTATCTTATCAGAGTGTTGCACTAGTTTTCTAATTGAAGAATATATTCTGCAGATCAACGATCGCGAAATCATGAAAATTGATATTTAAGGCATCTATTTTTTTGTTTCGCTAAACATTTGCGTCATAAATTATCCTACAAATTAATTTATTTTACAATAAAAATAGCTAGTAATAAAATATAATTGCACATATATTCTTCAGATTGTATATTTGTGCAATCATTTTTAAATTACGTAAATTATAGTGTCTCAGTATTGCATCATTTTCTATGAAGTAAATCAATAACTTGGAATCTATTCTCAATTAAGATTTATAACGATAAAAAAATGTCATTTTATTTGACATAGATATTTTCTTAAAAATTAAAATCACAATTATTTTTAATTTATTAAATTTAATTAATTTATTAAACTGAAGAATAAATTTAAAAAATATTCTTTTTTTTAATAATTATAAAATAGACAATTTCTCATGAGTGCATAAATAGTACTCATAAATTTTTGAATTTAAAATGACTGGTATGCGTTGTGAACACGTGGTACACATCTCCGATTAAGAGGCGCCTGTATAATTAAGAATTCCGATCTTGAGCTTTATCATGTACATAATTATAATAGTTAAGCAACAAGATCTAGCGGGAAACTTGACCACAATGAGAGACTACCAAGTATATTGGATTCGCTAAAAATATCATTTATTTCGTCTGAGTCATCTAGCCAGATGTCGATTTCTAAAATAAAAAAAATCAAATGAAAGATATAAGAGGAAAAGGTTCCTTATATATATACTTTATCCGGAAATAAATTCGAACGTTAGGAACCTCGTTAAGGTACAAAATAATTTAATAATTAAAATTTTAGTAATTTTTTAATAATTTTAATAATTTTTTTAAATTATTTCGTAAAAGTACATATGATATATCAGATTGCAATATAATGTATGCCAAGCAATTTGTCTAAATTTATGTAAAATTATACCTATAATTGAAATAAAATGCATATAAGACAACATGTCATAAAAAGTCTCAACAACAAGTCTCTCATGAAGCATTTTAAAGCAGTTTTTTGACGCTTTTCAAGACATCTTAACGTTTCGATCATGCGTTCTCGACATATTCTAATAGACGAAAGCCATGTTGCTGATGATTATTTAATTGCACGTTGATAGTCATCATAGTCGACTTACGCAAAAAAACCTTTGAAATGCAAATGCGTCATGTTCCAATATGCATATCCAGTTTAATTGATACTTGGAAGATAAATGTGATCAATCTCATTGGCTTCTATTCATCCGGAGTGTCAAGACATCTTATCGTTTCAATCATGCATCCTTGATGTACTTTAATAGACGAAAACCAAGTTGTTATTATTGCGATTATTTAATCGCATGATAGTCATCGTAATCGATTTGCCCAAACCTTTGGAATGCAAATGCATCACGTTCCAATGCAGTTTAATTGATACTAAGAAGATAAATCATCTCATTGCGCTCAATTCATCCGTCAAGACATGCGAAATCGTATAATCGAGTCCTGATCTTTCAAAATTATTTTTTTCTCGTAGAATGAATCAACTTATAATTGATCCGAGATCCGAGCACAAACGATTCCAATTCTTAAGATCTATAAATATTGGAAAAGGAAAATTTAGTTAAAATTAAATTAATTATAATAATTAAGGTTAATTAAAACTTACATCTTTCTTACAGAATTTTGTTGTTATTCGCAAGTAAAAATTTATAAATTAAGGAAGTGCAATATCGTCCCAGCAAACATTAAATAACGTTATATAACTGCTATATGACATGTAACAATTATATTGTTGAGTGGGAAATTATAACTAATAGTTATATAAATGTTTCTTGTGTTTGCTGGGGTGCTTATCCTTCTTCAATATCTTCGCTACTTCTTCAGTGTCTTCATAGCAAGACTTCCACCTTTTTTGATGTGAAATTTAAAGAAGCATTTTATTAATTTGATTATTCGTTTTCATTATATCAATAACATCCCAGCAAACAAATAATAGTTATATAACTTTTTAATTATAATTTCCCACTTATCAATATAACTGTTACATGTTATACAGGGTGTTTCAGACCATCCGTACCACCCATTTAAAAATTACAGAAGTGGTTATTTAAAAAAAGTAAAAACATTTTCATTATAAATCGGGTGCGCTCTATCGAATGGTGATATCTTCAACTTCTGGTTCCGGCCGGAAATAGGCGATTCAGATCGGAAGTGCATTTTTTTAAATGGAACTCCCTATTTTTCATTGCATATTCTTGTAGCTTACCTCGAGAGCTTTCCAAAACACTATAATAAATTATTTTTCCATGAAGTACTTTTCGAGTTATGAGGCTTGAAATCATTTTTTAATTTTACATAAACCATAAAATATCTTGTAAAATATTCATTTTTTGATTATCTTACCTTCATACTTTTATGTACAAAATAATGAGAGGAATCAATTGGTGTAAAGAAAACATACAGTTGTTTTTAAGGAAAAATATGGAATTGTTAATTGCAAATTACATATTTTTTGTACAACAACTATGTGTTTTCTTTACACCAATTGATTCCTCTCATTATTTTGTACATAAAAGTATTAAGGTAAGATAATCGAAAAATGAATATTTTACAAGATATTTTATGGCTTATGTAAAATTAAGAAATAATTTCAAGCCTCATAACTCGAAAAGTACTTCATGGAAAAATAATTTATTATAGTGTTTTGGAAAGCTCTCGAGGTAAACTACAAGAATATACAATGAAAAATAGGGGGTTCCATTTAAAAAAATGCACTTTCGGTCTGAATCGCCTATTTCCGGCCGGAACCAGAAGTTGAAAATATCACGATTGGATAGAACGCACCCGATTTATAAAGAAAATATTTTTACTTTTTTTTAAATAACCACTTCTCCAGTTTTTAAATGGGTGGTACGGATGGTCTGAAACACCCTGTATAACTGTTATATATATTATATAACTGTTATGTATTAAATAACAATTATATTGTTGAGTGGGAAATTATAACTAACAATTATATAACTATTAGTTGGTGTTTGCTAGGATTGATGTTATATTGATACTTGACAATTCGATTATCTGCGAGAATTATTATTCCAGATACGAGGGATTAAACAGCGATAGCTGGTCGTGCATTAAGCGGGAACAACGGTTGCACAATAAAGCGGAATCATCGTGAAAGGCAGACACGATCCGGACTTTACGCGTGCTCTCGCGTGAGGCATGCGTGTGCAAGCTCTTCCATATATAAATACACGTATGCCAGTGGGAAAATCTCAGTCGACCGATACTTGGCCTGTAGCTTCTCGCCCATTCATCGAGCTACTTCCGTCCAAAAATTACAGATTTATTTCGGCGCCACGTGAGTCCATCCTCTGCTAGATTCCCAACAAAAAGAAGAGATACTATAAATTCGTTGGGTCGATATACATTTTTCTTGCCTGGAAAAGTTACACAAAGTTCGTGAAGTGAAGAGAAAAAAAATTTTTTCATTGTTAAAAGAAGAGGACAGAGGACAAACTTCTCATGTGTCTTTAGTTTTTCATCCAATGTGTCGCAGCATGAGGCAGTTTTCGAGACAAGCGTTCAGTGGGACTAGACTGTAACTTCAATACAGCCGATCTCTCGCAGCCAGAAAAAATCCTTGGTTCATCTAATCAGTGATCGGGTGCGATTGAACAAAAGTACAGGCTTTGTATTTTCTTCTTATTCGCGCAATTTCTGAAAAAGGTGGAATTTAGTGAAATAATAATGAAGAGCAGATCGATGAAGAGATCGCTTCTAAGACTCCTAATCTTGATCCTGACGACAGTGGATCAGATGATGGTTCTAGCCACTCATCACGGCGGTCACCATCATCGGATGTCGAGGAGAATCCACCTGACGCGCGCGATGGAGGCCACTAAGAGGTTCCTCTGCAGAGAACCCCAATCGAGGGCCTACAATCTGAGGGACTTGGTGCAAAGCATGCATCCAAGCGAGAGCGCCAATCAGCCGGTATACATTGTCCTGAAGAGATGCGATAGTCATTCCGGTTGCTGCGTCAGTCCTGATCTCAGTTGCACGCCGGTGCAATCGTCGATCTATTACGAGGAGATGGAGGTCGAGGTTTGGAGTCTGCTAACGAATAGCACGAGGAGGGCGTGGATTAAAGTCGAGCAGCACGACAAGTGTACCTGTGAGATTAGTAACGCCACTGAAAGACTCAGGACGGACATTCAACCACCTAGCATACAGATCCTTTGAAAAGGGATCTCGTCGAATCCATTCACTCAGTATTATGAAGTAGAATGGAGCGTTCTAACTGCATTGCCCAGTAATTGACTGATCATCTTGCATTTTTCTGTTAGATAATGGTACAAAAAGAACAACATTCAGTGTTAATTGAAACCAGTTAATCAAAACAGAGGCTGGAGTTAAGCTTGATTAGAATTCAATCCTTTTAGTTAGTTGGGAAGAATGAGCTCAGAATGCATCGATATTAATAGTGATCTGCTGATAAAATATTGAACCTCAATAGTGTTATACTGTGAAAAAAATTGATATAGAGTGCTAAACAAATTGATTGATCATAATTGAGACTGAGATAAATTGAAAGGAGCTCCTTAAAGCTTCTTTTATTGATACTCATCTAAACTTAATCTACGTTATCTATGGCTATGATTACGATGATAAGGGACAAGGAACAATAAAGTGAAATTAATTGACATTATGTGGCAGACTTTTGAATACCAAAAAGTTACACAAATTTAAACTATAATTGTAAGAAGGGGAAGATACGGCCGGTGAAGATAAGGCTCCCCTTCCAGGATATTTAATAAATAAATTATAAGTGATTGTGATTTCATATAAGTATGTCATAAGTATTTAAGAAACTATTTAACTCTGAAAGAATTGAACTTCAACTTAGAAGTATTTAAAAGACTATTTAAATGATTGCCAAGAGATAAGAACGAGTCTTTCATTAGGTGAACCTAAGAATTTAATTTAAGATTCTTAAACGATTTAAAAAAAAATTAAATACTTCAATTTTTCAATCTATTGAATGCAATCCTTATACATATATGCACATGAGAGATATCTTACATATATATTTCTTTATTATAGATATTAATAAGATATCTTTTCAATATTAATATCATTTAATATATTGCAAATAATATCATATGTAAAATATTGTTTTTCAGTAGCAATATATATTATATATATTTCGTTCAATCTCCATAGAACACTTATAATAACTTAAGAATACTTTTTATCGACATTGTGATGAAGAGCTCGAATTTATAATATTTATAATAATTTATAATAATTTATGATTAACATATGAAACATTTATGAAAGATCCATGCAAGATAAGGCGCCAGTCTACTCTCCGAGTCCTCTCGCACTCGATTTCGAGTGATATTTATATGAAACTAATAACACTGCGAAACTGACAGTTACGTTTAACGCTAAATATAACTTTGCAATGTATTCGTTAAATTGCTTTTCGCGCATTAGACATAGGGTATATGTTAGTTAAACAAAGTTCAGACGCGGCGAAAATAACGTACTGCGTTTATGTGTAAATAGCTTTATATCTTTCGGATATAGAAAGACTTTTTTTTTAATTATAGGCGATTTTTTACAAGCGATTAACTCGGCGACTATCGTGGTCGACATAAAGAATTTTGTACAATTAATCCAAGAAACAGTATTTTAATATTAATATTAGTTTTAAATTTAACGCAATTTTGATTACTTTTTTTATAAAATAATTAATTTATTAAATAAATTATTTTTCAATTGTAGAATAAATAATGATAGCGAGTTGAGATGTGATAAAAATCAACACGTCAAAAGGATTGAACAGTATTCCTGTAGTATCTAGTTAGCTGCTAAAAATATTACTCAATTATTTAATTTTTATACTAATTAATTTTTAATCAATTAACTTATGCCATGAAAATGTTTATAAAAATAAATCGCAGTTTTGATTATTTTTATATCAATTCATGTAATTTATTTCTCCATATCTTATTTATTTTTTAATTTCTAGCTTCGATGAAAGAATCTTTATAAATTTTTTCGACTTAAAATTAAAAAAAAAAAAAAATAAGTTTAACTGAAAATAAAATTTCTCAGCTAACGTTAATTAATATTTATAATATAATTATTATTTATTATTAATATTTATAATTATAATTAATATTTACAAAAGTTAATATTTATAATTATAATCTTATTATTAGCTACACATATATCGTTCATCTACCTATAACCATCTGCAGAACGGAAATAGTATAACAATGCGAATTCCCGATTTAGCACACAGACGTACGAGCAGAATTGGGTTGATGCCCAATCGAGAGTCGCTATGTTAACGCCGACTCTCTCGGACACCTGTTCCGCAAAGTTAGCGCTCTGTCAAAAAAAAAAAAAAGAAAAAAGAAGAAAAAAAATATCGCTAGCTCGCACACACAATTGAGCGGAAGCACGATTTGAGTATCTGTATAAAAAAAAATATTTCGATAATATATTATCCGAAGAAAAAAATTGATATATATTTTACATGTGTGTCTGCTTAAGTGGAATGGAAATGGATATTTTGGATTTTCAGTATTTTTTTTTTTCAATAAAGAATCCACTCGGAGGAGAAAAATAAAAGAAATATATTTTTTCTTAAATCTATAAAAAAATGTATTATAATTTGTTGCAAGATTTCAAAATAACAAAATTGTAATTAACATCCTTGATCTTTATGAGAAAATTCTTTCGGTTTATCTTCAAATAAGCAATCTACTATGGAAAAAAAATACAGTATACTATAAACATTCCTACATATGATGGTCTGCGTATTAAAAAAAAAGGACATAAAAAGTATTTATTGTACAATAATGAATTAGTCGATTTACTCTTGAGAGTTATCTCTTTACTTACTTAACATATACAATAGATCGACAGTATGTTTATACTGAGAATGTTTAACGAATAAAAGACTTACAAGACATAGAAGACGCTCTGCGATATTACGAGTATCGAGTGTAAGGATATTTCGAACGCATTCGTCGTCCTCGCGTCCCTCGTCCTCGTCCGCCCTCGTTACCGGTTCCTCTAGTGCTGTGTCCTCGCATTACAGATTGTCCTTCAAAAATAAAAATACTATTAATATTTATCCCACTAAAAAAATATTTTAATATTTGTAGTAATTGATTATACAGCTTTTCATTACAAAATCTGTTTCCAACAAGGATAATGCTATATTTTATACACTTACAATTATCATCAAATAATTATAGAATTCATCAGCCACGTGTAAATAGTAAATTAGATGTATTCTTAAGCAAAAAATTAATAAAAAAAGAGAAATAAAGAGAGTAAGAAGAGAAATTCTCTCAAATAGTTATTTATATAAAAAATGAATGCACTGAAAAAAAGAAGTTTAATTTTAATAAATTTAATAATAAATCTTTAATAAATTTAGTAAATTTTTAAATTAATAATTATTTTATTAAAATTAATAATTATTTTATTAGATTAATAAATTTTATCGACAAAAAAATAAACTTAATTCATTTTCTCCATCATTTTCTCACCTCTACCCGATTGATTATCTCCCCACACAATCGGTGTAGGCCTCGCACCTCTCGCTACTCTGAAGGTCGACCTCTGTGATCGTCTCACGGTCATTCCTCTAGTACCGTTGGGATCACTCGCGGTTGCCAGACTAGCTGCCATTGTCCTTTGACGAGTGTTACTGGATGGTGAAGCTTCTGCCTCGCGACTCTCTTCTTCGACTTCATCTTCGACAAGGTCGCTTCCCGCTTCTTCCGTTACTTCCACCGTATCCACGGTATCGTCCTCGCCGGATGCTAAGGTCATCGGTTCTTCCGGTCGCTTTTCACCCTCTGAACTCACTCCTATGAATAAAAAAGACAAAAGAAAAGCGTCAATTAATGCGGATATAATGCATAAGTCGTTATTATTAGAAATCAATGAATAATATAACGCAGCAGGAGAAAGTGAGAAGAGATAACCGTAGCTCTTTGTTCAGTGGCACATCAGCATGGCCAATTTTATTCATCTGATCTCTAATAATTTATTTTAATGATCGATATTTGTTTCTTGAAATAAATGTTTCAATGAATTCAATTGGATCTGACAAAGATACCTTCACTTGGAGTTGCGCTAGATTCTGTGGCTTCAGTAGAACCACGTTGCTGATCATCGGCGCCAACAATGCGAATATTAGGAATACCAGGTTCCTCAACATTATCACCAGAAGTGGCTGTTACGGAAACGGGTGTTACAGACGCGGTTTCTTGTTCCTCGGATTGGCCACTACTAGTCTATTTACGAAAGAAATTAAACAAAGGTATTATAATTAAAGGTATTAATTAAAGGTATAATTAAATAAAGGTATTAATCATTAATAGCATCACTATTTTATTTTGTAGAAAAATTATAATAAAAATTTTCTTCTACCGAGGGTGGCAAATCCGCAGCTGGAGAGACCTGAAGAGGAGTTGTAGGAACGCTGCGACCAGTTCCACCGTCCTCTAGCTGCGTCAAATCTATCCTACTATCGTCCATGCTTTCTTGAACAACTTGAGCCACTGTAGAACTGGAAGAACCAAATATAGTTCTAGTGATAGAGCCTGTGGGTGTTGTTAGCGACGGTGTTGATGAGGCTGTCGTAGGCGCCGAATGATCGCCGAAGGTGAAACGTGCTTGAGGCACTTGTGGAGAGCTCACAGCTTCGCCAAAGCCATCGCGACGAGGAACGAAGAGAGTTGGTGTGCTAGGGACGATACAATCATCGCCGCCGTCTTCATAACCTGGTTGTGGCTTTTAAAAAAAGAAAAAACGACAATCTAAGATGCGTATGTAAAGAATAAATTTTACTATAAATTTAAAAAAATTTCAATTTCAAATAAAAACAAATTTAAATATCTTGATTATCTACCAGAAGAAGATGTTGCTGTTGCTGCTGTCTCGGCATAGGCGCGATTCCTCTAGCTCTGGTCGTGAAGGACGTCGGTGGCTCTCCAGTCGGACCAGCGCTGCTAATAGCTTCAGATTGTTGCTGATTAGTAGGAATAGATGCTTGACCTTGTCTAGGAACTTCGGGAGTGGAATCCTCCTCCATGATAATTTCCACCTCATTATTATCCCGTTCTGCCTCAACTTCAACCTCATAAGGCATCTCTTCTTCCTCGTCCATTTCCTCGTATGGCTCGAATTCCTCTTCTTCTTGAGCCTGATGGTTGCCTCCACCTTCACCTTCATCGCAGTCTACTACTACTACACAGCCTTCTTCCACTTCTTCATCTTGATCCCTCTGGCTTGACGTAGGTACCTAACAATTATATTAATATTAATATTATATTAATATAATATAATATTATAATATTAATAATTACAATATTATAATAATATTATAATAAATAATATTATAATAATATTATAATAAATAATATTATAATAAAATTAATATAATATTATAATATTAATATATATATATATATATATATATATATATATATTATATATATTAATATTATTAATATTATATATATATATATATTATTAATATATATTAATATTATATTAATATTAAAACATTATTGTAAACAATTGCAAATGCATGAATAAATCTTTTAGGTTCCTATTGCACTATTGCTACCTGATATTCCACTTCCGAAGCACTAGCACTCGCAGTCGCGTCCTGTCTACTCCTCTTGGTCTTTGGACTCTGCACTTGCTCCTGACGTCCATGGTCCACTTCTTCGGCTATTCCGGACCCAGAGGCAGTGGAATCCAAGGCCCGGGGTCTCTTTAGTCCCGAGGAAGCTTGGGACGTGCTAACCGACTGCGTGGAGCTACTCGCTACGGTTTGTTGTTGATCGCTGATAGCAACTTGCTGCTGCTGCTGCTGTTGCTGCTCCACTCTGGGGCTCACCAGTGCTACCGTTTGCTGCTGCTGCTGTTGCTGGCATTGTTGCTGCTGCGGCTGCATGTTAAGTGTCTCCGCACTTTCCGGGTCTTCTCTCTGGGTAGATTCGGCGGATTCACTTAATTGCGGTTGCACCACCAACTGACGAAGACTACTGCTGGTTTGCGCGCTTTGCGAAGAACTGCTGGTACTTGCCGGCTGGAAGTCGGTTAGACTACTAGTCGGCGAGCTTGTTTCCGTGGTGTGCACCACTTGCTGCTGCTGATGCGGCGCAACCATGACTGGCGCGCTAGCGGTGGTTGGCAACACAGCCGCCGTTCTCGATTGCACGACGCTCATCGGTCTGATACTCGCTAAAGGCGTCTCCGCCCTCGCTGACATCGGCTTAATGTTCGCCGTGGGCGGCTCTGTAGTTGCACTCACCCCGCTTATTCCCGACAGCTGTCTCTGCAACTGAGCAACTCTCTGCAACAGAGCCTCCTTCTCCGCCTGGACCTCCAATTTTTCATGCTCCAGTCTGGAGATGCGGCCTTCCATCTGCGATTTTAACGCCACTAATCGCGCGTCGTGTTCAGTATCGGAATGATCCCCTTGAACCCCCGCGCTGCTTCCTCCGGATTCCATCCTGGATCTTAAGTCTAACAATTCTTTTTCGCAAATCTTCTTCGACTCGGTCAGCTGCATAATCTTGGTCCTAGCACCTTTGAGAACTTGCTTCGCTCTCTCTTCCTTTTCCACGCTGCTGCGATTTATAGCGTCGATCTCTTTTCTCAAGTTGTCGGCCTCGTTTTGAACCGTCGTCACTTGGCGAGTTAGCTCGTCTATCTTTGTTACAAGCTCGGCATTCGCCTGACGGAACTCCTGACGACCCTCTTCTCTCAGCTGATCCTCGCGATCTTGCACAGCCGCGCTGGAAGTATCCTCATTCCTGGCTTCCTCATTGCGGTTCTTTTCTTCTTCCACGGTTCTCGCAAGTTCCTCGAATTGCGTCTTGTATTTCTTAGCTATTTTGCGGATCTGAATCTCTTTATTCCTGATATCGTTAAGAACTACTTCCTTGTCGCCTAATTCTTTTCTGAGGAAAACTAAGTCTTTCGTCTTCGAGGTAGAGTCGGCTAGGGCCTCGTTGAGATCTTGCCCCAGTTTGCGAGCCTCTTCAGATGTCCGTGATATTTGTTCATCCTGCGCTTGCATCTGTTTCTGCAACTCCGTTATTTGTTCCTCGAGTTTTACCTTGTCCGCTTTCACTTGATTAAATTCCTCACTTCTCTTGGCATGAATCTCCCTTTCTGACGTCAACAGTTTACTTAAGTTCTCTCTTTCGGTTTGAAGCCGCCGCCAATCTTCAGGACTAGCTTTATTCGCCTTTTCTAATAATGTGTTTGCTCTCTGCCTCCATCTAGTCGCCTCGCCCTTCAAACTGTTATTCTCTTCCATTAAAGCTTCAGTTTTGGCTGTCAAGTTTCTGGATATATCTCGAAGAGGCACTACTTCTTCCGATAGAGAGTTTACTTTGGCTGAAAGTTCATTAACTTTTGCACTTAAATGATCTCGTTCTTCTCTGAGGATTCGGTTGGAATCTGTAATGGCGTTCAAGGTTTCCACCTTGCGCAGCAATTCCGCATGCTTGGATGTAGTCATCACACTAATTTCGGATTTTTCTCGTTCGGAATTTAACAAGAGCTCAGTTTCTTTCAGTCGCTTCTCGGCTACTTCGGTCTGCGATTTCAATCTAAGATTTTCCGCTCTAAGAACATCAGATTTAGCTAAAGCCAAGTCTTTCTCTCTTCTTAAATACTTCATGACTCTCAACAATTGTTCAACTGATTTGGAATCTTCCTCTAAAGAACTGAAACTCTTATTCAGAGCTTCGAAACTAGTATCAGGACTATCCCCTCCACTTATCTTGGTCTGCTGACTCTGCATGACGGCAACTCGGTCGCCCAATTCTTGAATTTGATTATGCAGCAGCGCGTTTTGCGCATCTAGATCTACAAGCCTCTTTTGTGTTTCCTCAATCTCGTTCACAAACTTTTGCTCTCTTTCTTTAGAAGCTAATTTTTCAATTTCCAAAGTTTCCACCGCTGCATTTCGTTCTTGAGTTAAAATGTTAAGCTTCTGCTGAACTTGCTGGGCCTCTTCTTTCAGCTTGGCCAAAATCTAAAGAGACAATTATGTAAATTAATAATTGCAAAATTTGTATACATCAATTTATATTTCTTTTTATCGCTAGACTTACCTGTAAATCGGACGAATGCTGCATCATCTCCCTAGCATACTTATCTTCTGCTTCTTTAACTGTGCTAGAAACGGATTTTAGATCGTTCTTCAACAACTCTAATTCACCTTTCAACTCATCCAGTTCTTCGACTTTTCTCTCGGCTTCCGCCAGTCTATCTCTCAATTCTGAATTAGTTTCTTGCCTGCCATTCGATATTTTCGCCAATTCATCATTTAGTTCCTTCACCTTCTTCTGCAGTGAAATAATTTCCACGCGTGATTCTTTTAAAGCAGTCTCCAATTCCTCTTTACACTTGTTATACTCGGCCGTTAATTCTCTCAGCTGCGTTTCAGCGCTCTCCGCTATGTCACAGTATTGTTGATTCTGCTGTCTGGCCATTTTCAGCTGTTCAGAGAGTGACTTTGTCTCAGTCTGATAGGTATCTAGTTGCATTTCTAGTTCTTTAACCCGTTTTACGAGACTTTCATCCCCTGTCAAGGGTTTAGCGATGGAATGGGCGGCAGCTTGCCTCAATTTGTTGCTTAATTCATCAATTTTTTGACTGCTTTGGGTCTCAGATTCTCTTGTTTGATCCAGTTCAGTTTGGATTCTTTCATTCAATTCGCGTTCTTCCTTTAATCTGTCCTGTGCAGTCGCAAATTGTCTCTCCAAATGACCTGCTAATTCTCTGAAGCGATCCTGCTCTTCCTGAAGACGACGCCGAAGAGCAGCGCATTCTCTATTGGCATCGTCAAATCTCTGTTCAGCTCTAAGGTGTCCTTCAGCTTGAACTCGCTCCAGACTGGCTTTGATAGATTCCATATCTGCTCTGAGCAAAACTTGCGTCTGTCTTTCTCTCTGATAGACTTCTCGCTCCTTTAAGAGACGTCCTTCAGAGTCCTTCAAGAGTTGGCGTTCTTGACGAAGGTTCTCTAGTTGCACTTCAGCTCGAGCTAAGCGAGTCTGAGCGGCAAGCGTCTCGTCCTTTAAAATCATTAAACTTTGCTCGTGTTTACCAATGGTGATGTTGTAATTAGTGCATTTTTCTTCGAGGGCCTTGATCTGGGATTTATAAGAAGCAACGTTGCCCTGCAGCAATGTAAATCTCTCATTCGCTGAATCTAATTGTGCTCTCAATCTACAACATCTCGCTGAATTTGCCTCTGCTTCTTTCCTAAGTCTCTCTACTTCCTCACTCAACATCTTTTCATGCGCAGTCCGCTCTTTTCGATATATCTCGTACTCATCTGAAATATGTTTAAGCTTGTCTTCGGTCTCTTTTAACTTTTTGGACCACTCTTCCTTTTCTTCATTACCCTTCGTCTTCGGCTCTTCGTCCGATTTATGCTCTTCGACATCTTTCTCAGTTTCCTTTTTCTCATTGTTTTTCAGTATTTGTTGATACATGATCTTATATGTGTCTCTCTGTTTTAAGAGACCATCCATCATCTTTGAATGCCTGTCTTGCGCAGCTTGCATATCTGCTAGTTGTTCCATGTAACGATCTAGTTTCTCTTTCATCTCGCCCGAATTTATCTGATCGGTAGCCCGTTCAATCTCTTCTTGCCTAGATGACAATGCACGAACAACTGCTAAAAGCTTCTGATTATTTTCTTGCAGTTCCTCAATATCCTTGAAAGTCACTAGCTTCTTGCTAATAATTTGTGATGATAAGATATCATCTGTATCCATGGAAGATGACAAGTCTCTATTTTCTACGCGCGTACCGGTGCGGCTTTCTTGAACCTCTTTGAGAAGGTAACATACCTGCAGAAAGGCATTAAATAATGATATAAAATGAAATGAAATGAATCAATTAAATTTATAAAATTTTTTAAATCTTCTTTAATATCCTTATTTAATAAAATATGCAAAAAAAAAGTATAAAATTATATAACTCACTTGTCTGGCCAAGTCAGCAAGTTCAGTTTTTAATTTCTGATTTTCTGTAGTGTGATGTTTGGCGAGACGGTTAGCTTCATCGGAACTTTCATGAAGACGTTGATTCTCTGCAAGAAGTTCGTCCAATCTAGAAGTTAGTGTTGCTATATTTGACATGGCTGTTTCATAATCTTGACGCTGTTGTTGCAATACTGGTGCTTTCTGCTCTAATTCGCGAAGGATCAGATCCATTTGTGACTTTAATCGTTCGTTTTCTTCTCGTTCCAAGATCAATTCATTAGAAGCTTCAACCAATTGAGTGTAGATCTGCGTCAGACTTAGACCCTTTCGTAACACTCGACTTGTTATTGCCGCTGTAGGTGCCAATTGTTCTACAGCTTGGTCTAATTTCTCTGTGGAATCGAAAAAGCTTATATAAATATTATTATATAATAAGAAGATATCTAACTTTAAGATATAAAGTCTAAGTATAATTAAAGGGTACCTGATAAAGATAAATCAGCAGTAATTATATGTATATAATAATATTATATATATATTATAATATTAATTATATAATATTATATAATATTATATAATTAATATAATATTATAATATTATAATAATATTGATATGAGAATAAGAAGATGTGTAATTTACCTTGCTGGATATTCTTTAACAATTCATTAGCATGTTCCAATTCCTTTGTCAGAGCCTGAATACTCTGTTCTTTCTCATCAATATCTTGCTTATGCTGAAGCATTAATTGATTATACTTTGTTTCCAGGGTTCCATACTCCTCTGCAGTGCTGTCTACAAGTTTCTGTAATTCGCTTGCTGCATTGGAGATTGCCTCAGCCTTTGCATTAGCGTCATCCTTCATAGATTCATACAAACTAGCTAGATTCTTCTGTGCATTGATTTCTTTCTGGTAAGAATCATTTATAGCGATTTCGTGGGCACGCTGCTGTTCCAATTTCTGTGCCAGTTCATCATTTTGTTTTTGAAGAGAAGAAACTGATTCTCGCAATTGAGAATTGGCTTCATTAGCTATTCGTAGCTCTTCCTCACGCTGAGAAAGTTTGGTGTCAATTAAGAGGGCTCTGCTAGAAGCTTCGGATCTTGCTGTTTGCAATTCAGAGGTCCTTTTAGCTAGTTCTTCTTCGAGACTTGCCATTTGCTGGGAGAGCAGCACTCGTTCTTGCTCCAGTCGTTTCTCTCTATGTACATCATAAATTTAGTTAGTATTACATGTTTTTGAATTTCTACATGTATAAAAGACATATTTCTACATGTATAAAAGACATATTTCTACATGTATAAAAGACAAAAGAGATATTTTCTTTTAACTAACTTACTTAAAATCTAAAGTCATTTCTCGACTACGAATTTCCTCTGTATCACTCAGAGTTTGGCACTTGACTGCAATAGCATTTTGAAGCTGAGAGCTCAAAGAAGACAATTCAATACGCATCCTCTCGACTTCAGTGTCCCGCCTCTCAACTTGCAGTTGTAAGGCATTTGTCTCATCTGTAACTGTATCTCTCTGCCTCCGTAACTCGCCATTTTCCTTCTCAAATCTGTAATTTACATCAAATAAATAATATATATGACAAGAGTATTAAATATTAATAAAATTACATCAAGAAACAGCACAAAAAGTCATCCTATGTACATATAAATATATTACTTCATTATTTATATTATTATATTTTACTTTTTAATATAAATATTTTAATTAATTTTTTTAATGAAGTAATATATTTATTAATAAATATATATAAATATAATAAATATAAATATAATATATATAAAATAAATATATTTATATATATTTATATTAATATATATTATAGTAATATATTTATTTTAATGAAGTATTATATTTTACTTTTTAATATAATTAATATTTTAATTAATTTTTTTAATAAAGTAATATATTTTTGGCTTTGTGCTGCTTTAATTTTTAATATATTTTTAATGTAATCTTTAATATTTATATATTTTAAAATACACTTATATATATTATTACCGTTTTACAGACTCTTGTAATCTATGCACTTCATTCTTCACTTCCTCAAGATTGTTACATATCTCTGTATTATTCTGTTCAGCTAACTCCAATTTTCCCTTATATTCATCGAGCTCCAATTTATGCTCCGAGAGTTCCTTCTGCGTCTTCTCCAAAACTTGTTCTGTAAATCGATATACAATTATAGTTTATTTACAAAAGAATATTTAATTCTACTCGATTTTATCTTATAATATACTTCTTATATTTAAGATTAAAGTCTATATCGAAATTCATAGTAAAAATACAGGTATATCAATTGGATTCAAATACTACCAGCAAAAAGTGCAAGATAATTCTTCAAGATAATGTAAATAGAACAAGTGTCAGTACACAACATACATACACATACATATACATATATAGAGGTATTCATTCGAATACGAGTTCCATGACCGGCGTTCCAGCTTACCTAGAGTCATCCGGCAGGTCTCGACGACCGCCTTGGCAGTTATAAATTCGTCGAACTTGCTAGTAAAATGCGCATGAATCTTCCTCGCGAGCTCCCTCGGGATCTTCGCCAGCTCCTCATCACTAGCTATTTCCCGAAGAATGTTCGGCTGCTCGCCCTCCTCGACCGCTTCCATGTCGGTCGGCGGGGTGTCAAATGATTTATTTTATTTTACCGAGATTGAATCAACGTCGTCCAAATTTACAATCGCAGCAACGTTCTCGGATTCCGTGCGGGTTAAGTCGTCCAAGTTATCCTCGGCGAAAACAACATTTGCGCCTTCGCCCTCGACCTACCGCGTTTTTTCGCGAACAAACCGTTTTGCCGCTCGCAATGCTTTTATCACGTAAGCCAGCATGAACCAAGTGATGAATCTCGAGTGTCGAGAAAGGAATAGCCAATCACGTACGTCTAGTGGACGGAGGGAAGACGCCATTGGCCGCGTCAACAGAGGAAGCTGTTGCGTCATGATACCGAACGCTGATTTGCTGGATCGAAAAGCAGGAACCAATAACGTTCGAGTGTTTTTATTTCTAGTCACGTGGTATCTTGACGCTGAAAATGAACGTTGGACATGAAAAGGTGCCTTAATTGATATGTTTATACAGGATATTTCAGACCACCCGTACCACCTATTTAAAAACTAGAGAAGTGGTTATTAGAAAAAAGTAAAAACATTTTCTTTATAAATTTCTTTATATATCTTTATAAAGAAAATGTGTTTATTTTTTTTAAATAACCACTTCTCTAGTTTTTAAATGGGTGGTACGGGTGATCTGAAACACCCTGTATATCTTTATATTGATTATAGGTCTCTTTATATGCAAATATAGTATTTAAGTAAATATTTCCTGAACCAGCAGTCATGATTATAAGTAACTAGACGCGATGCATCTAGTTAATATTTGATTTAGAAGAGGCAAAGTTTAAGCGAGAAGGCATTATAATCCCAGCAAATACCAAATAACGTAATAATAATAATAAATAATGTAATAGTTACATAACATGTAACAGTTATATTATTGAGTGAGAAATTACAACTAACAGTTATATAAATATTACTTGATGTTTGCTGGGATGATATTTCCCATACAGAATATAGCAGCAATATTATTAATATTGTAGCAATATTGCAATATTGCCGCAAATTACTCGCAATATTACCGCAATATTCTGTATCGGTTGCTACAAAAAATGCTGTCATAGATTTCTATCATATATTCACTATGTCCTTCATTTGATATTCAATAAAAATGTTTATTTCTTAAGACTAAAAATCGTGGTTAAAACAAAGAAATTATTGCCTTTTCGAACGCAATCCCAGAGAAATAATGACATTATTTCTTTTTCAATATAATTAGATTAGACAGTTTCTGTAAAAATTAATTAATCAAAAAAGAAGAGGAAATACAAGATGGGCGGAGAATTTTTAAAATCTCCATAAATTCATCTATTTGACAGCCAATCGTGCCATACTGTATATACATCTCGTGCTGAAGAATTGGCTATATATATCACACCGATGGAAAAATTCCACGATCAAAGAGCAACGCTCCCTGCGCCGTCCATTCCACCGTCCATTCCACCGCCCATTCTACCGCCCATTCCACTTGATCGATTGATCGCGACGACTGCGCGTGCGCGGCGAACCGACCGTCCGCGGGGCTAGCGCGCATGCGCGGCCCGCGGCCCGGCCTGCCGCGCACGCGCGGACGCGCGGGTCGATGATGCCGCGTCGCATGTGGAAGCGGAAACGCGGCGCTGATGATGATCAGTCGGCCGCTTCCGTCCCGCCGGAGTCTGTCAGTCCGTTAGCAGCTCCGTTCGCCGGCTCCTGTGGGTTGAGTCCTGTGGATTTGCTGTACCGAGAGGCGAGTATCGTCGCTCGCGCGACAGCATCCCAAGTTGCACCAGAGGACCAGAGTCGCTACGTCCCTCGGCGTTCACGACAACAGCCGTACAAACTTGACGCGTCATCCTCGGGCGCCCTTTGCGAAGCATCATTATCCCTCTCTCCATCTGTCTACCGTCGATAAACGTCATTAGATCCCGAATCGGACCGATAGATAGCAAGGATGTACAACGGATTCCCGCAAACGCACGGCAGGTACGTCCTTGAGGACACTCGAGATCAGCTCCAGTAATCGAGGGGCGTCGAGATCTCACCTTTTTTTTCACGATGGCTGTCTCGGATCCTTCAATGGCCCATCGGCCGCCATTTCGCGCTGCGAGCTTTCGGCCGCGCGCTCCATTTTCTATTCGCTCCATGAAGATGAAAAATTAAATCCAACGGATTTCAAAGCATCTAGTGTCCGGCGGATTTTTTTTATCTATTTGTTGCCGCGATAAATTGGCCGCGCCGAAAAAAATATACAGCCATAAATATTGTTTAGTAAGTATAAATTGATTTTTTTTTCCATTTTTTTTTTAATATGTTCAAATTTAAAAGAAATGGATGTGTGTGTGTGTGTACGTAATGGATATATATGTACGTATCTATTTTTTTTTATTTAATATATGTGTATATATACATATACATATATACATATATACTCCTGACAAAATTAACGCAGTTTTTTTTTCTTTAAAAGCTGATATTTAAGTTTTAACGAAAAATTTTAAAGAAAAGGTGGAAAAAAATTATATATATATATATATATATATATATATATATATATATATATATATGGGGAAGAGACTGTCCTGACGCCCTATATATATATATATATATATATATATATATATATATATATATATATATAGGGTGTCAGGACAGTCTCTTCCCCAAAAAAAGCTTGTAGCTTATCTCAAGAGCTCTTCAAAACATTATAATAAAGTATTTTTTCATCCAGTACTTTTCGAGTTATAAGGCTTGAAATAATCTCTTAATATACATAAATCATAAAATATCTAGTAAAATATTTACTTTTCGATTATCTTAATACTTTTATGTACAAAATAATGAGAAGAATCAATTGGTGTAAAGAAAACACACAATTGTCTCGAAAAAAAATATGTAATTTGCAATTAACAATTATATATTTTTTTTTCGAAACAATTGTGTGTTTTCTTTACACCAATTAATTCTTCTCATTATTTTGTACATAAAAGTATTAAGTTAAGATAATCGAAAAATGAATATTTTACAAGATATTTTATGGTTTATGTAAAATTAAAAAATGATTTCAAGCTTCCTAACTCGAAAAGTACTTCATGAAAAAATAATTTATTATAGTGTTTCGGAAAGTTCTCGAGATAAGCTACAAGAGCTTTTTTCAGAAGAGATTGCGCTGACACCCTGTATATGCATAGTAATTTGATATAAGTGACAAAAGGACTTGAGATTGAATCGATCAAGGATCTCCTTTATGTTTGCATTTTTTCTTGCTTCTTTTTTATTCAGAAATGTATAAGTTTTCAATTAGTTTTAGGGCCAGAGGAAATCGAGACCATACCGCTACTCGCAATGGAGGAAATGGCGGAACTTATTGGAATAGTCAGCAGCAGAGCCAGCAACTTAAAAAGGAATTTGGAGTGAAGAAACAGAATAGGAAGACTCCAGGCGATTTGTTGAAGAAACCCAGCTGGGATCTGGCCAAATTGCCCACAATAACGAAGAATTTATATGTTCCCCATATGAATGTTCTCAACAGAACAAATGACGAGATCACCATGTATCACGCTGGCAAGGAGATCACCGTTAAGGGCAATAATACACCCTCTCCGATCCAGGCTTTTGAAGAGAGCAACTTCCCAGACTATGTAATGGAGGAAATCAAGAAGCAAGGATTTGCCGAACCAACTGCAATTCAAGCTCAGGGCTGGCCAATTGCACTTAGTGGACGAGATCTTGTTGGGATTGCACAAACTGGTTCTGGGAAGACCTTGGCAGTGAGTATAATATATATATATCAATTGAGTAAGTATCAAATTGAAAAAAAAATTTGATAAATATACAGGGTGTTTCACCCGTACCACATTTAAAAACTAGAGAAGTGGTTATTTCAAAAAAGTAAAAACATTTTCTTTATAAATCGGGTTCGCTCTATCGAATGGTGATATTTTCAACTTATGGTTCCGGCCGGAAATAGGGGATTCAGATCGGAAGTGCATTTTTTTAAATAGAACCCCCTATTTTTCATTGCATATTCTTGTAGTTTACCTCGAGAGCTTTCCAAAACATTATAATAAATTATTTTTCCATGAAGTACTTTTCGAGTTATCAGGCTTGAAATCATTTCTTAATTTTATATGAACCATAAAATATCTTGTAAAATATTCATTTTACGATTATCTTACCTTAATACTTTTATGTACAAAATAATGAGAGGAATCAATTGGTGTAAAGAAAACATACAGTTGTTTTTAAGAAAAAATATGGAATTGTTAATTGCAAATTACATATTTTTTCTTAGAAACAACTATGTGTTTTCTTTACATCAATTGATTCCTCTCATTATTTTGTACATAAAAGTATTAAGGTAAGATAATCGAAAAATGAATATTTTACAAGATATTTTATGGCTTATGTAAAATTAAGAAATAATTTCAAATCTCATAACTCGAAAAGTATTTCATGGAAAAATAATTTATTATAGTGTTTTGGAAAGCTCTTGAGGTAAGCTACAAGAATATGCAATGAAAAATAGGGGGTTCCATTTAAAAAAGTGCACTTCCGGTCTGAATCGCCTATTTCCGGTCGGAAGCAGAAGTTGAAAATATCACGATTGGATAGAACGCACCCGATTTATAAAGAAAATGTTTTTACTTTTTTTTAAATAACCACTTCTCTAGTTTTTAAATGGGTGGTACGGGTAGTCTGAAACACCTTGTATATATAGTTTTTAATATAAATTTTACATAAAACATTATTTATTTCAGTATATCCTTCCGGCGACAGTGCATATCAATCATCAGCCCCGCCTGAATCGCGGAGATGGCCCAATCGTTCTGATTCTCGCTCCCACACGCGAGTTGGCCCAACAAATTCAGACGGTAGCGCGCGATTTCGGCTCGTCATCGTGCATTCGTAATACCTGCATTTTTGGCGGTTCGCCAAAGGGACCTCAAGCTCGCGATCTTGAACGCGGGGTGGAGATTTGCATCGCGACGCCTGGCAGGTTGATCGATTTCCTGGAAAAGGGCACCACCAATCTACGTAGATGCACGTACCTGGTATTGGACGAGGCCGATCGAATGCTGGACATGGGCTTTGAACCGCAGATCCGCAAAATTATCGAACAGATCAGGCCAGATCGGCAGGTGCTCATGTGGTCTGCCACTTGGCCCAAAGAGGTGCAAGCTCTCGCCGAGGACTTTCTCACCGATTACATCCAAATCAATATCGGCTCTTTGAGTTTGGCAGCCAATCACAACATCCGGCAGATCATCGAGATTTGTCAGGAACACGAGAAAGAGTACAAACTGTCGCAATTGTTGCGCGAAATTGGGACCGAACGCGGTAGCAAGATGATCATTTTCGTGGAGACGAAGAAGAAGGTGGACGATATCACCAAGACGATCAAACGCGACGGCTGGTCGGCCATCTCGATTCATGGCGACAAATCGCAGCCGGAGCGCGATTACGTTTTGTCAGAATTTCGCAATGGGAAAACTATGATTCTTGTCGCGACCGACGTAGCGGCCCGCGGCTTGGACGTCGAGGACGTCAAGTACGTCATCAACTTTGATTATCCCAACAGCTCCGAGGACTACATCCACAGGATCGGCAGAACTGGTCGCTGCCAGAGCGCCGGCACCGCCTACGCTTATTTCACGCCGAATAACGCGAGACAGGCGAAGGAATTGATCGCGGTGTTGGAAGAAGCCGGTCAAACCATAAATCCGCAATTAGCGGACATTGCAAATTCCATGAGGAACCAATACGGCAAGGGACGACAGCGATGGAGCCATGGACGCGTCAATAAAGATAACAATGGCAGTCCTAGGAACAATATCAGCCCGACGATAAATAACTGGCAGAATCAGCATATTCCCCAGACCACCCAGCAAAATCAGGTGGCGCAGGAGAAAATGGTGGCGCGTCATCAGCGTAACGGCGGTTACCAGGCCAATCGCCAGAGCAACTATCAACTACCGCAGCACAACAATTATCAGCAGCAGCAACGCCAATCCACTAATGGCTATCAGAATGGTTACCAGCCGACTAACAACGCTTGTCAACCGGCTCATCAGACCACCAGCGCTCCAGCACCCAGATACCAAGGTAGAACCGCTAGTTATCAGGGTAATCGTTTCCAAAATCGACAGAATGGCTTCAGTGGCGGTCAGAACGGACCGAATGTCTACTCGATGCCGCCGCCTTTCATGATGCCGTCAGGTGGGCATGCGGATTCCGGGATTCAGAATCTCGTCAACAACAAGTTCTTCCAGACCAACCGACCGCCGCCCAACGCTGGGGCCTGCGCCTATCAATCGATGGGCCACTACAGCCAGTTTCAAGCGGTGCCGACGTACGGATACCCCTATCCGCCTACGCCGGTGCAGCAGTGACGCTTCCCGCGGTGCAAGACCGTCGGAGTACGGGCTAAATGAAGAGGTAGGTAAGGAAGACAAGGCCCCGCCTATCGGGCGCACTTGCATATGATAGCGCATCCAATTTAGATGGGGTAGACTGTCGATGATCATTAATTGACCTGCAAGAATTTCAGAAGCCCTTCATTTGGAATAATTTGGAATAATTGCGATGCATTCTGAGAATTTTATTCGAGCTCCTCAACCGGTCGGGGAACGTTTCTTGGACTTTAATTCGCCAACTTTATTAACACCTTCAAGGAAAATTATCTTTGTTGTCGAAGAAGAAGTTATATAATACACTAATATTTTTTTCCCGAGTTTCTCTCCAAAGAGATAATATCAGATACATTTGTAAAGGTTTTGTTTGTTTATTTGTTTGCTTGTTTGAAGTCATAGTCTTTGAATTTTGATTTTTGTTTATTTTCCATCGGTGCAAAAATTTTGAAAAATCGGCAGTCTACTATGGCCCATATTCTGAATTCTCTTTTATTCGTAAAATCACCTCTAAAGATGATTTGGAATCTTTTGATTGACTACGAGCCATTTTTAGAGATGCTTTTTATTGATAAGAGAGAATTCGAAATATGGGCCTATATATCTTTAATGTAACACACTCTTGTTTTTTTTTTTCATTAATTTTTTCTGGAATTGTGCCCAATGTTTCTTCAGTGTTTATTTCAAGATATTTAATCGGCAAAATTGTTGCTCGAGGAATCATATTTCAGATGAAAAAAAAAAGAATTTGATTTTTGTTTATCATTATCGCAGTTTAGGGGAAAAACAGATGCTTTAACAATTTGAGTCCAACTAATATATATATGTGTGTATATTGAGATAACACGCGTCACGATTAAGAGCTGTAATAATGCGAATCTGAGGAATCTATTATTAATTAAATGGCACGAAAGAAGTGCTAAACTATGTGAGAAAAAGATCATTCAAAAAAGTTATGAAATAAAAAATATAAATTATTATTATATAAAATTATTTATTTTATAAATTATGTAAATTATATATCATATTCTCAATATTATTTATATTCATATTTTATTGTATTATTTTACTATATCAAATAAATTAAATTAACTGATAAATTATTATTATTAAATATTAAATTAAAAAATACTTTGGACACTGCATCTACAAGCGATTTTTAAATTACGTAAAGGGGGGGGGGGGAGATTGTCTATAATACATCTTATTTATTTTCTCGCTCGTCCTTCCCGACCTAATTAAACTGGGAAGTTTGACGAAGCTATGGACTCGAATTGTTGAAAAGCATACAAAAGCTAATCAATCGAGGCACATTCTAGTTTTCAAATATTTGATGTAGTATTTAGCATCATTAGCGATGAGCATGCACACGATATAATATCGATTCTAGATGTTGATCGTCACGTTGATGGTCCGCAAATCCTTATAATTGAGAAATCAATAGTAATCATCTTGTGAGTACTATTATAACTATATTATAAATGCTTTTTCCGAAATGCACGAAACATATAGAAGGGGTTAAGACTATATATCAGGTGTAATAATTTATAATTTATTTATATAGTTCGCGTGAGATTACACACGTACACACAGAGAGAGAAAGAGAGAGAGAGAGAGAGAGAGAAAAGCGAATAAAACGCGCGATATACTGTATATGGGAAGAAAATTTGTAAGGCCTTTTGCATAAAAATTAAGCCGTTTTTCATGTGCCCCAGCACATAATGAACAAGTTGTCGTGCCCCCTGTTCCGCGAGCAAGAAATTTAAATAATAATAATAAAAAAGACGAACAAGAGAAAGAGAGAGAGACAGATAGAGTAGAACAGTTGTAGAATGTCTATTCGTTCTGGAAACAGCTCCGCTGACGGAACTTAAACCAATTTCTGGGCACTCCGACACAACTAATCGTAGCGTTATTAAAATAAGTGTCCCGTGCTCCGATGATCCTGATAAAAAATTCAAAACGAGCCTCGAGGTCTTTTGGATCCTTGAAATCCCGCGGTCGTCGATTTTCCTAAGTTTCCCAAGTTTCCGGAATTAAATTTAATATTAAAACAATAATTTTAATATTAAATTATTTATTTAATATTAAATAAATAATTTTTATTAATTGATAAATTTGTATTCGAGTGTCTTTTTTTTTTAATATTTAAAATCCTTTTGTATTTCTTGGAATAATGCGATATTTTTTGTAGGCTCCCAATCCTTGGAAATATATATTTACTTTGGACTTAAGCTTGTTCTCCCTCGAGCTCTGATATCCTACTAACACGAAGCATCTATAACTCTTCCCTGATCCTCTGAAGTCTGGGATCCAAGGACCTTGACGAGGCTCGAACGCTCGATCCTTGGAGAGACACAGATGGTTTCTAGGGGACAACACACGTAAAATTAAGCACGTAGTCACGATGGCTGTGTACCTCGACGCAAAAAAGTTTGATACCTTATTTTTATATATATATCGAAAGTGATTTGTTGTTGAACCAACGAATGATTATATGATACATTGTTGTTTGATGTTTATGCAATTGGCCACTGAGTGGTCTTGTCTCTGCGCGCCTTGTCGTACGCGCGGACTGGCCGCTATCGAAACTAACATTCAGTTGTACCTGCTATTTTAGTTGATTGTGACATGCAACGGTCCAAATTACTGCGCCGTCATTTCTCACTCCGGTGAACAGTGAAAGCGATTCTATTTTACTTTTTGCCAATGCTTCGTCCTTCGACCAGTATAATTCCAACGTCCAGGATTTATTTGCTCCTCAAGAATCTCAACGACTCCTTTTTTTTTGTTTCTTCAATGCTGCCTTTTCACCGGAACAATTGGAGACAATCCTCGATGTAAAGTGACTTCTTCAACATCGAGAAGGATTCTTAAGAGGATTCTATAAATTTTCAATGATTAGAGTTCTCGATTCTTGAACTGAAATTCAAGTCCTCAGACTTTGTGATGTCTTGGAGTTGCGTTTAATGGAAGGAGATACTGGTTGAAGGATGAATCGTCTTGCGTATAATGAACTAAGGATATAACATATTGTTGTATTCTGAAGCAGCCCTTTGCGGTACCGGAGGACATTTTTTAATCAACATGCCCGATTAATTGTCGAACTAATAATTGGCGCACGGCTGATATAGGGCATGTGATACATTTTATTAGCAGCGTATAGCAATTTTGCGAGCCTCCAGATTACTCTGCACATACCACCGTATATCATGTAATTATCGAGAAAAAAAAGATAGGAAGAGACGGTGTGATAAGGAGAAAGAAAAAGAGATAATTCTCTGGTCTCAATCAGGGAAGAAAGTAACTAGTCGAGAAACCTCATTTTTTCCCAAAAGAGCATTTCTCTCGTCGATTTCCATTTAATAGCAATTAATACTGCACAATTAAAAACATAGTTTTTCTTAGTTAATATATTTACCGATTGTTTTCGAATTTCATATGCGATTATTTTTTTTTTCTTTCGAACATTCATAAAAAAAATCGCGACGCGTAAATCGAACAAAGGTTTTCGTTTCTTCTTTAACTTTCTAGAAAGGCCAGAGAATTAATACGGATAAATAAATGCACTCGCGCAGGGACGCCATTAATTAATGACTGTTGATTGTTGGCGATTATTCACTCTCGCAACTTGTTTTTATAAAATAATTAGCCATCATCTCATCGCGCACGAGATGCAGAGAGATGCAGAAAATGCCTTTCGCAGAAAGGTCCCATTCGTCTCGGTTAGATTCGCGGATACTTTAGGGATCGCACGATCCCCGTGGACTTTCATTTCGAACGCTGTTAATTGTCGTAGAATCTACGGTATTTTTTGCGGGGAAAAAAAAACGATAGTCAATAACGTTTCAACGAAGCGGGCCATTCCTGGCAGTTCCTGATGATCAAGAGATGCTCGTATCTTCGGATCCTTGCGTCTTTGAAGATTCACGTTTCAGGATTTTGCTGCGATTTGCAGTTTTGTCGTTTTGTCGGCAAAATTGTCCGGTGGATTTTCAAACAGATTCTTCAGATTTTTTCAGAGCTTTTGGAACTCTTCTTTGGAAAAGGAGAGTTTTCGACGGTCCCTGAAAGTTTGGAACTCGGAAGTTTCGGCTATCTTAGGATCTTCAGTGAAATACGATGATGTAAGCTTCAAGACTTTAGCGAATAGGAAACTTTTAGCGCTCCCACAGTTGAAAATTTCGAAATTTGGGCAATTTCGAATTTCAAAACGCAAAAAAAAGGTCTACGGCATCTTAAAAATTTCAACATTTTTAGTTGATTTCGTATCTTCAGAGAATTCATATATTTAATTTATTTAAAAATTTTAATATTTTAGAATTGTAGAATCTCTTGCTTCTCAAGTGTTGCAGAATGTGCAGAGCTTTAATATCTCTTGTTTGGTCTTTTTTCAGTCTTTCTCTTCGATGTTTTCCGAAAAAGAAACTTTGAAAGATCTTGCATGATTTTATCCCTGGAAGATAAAATGTCTTCACTGCTAAATAGATACTTAAATCTTCGAGTTAAAGGATCCCTGGATTCTAGGATTCTTGATCGGCGAAAATATTCAGCTCGACACATGCGCCTACCTTGTCAGTCTGACTGCATATGTGGATTGAATAGTAATATAATAATAAGAAATGTATGTGTTGCGAGCACGAAAGAAAAATACTAAATACTCTCGCACATTGCGTGCACCTGCTATCAAATCTTTCGCGACAATCTTTCATCCAAGTCAATACAAATGGCACTGAACAAAAACATCGCTATAAAGTTAATCAATTTAATAAATTTAATTAATTTAATCAATTTAATCAATTTTATTAATTTTATTAATTTTCTTTAACGAGAAGAGCTATTGTTACGATGTTGGAATAATCATTACTGATGCTATTTGTATTCTACTTGACTTTTATAAAGAGTTTGAATTGATTTACAATATTGCATAACTATTATTTATTACACTATAATTTTGAATTCTTTGTCGTTCTCTTTATTTTCTTTTTTTTTTGTTTCTCGTCTTCTTTTTTTTAAATAAAATATTAAACAATATGGGTAGCAGGTGTACGTGTAGTTCTGTGATATGTAAAATGTAGCATATTTCTAGACCTACCTATCGTGCATCATAATTAAAGTAAGGAATGTATTTTCTCAGTTTTATAAGCAGTGTATCAATCATCTGATCGTAACGATATGCTTAATGCAGGGTCATCGATATTCATTTCTTTTTTTTTTAGCTAACGGGAAACGAAAGGGACACCGAAGGCACTTTCCTCTCATTTTTCTAGGGTAAACAGTATGATTAGACAAACTATAGATAATATGTCTTAATTAGATTGTGTAAGTTTTTTTTTCCCAAGAGATAACAATATGATAAAATATTGTCACTTTATTTATACATTATTATTTTTTTCTACAAATTTTCTCGTCTGTTAATAATAAGTAATATATTATTATTACAAAATTTTTCCCGAGCAAAGAAATGGTCGAGCCATTTTATGCAGGTCTTCAAATTCAAGAATATTCTTCCGCAATCTACAAATTAATTATTAATTCTCGCTATTGTTGAATTATATTATTTATTTTAAAAGCAGTTATATTTCAAATAAACATGAAATATAATTCTACAAGTGTTTGATACCTGCGACTGTGTAATGTTTACCCTATATTATAGTAGATGCTATAATTTCGATTGAGATTGTATTCAAGAAGCATAGAATTCTAACTCTAATTGTGCGAGTATCGATAAAGTGCACAAGTTGAGAGAGAAATTATACTCCATAAAAATACCACGAAGATGACGTATTTTAGAATGGTTGTATAATCTCAGAATCGAGACGAAATCTTTCATATCTCGTGACTATAAAATGCAGTTGCGGCTTTGTGTCTCCTATTCATCGAACACCTTTCACTTTTATTTCCATCGAAATGAACCAAAATTATAATTATAATTATAATTAAAATAATATAAAATAATTATAATTAAAATTATAATTATAATTAAAATTCTTGCAATGCCTTCTTTGCACACAATTCATCAAGGAATTAAAGGATCGTTCGATTCCTCCGAGATTAGGTGAATTAGAACGTTGTAGGATAGCAAGTTGGTTCGCCATTCCGTTTAAATCCTCGTTGATTAAGCTCGTTATTCAAAAAACTCTCCGATAAATCGTCATGAGACTTATAATAATCGACGCGCCCCTGTGATAAGAGTCGAGCATCGGTGATCGATCGGATCCTGCGACGATAAAAAAACGGAGCAAACGATGTAATCGCAGATCGGGGGAGAGTACCTTGTTCTTTTTTTTTTTCTACTTTCTTCTTCTTCTCTTCTTCATACGATGAACGCTGACGAGTGCTGTGATATATAAATAAACATTTTAATTAATCGCAAACATAAATATCGTAATATTATAGGAGCTATTCTTTTTTTTTTTTTTTTTTACACGAAGACTGAATCTCGCCAATTTACATATGAGTTTAGTAACCCTCTTCTCTCCTCCCCCTTCCCCCCCCCTAATCCATGTGAACACGTGGCAGGTTGATGACAAAGAGTCGCTTGCGATACTCTTTCCTTTGATAGAAAATTGCAATATTTTTTTGTTATCGATCGTACGTGGATATCGTATATGAGAGAGATGAAATGTATCTTTACTTCTTTTAATGCGTTTTTTGGTATGATTTCATCTTGTCCCAAGTGTGACCATGACCTTGTATTATTATCACTACTTTTTTATCGTTCGTATTATCCACTTTGTTTAGAGATGTTCGCGATTGTTCAAGCACTTTTCGTGGATCCTGGAACCTCGTAATCATTATTAAGGTTTCCCCGACTTGTTCTAAGGGTGTCCTAAAGAGAAATTAACGGGATAAAAATTAATGATACATAATTAATTAGTTAATTTTCTAAATATTTTATTAAACATATATGTATCTCTCTATTTTCCTTAAAAGTGCGTTAAACCACGTTCGTTAACAGAAATAATCGAAGTGTAATTTTATTCGTACAGTGACGGATTAAAATCATTATATTAAATATCAGTGATAAAAATCGTTTTATAATAAATAAAAAAAAAAACTGTTCAAGTTCTCAAGACACGAAAGGGAATTTTTGAAAGAAATTTCTCTCTTCACGTGTGAACACATCAAGATTTTGTCCGTCTGATAATAGTTTTAAAATTCCTAAGAGGCTACAGAATATATATATATATATATATATATATATATATATATATATATAAATAAACGCACACACGTAAAACTTTTTAAAATGTATTCCTAATTTAACAAGGATAATAATATTTTTTTATAACCAAAACACGTGCATAGAACCACTTGAAAGTTATTAGAGCACTTATAATACTCGGCGAGATCAAAAACCATTTCGATCGATCCGTCATAAACTTAAAAAAGATGTAAATTTAAAAAGATCCTGCCCAGCAAATATCAAATAACAGTTATATACACTGAGGGAAAAATTTTTTTAAATCAAATAAATTTGTTTTCTTGAAACTTTTGCTTTAAATGGAAGGAATTGTTTATTTCATTTAAGCAAAAGCATTTAATTTTAATTAAATATGCATATTATATTAAGTACATTATTTTCATTTATATTTTTTATATTTAAATACTATTTTCGTAAAATATATACTATAATTTATTAAATTAAATATGTTATTTTTTAAAATTAAACAATTTAAAATTTTTGGGAATAAAAAATGCATTTTAATAAATATTTTGTAAAATTAAAATATATTAAAATATAAAAATATTTAATTCAAAATTATATTTTTTTAAACATATGTAAATAAGTATCTAACTTAAGCAAACAGGCATTTTGAATACAAGTAAATACGTGATTAGTACCCACCGAATAAATAGCTTTCTTGAGTTAACTAAAATTTTTTTATTTCAATATAATTTTTTCTTCAGTCCAATTGTTAATTGTAATTTCCCACTCGACAATATAACTGTTACATGTTATGTAACAGTTATATTATCGAGTGAGAAATTACAACGAAAAGTTATAAAACTGTTATTTGGTGTTCGCTGGATGATGAAAATGAGCGATCAATGTCCAGCCGAATTAGATTCGCGGCTGATTTTGGTTCATCATACACTCCTAATTTTCTCGTTTGAACTCGCAATAACGTTTCTAAGTGCAACTAGTGCGCAATTAAAACGCAAAAAAAAATACACACCGACTAATGAAAACGAGTCGTTAAGATTCGTCGAATCTCCGCGAGATAAGCAAGGTGGCGAAAAGTATGTGCCGAAGATGTAACCTGTTGCTCTCAAAACAAAGTATCGCGTAATTAATTATCCTCTTTACTAACATACTCGTACGGGACGGGCCCCGCAAAGCCCTGATCCTGTCTCGCGCTTCATTTTTTGTGGTCCTTCGACGGGTGAATCCTTCAACAACAGTATGGTATAGCGCGTCACATCAATCAGACCGTTTTAGCGGCACGTTTCTAGCGCTGGACACGACGTAGGATCACGTAAGATTCCTCGGGATGCTTGGATTTTCAAAATTCCAGCTTGGAAAAAATCTACTCGTGTTTGGCGGTAAAAACGCGCGCGCCGAGAACGCGGTGCGTTTTGTCCTAATTCGAGAATGTACGACGAACAAAATGAATTCGACACGGAAAATGTGATCCGTAGCGAAATTTTTTTTTGCCCTTTTGTTCTCTTATTTTCCTTGGAAATTTCTCCGTTGAGACTCGTACGCCTGTATGCATGTCTGCTCGTGTACGTATGAGTGTCATCATCCTCGACCGGGGAATCGAGGTGGTCGCTAAATTATATAAATTTGTATGATTAAACTTGCGAGGTGAAAAAGATAGTGTATGCGAGGGGGAGGGAACTTTGCGAGTTCCCGCGCGTCGCCCACGTGTCATGCGAATTGTCAAGTTAACGTCACGTGGCGCGAACTGTCAAGTTGACGTCACGTGGCGCGAACTGTCAAGTTAACGCCACGTGGCGCGCCACATGGCAAACGTCAAACGTGACATTATACGAATAACCAAGAGAGAAGACGCCGAAAAATGACGCCATTGCACATCGTCCTTTTAATACTTTAAGCTCCGAACATGTAACGTCGCATTTTGGCGCGATAACGAATTACAAAAACCGAATAGTGGTGTACCTTTTAGAATAGCGATTCTACAAATCGCGCTCTCGTCGAAAAACGGAACCTCGAACAATACGATGTCGCTGAACCTTCCATCTCCGAATTATATGGATGAAATATTTAAGGACGAACGCGATCTCGTGTCCGAAAATATGCGATCAAGATTTTTGTAATCGACTCAATTTATTTAGATGAGAGTGCGTGCGTGTGATTATGACAGTGAAAGAGAGAGAGAGAGAGAGAGAGCTCTTTTTATTGCACATAAATATCATACGTACATTTATACGAATTATAGATTGTATTTGTATAATTTTCGAAAGCCACTCCTTGGTCGTAAATGTCTGTTATCGATGAATTTGGTTAATTCGAAAAATCATTTATCAAGCGTGAAATCAGAAGAAGATATTAGATGTTTAAGACATGTCTACGACATGTACAATTTTTTGCAATATTTTTTATAATATTTTTTCTTATTTTCGATGCGTGTGAGATGTAGTTGTCACTAATTTTGCCTACTTTCTTTTGAATTTTCCGCGGAAAAATATGATTCCTAAATCGCTAGCTTCTTGGATCTTCGACAGGAAATCTAGATCCGTCTATTCCGTAATCGGGAGAGGAGAGGAGAGACATTCTGTTATAGTTTGTGATGTCGAATCTATCTATCATCAATACTATCTAGTCAGAATCGTTTTATAATGTTGCTCGATAATTCATAAAACAGTTTTAATGACCGGATCTCAACGAAAACCTGGCATTCTTTTATGGCAAACGAATTCGGAAATCAGCGACATAGTTGGCAGGATGATATAATTTGTAATGTTTTTTTTTCGTGAGAAACTGCAATTGGAAAAAATGTGCGCGCGATACAATAATGAAAAGATTCATTGTCAAATAATTCTAGTCTTTAAAATATGCATATATTATTAAAATTGTGTGTGTATGTAGGCTGTGTGAGACTTGAAGTTTATAGAAATTAAATCTCTAATCATTCAAGGAAGTTCTTAAGAGGATTAGAAGCGAAATGAATTTTCCAGCATAATTCTCACAAAAACCATTACGAATTATTAGCAATGTTGCCAATTATAGGTCCACTCCTTTCTTGGAGCGATCCTGCTACTTTGCTTGGTACAATCAAATTTGCTACAACCCAGCAAACACCAAGTAACATTTATATAACTGTTATTTGGTGTTTGCTGGGAAGGGTGATATGAAAGGAGTGATATTAATTACACCGTAATCTTGACGATTCCATTCCGCGGGGATAAATTCTTACGTTTCGATAACACTTGTCGCGATGGAAAGGGGAAAAAGAGCGTAAAAGTAAAATAAAATAAAATAAATAAAAAAAAAAAAGGAAAGCGAAGGCAAAGAGAAAAATGGCGAAATTTCCTGATTGCGAGCGATTTCAACTAAAGTGTAATTATTTGATTAATTCTCACGGCCAAAGAGAGGTAACTCATTGAAAGGGAAAAAAAAGTGTGGCTCGTTTATTGTTTTTTTTTTCACCATGACATATTTCAGAGCGGCAAGTACGCTAATAGCGGTATAATAACAATAGCATGTGTGGGTGTAAATGCGTTTAGGGTGCATGAGTACTCGAGAAGCGAGCAAGTGAATGAATTTGCCGTACGAATCGCTTATATCGATCGAAAAAGACGAAAAAAAAAAAAGAAAAAAGAAAAAGAATCTACCGGTTAACGGAAATATGTTTGCGTTTGTTGCTAAGCGAGAGAGAAACAAAAAAGTATACATTTATTACATTTGTGTATTGCGGGCGCAAAGGCAGAATGGCGTGAAAAAGATGTTAAGTATCAGGTTCTATTTCAGATTCTCTTCTGTAGGTTTCATTAAAGTGCATTTCTTGTATGTTATTACAGTATTACAGTAGAACATAAGAAAAATAAACGAACGCAATAGTAAGATGCATTTGTCTGTTTATTTGTATGCTCTCTCGAAAGAGGTATATATATATATATATATATATATATATATATATATATATATATATATATATATATATAGGGTGTTTCAGACCACCCGTACCATCTATTTACACTAGAAAAATGGTTATTTCAAACAAGTAAAAACATTTTCTTTATAAATCGGGTACGCTCTATCAATTAGTGATATTTTCAACTTCTGGTTCCGGCCGGAAATAGGCGATTCAGACCGGAAGTGCATTTTTTTAAATGGAACCCCCTATTTAATTATTTTAATAAATTATTTTTCCATGAAGTACTTTTCGAGTTACGAGGCTTGAAATCATTTCTTAATTTTACATAAATCATAAAATATCTTGTAAAATATTCACTTTTCGATTATCTTACCTTAATACTTTTACGTACAAAATAATGAGAGGAAACAATTGATGTAAAGAAAACACACAGTTGTTTCTAAGAAAAAATATGTAATTTGCAATTAACAATTCCATATTTTTTCTTGAAATTTTCTTTTGAAATAACCACTTCTCTAGTTTTTAAGTGGGTAGTACGGGTGGTCTGAAATTGTAACCCTGTATATTATATATATGTTATATAACATATATAATATTATATATTATATATATAACAATAATATATTTACTTTTTAATCATTCTTCCACTCTATGTATTTTACACGAAATAAAAAAGTGCAATAGAGACAATAAATATATCAATGAAAAATAAATAAATATATTTATATATAATTATTAAATATATCAATGAAAAATAAATAATCCCTAAATAAATGTCAAATAGCATACATTAAAAAAAATCATTACTATTAAAAAAAAGTCTAATAAATCTCTGATTGCCCGCGCCATGTTGTTGACACAAGGTACCTTCTGAAGCCCGATTGGTTGTATGCTTATCACTTGAAGATAGTCACGGGTCAATAATACCTACACGCATCGCGTCTAGTGATTTCTACATCATGACTGTCGATTGAAACAAATATTTATAAAATTGGCATATTCAGAAATGAGGAAATTACTTAATTTCTAAGAAGAATATTGTTGATTTATGACTTAACATATTAAATATATTTAATAATAAATTTATTTAATATATCTATTTAATATATTTAATAATAATTTATTTAATTTATTAAATATATTTAATAATAAATTTATCCATGAACCGAATAAAGGAGTAGATAGCTTAATACGATCTGAAAAAAGCCACGAAGTGATAGATGGGAGAATCTCCGTCTCTCTTCAACGAAAGACGTAGTAAAGGAAAGAGAGACCGTCATCGTTTCCTCTCCTTTTTCTTCACTCAAGCGTCGCCGGCGAAATATTATCGCGGAAACCGCTCTGTTTATCGCCACATCTACATCTTATTCTGGCTATCAGCTCGTTACTGGCTATCTTATCGTTTGAGATACTTCGCCGACATAAAGAAGCACATATCACCTATACATATATATATGTCAGTCGCACACACGGCACGTCAGCAGTTTTTCTGATTTTGATTAGACGTGATTCAGCAGTTGAATCTTTTTATTCTTGCATAATCGCGCAGTCTATCGCGAATCGTCCATCCGTCAAGGTCTCGAGCGTTCAGGAATATTCGCAAAATGACGATCAAGGCGGTCTGTGTTCTTCAGGGCGAATCCGTTAAGGGAACCGTGCACTTCGAGCAAGCGGTAAAATCTCATCTAGAGAAAAGACTTCCGAATCTAATTTTTATGTTTTTCCAGTAAATCACTTATTCGTTCCAGGCTCGAAAGATTCTTGCCTTTTACGCGATGCAAAAAAATAGTACTTTGTATTTAATATATCTGAAATTTTTTAAATAAATTTTTTGTATAAATTACATCTGTATCTTATCAAATAGTTTATGTATTTTCTGATTTATGTTTTCTGAAAACGATGATGTTTATGAGAAATTAATATCATATAATGCTTAATTATAATCTTTAATTTTTGTTTGTATTGAAAAATAATATTTTTCTGATAATATTTTTAATTTTTATTTTATAGTAAATTTAATTTGTATATTGCAGGATGGTTCAAGTACGGTGAAAGTGACTGGAGAAGTTTCTGGCTTACAGAAAGGCTTGCATGGCTTTCATGTTCATGAATTTGGCGATAACACTAATGGTATATTAGAATCAAATACACATAAGAATATTCAGATAGCATGTATTTTTTTATATCATTTTAATTATTTTATATAATTATCTGGTAGAATCAAATAATACAGTCTTTAAATTTGTAATTTCTCAAAAAAATATTGATTATAATTTATAATTTCAAATTAATATTTGTCACATTTTTAATTCTTTGCTCTAAATTCTAATCTCTAAATTCTAAATAAAATTCTAATGTTCTAAATTTTGATATTCTATTCCAAATATTAGCAGAATTCTCTTTTTTTCTTTGATAAAAATTGATTTTTTTTATTTTAATTTTTTTGTACTGTGCTGTATGTGTTACATTTTGCATACTGTGTTATATTTTGCAAAATATATAATTTGATATATTTTAATGGATATTTTTTGCTTTATAAATTTGCAAGAATAAGCAAAATACAAAGTAAGAGAAAAATAATTAAAGATAGAAGTACTGATTCTGATTCTTTATTCTTCAAAATTGTATATATTATTATTCCTTTTTCAATCAAAATATAAATATAAAAATGTGTCAGATATAGTGAATTTGTGCACTCTTATACATTGGTGGAATAAACATATTATGTAACGATTCGTAAAAACTGTGAAGTGCTAAAGGTTATCTTATTTGCATTTATAATTTCTTACAATAGTGTCTTTGAGAATTCTGGAACTTATTTTAATAAATTATTTCTACCTCTTGTAAGAGAGAGAAGGAGAGAGAGATAACAATAACAAATTAATTATGAAAAAAATATATGTGATATCAATGTGATTCTATATTTACTTCTTGATAGAGACAGAGGATAGAGATTATATGTGATATCTAACATAACTGTATTACTGTGATTTATTTGTAATTTTTTAAAATAAATATTAGATTGACTTTCTTCTATTCCATTTCAACAATATTAATTTTTAATGCCAGATATATTGTTTCAATATTAGATTAACATGTTAAATTGCATTTCATGCTAAATAATAATTATCATGACCTTGAAATTTAATAATGTTTTAAACATGTTTTCTCAATGACTTATTTAAATCATAATTTATTTTCATTATTTACCTGAAAATTTGTAAAGTGCTTATTTTTCTTATAATTTTTTTATCCTTCAATAAAGATTTGAGGCTTGCAAATACATTAAAATATATTTCAAAAGTCAAGTTATAGTGTGTAAGATGTATGATCATGTTTTTCCGCAGGTTGTACTAGTGCAGGTGCTCACTTCAATCCTTTGGGAAAGGAGCATGGCGGTCCAAAGGATTCTGTGCGCCACATTGGAGATTTAGGAAACGTGGAAGCTGGTGCAGATGGTGTTGCAAAGGTCAACATCACTGACTCCCAGATTCAGCTCAGTGGACCGCATAGTGTTGTTGGACGAACTGTTGTGGTATGTATTAGTTTTAAATTTCGTCTTCTCTTTTTCACTTACATTATCTCATGATTTTTGCCTTTATATTGTTTCCATTCTCATAGAAAATCTGTACAATATAGATTTACCCTTTACCAAGTTGTAATATAAGAATTATCTGAATGTGCTCTGAGTATGCTTTATTAATGCTAAATTTTATTGATAGATTTTTTTTTATTTAAGAATATTTTTTATTTAATAAGAAATGTAGAGTCATTACAAAGTGAGTGTTTTGATGATTTCATCAGAGATATTAGCACAATAATATCTTGATAATAACACTAAAGAAAATTGTGCAATATTTTATTTAGATGTAAGACAGCTAAATTATATTTTTAATAATATTATTTATATTATTTAATTATTATAATATTATATATTATTTATATATTATTATTTATATATTATTATAATATTATTTATATTATTATAATATTATTAAATATATTTAAATTATATATATTTCTAATCTTCAGGTTCACGCTGATCCGGATGATTTGGGAGCGGGTGGCCACGAGCTCTCGAAAACGACCGGTAATGCTGGCGCTCGTCTCGCTTGCGGCGTCATCGGCATCACGAAGTAAATGCGCCTACATGATTTATGCGAGCGATTGATGGATGGAGGTCAGACTCTAGTAGAGGCATATTATTTTCTTATCGTTCGGTTTTGATGTATTTAGCCGTATTATTCAAACATGTTACTTTTTGTTTTCCTCTGTTATATTAAACACAATAGAAGTTATCAGTTCTTCCCAAGTACGGAAATAAAAGCCAGAGAGCTTCAACTTACATATATATGTCATATCTTGTTGTATATTAAATAAGAATATAAATACAACTGTAGAACACATTCCTCTGCAATATATTATATTTATAAATATATTTATTTTCTTAATTACTTTAGAAAGTCAATAATATGCTGTTTGGATGCGCCTTGTGTGTATTTATCGATGTGGCTCGTGTCTATTTACTTGCGTATGCGCCAAAGTGTGCAATCTTAAATGAAAATTCGGAAATGATTCTTTCCGAATTGACCCTAAATTACGAATCTTATCTGATCTTATCGTAGCATCGATGATAATACTTTATCGATCGGTGACGCGTTTAAAAGTCGTATGTGGAAAGTGGCGGATACATATTAATTTCAGTCTTCGCAATAAGTAAGTCGCAAAATTCGCAAATATGTCCTCGATAGGTCGAGAAAATGAACCGAGACTCAGTATCTTCGATGATTACTACGATGACAGCAGTTCAGGAGAAACTGAGGGAGAGGAGTACGTATTTAAATAAATCCATTTCTTCCATTTTTTGTTTAAGCTATAACTAATAAATATGCATAATTCTTACATAATGATCTAGGAAATGTGTACTTTTACTGTGATTAAAATGGCTCGAAAAATTTATTAACACAGAATTATTCAAGAATATTGAAAAAATGAATCCTAATAAATTTTAATTAGAAAAAATGATTAGATGATAGTAACTAGTATTAGAAGGTACAGGCTTTGGATCTCACTTTTCAGTTTGCAGAAGGATGTTCCGCCATGGGATATGTTCAAATCCTTCCCCTCTCAAATAGAAAGTGGATCCGTGCGGAATAATCAATTTTTCGAGGTTGTCATTTGTATTATAAAAGTGCTAATTTATGGATTGCTATTTGTTATCGTTTTATGCAGTGGTATCGCGGCTAAAACTGCTATCTTATTTGCAACCTCGCAGTTGCAGAAGAATCAATCGTGGCCCATTTGCAGTTATTCAGGTAGACTTACAATTTTTATTATTATAATTAAAGAATTTATAGACGATCATGATGAAAAAATTTCAAGATTTTAAAAATTTATACTTCTTAACAAACGCTTTAATATTTCTAAGGTTTTAAAAATATAAATTTATATTGATAAAATTTATATTAAAATTATAAAGAGTATAAATTTTGAAATTTGTTAATTATGGCAATTAAATTTTGATTATGAGAAATTTTTAAATTAGATATAAAATTGTTATTAAATTTGAATAAAAAAACTAAATAAAAATTATGTAAATAAAATATATAATTATTGAAAAATATTAATTATTTAAAGAAGTACGTTTAATTTTATATAAATACTATTTACATAAAATTCAAAAAATAATTCTATTGTGATATTAAAAGGTATGACACACTATTGGGAGTTATCTCTCTTATCATTAATTTATCATATTACTGTACAATGTTATATCAACTCTATCTATCCTTCCATATTCAAGTAAATTCGTCTTTATCGCATACATAATATATTTTTTGTAAAATTTGTAAATTTCTCAGAACGGAAAGGATATGAGGTCTTGAATGAAATTAAACATACGGAGGACGGCCGCTTAGGATGGACTTGGTGCCTGATTTTTATATTTCTCGTACCGGAATGCATCGGTGTATTAAACGCTTTATGGCATTATTTATTCAAGAGGAAACCGAGAATGCCGAAAAAGCGATATATTCTCTTCACGATCGTGATAGACACTCTCCATACGATCGGTTTGGTTCTGTTAACTTTTATCATCCTGCCGGAAATTGGAGCGGTGCAAGGCGCCACTATTTTTTGCTGTTTGTGTTTTATACCAGGATTGTTAAGTAAGTTTGTGTGAGATAATAAAGACTGATTAATCTATTATTAGTATAAATTTAAATGTGACAATTATCTATTTTTTTAAATTAAATTAATTGAATTAATTTAATCTCAGATTAAGTTAATTCAATTTAAAATTATATAATTATATTAATAATTAGACTAGATTGATTATTATAATGCTAGAGTTATATTTATAAGTAAAATTATTATAAATTATAAAATTATATTAAAATTATATTAAAATTTAATTTTATATTAATTTTAATTATATTAAAATTATTATATTATATTATATTAAATTTATAAAATTATAAATATATTTATAAGTAAAATTATTATAAAATATATTTATTATATCGTTTGTAATCGACCCGAAATAGTCGGGAATAGATTCACACCTTTATTTCTGTTGAATTTGCATTGTTAATAATATTTTGCAGATTTACTCTCGCGAGATGAGAAGGATCGAAATTTATGGACGAACAAAGCAAGATTATTCAAAATCTTTGATGCACTGGCGTTGGTCTCACAAATTAGCGGGATATTCTTGCCCATTCTGATCCAATATGACGTTAACAAAACATCGACGTGGATCTTTCCCATCGCTCTCATATTGTGCTCGATTCGTTGGTGGAGCAATTTTGTGTTCTTTCGTAATAATGTTGGTATGTATGAATTTTATATAATGATACATTATTGTTTCAGAGGTAAAACTTTGGAAAAGCAGAGAAAAATAATTTTTTTTTTACAATTTTAAATGATTATTTGAAATACATTAACATATTTCAATAAAATAATACGTGATTTTTTGCATTAAAAAAAATTGATACAGTGTATTTAGAACTGGACATGTAATTTCTTAGCAAATTTTCTTGTAGGTCTGATGCGATTCTTATCCTCTGTGAAGGAGGATCTTCAGCCGAGTCAGCACATTGTGCAAGGATTCGCGTCCTTTTGCAGAATAATCATTTTTATCATCGGTGCTTTCGTCGTTAATGTATGCCAAGAGGTAGATGCCAAGAGCTTCTTTTTACCCAGATTCAATGAAGCGTATAATGTTAATTTAATTGCGCTTAAGGATGTATCGCAGGAAGAACATTTTTTGACTGAAAACTTTATGCCTCTCTACGTCTTTGCGGTACAAGCTGTCTGTGCCATGACAATGTATCAAGCTTGTAAGTCTATAGGCAAATTTGTCAAGAAAAAATCGTACAAATTTTAATAACATTTAAAAATCCGAAAAGTAAAATATATATATTTACTTTAAAACTAGAAATTATCATCTTCTTTTATTTTGTTTTACTAGATATTTTTAGATATTTTAAATTAATGTGCTTTTTCTTCACATTTGGAAGGCTTTTCTGAAATCCTTAAATAATTAAAAAAAAATGATTGCAGGTAAATTCGCCTACAGGACCCATATGTACCAGTTTGGCTTCGCTTTTCCAATAAGCTTGGCTGGTCTAGGAACAGTATGCTTAATCATGGCTCTTTACGACATCAGGAACAAGAATGTCTGCGCCTTTTATGGTACATTTATAGACTACTTTTTCTTCAAAGAATTCTTGTTGAAAGATTGGAGCGCATTTGTCTCCAATTGGTATACTTGGTGTTGGCTGATATGGTTGATGTCGCAAATATGGATCACGAGACACTTGTGGACTACCGAGAATGAAAGACTGGCGTTAGCGGAAAGAATCTTCTCCACCATTACTTACGATTCTCTTATGATCGATCAATGTTTAGCCTTGAACAAAAAAACACAAAATGAGGATGCTGATGAGGACGATGAGGAGAAAAACAAAGACACCGAAATTCCAGTACGGAATTAAACGATTTGTCTATCTATTATCGCAATCGTTTTTTATTATAATATTAATTTATAATAAAAAACAATTTTAAAAAAATAAATAATATTCATTATAATCAATCTTGGAATTTCAGAATGATGATGATTTCAAAATAGAAGCTACCGATATCAGTTTAGACATTGGAAAGCTCGAGCAGGACTTAAATAGAGAAGATCTAAACACAAATAAACGCAAGGATCGTATCTCAAAGATTTATGCGTGCGCTACGATGTGGCATGAAGAGAGAAACGAGATGAATCATTTGATAAGCAGTATCCTGCGATTGGACAGGGATCAATGTGCAATGCGCGAGACGCAGAGACATTACAAGGTTCGAATCGAGGACTATTATGAGTTGGAAAGTAAGTCATGTTCATATAAGAAATATTGCAATTAAAATATACATGCACAATAATAAATAATAAATCAGAAATTTTGTTTGAACGATGGATACTAAGTGAATAATCGAATCTATTTGCATTTAATTTTGATTTAGTATTTTTTTGAATAAAAGAAACTAACGTTAACTGCTTACAATAATTTAATTCTTCTTCTATTTTACAAATGTCTTTTTTTACTTTTAGTTGATATTTGTGTATTATTTTTTGCAGCGCACATTTTCTTCGACGACGCTTTTTGCTGCATGCACGGCTGCATTGATCCATGCAATCACGATGAGAATGAGACACAAGTCAATCAATATGTGATAACGCTGGTGGAAACAATTCAAAAGAATGTGGAGGATTTGAGAATGCATTATACACCGCCCATTAAATATCCGACGCCTTATGGAGGTCGTCTTGCGTGGACGTTACCTGGAAAAACTCAATTGATAGTTCATTTGAAGGATAACAATAAGATCAGGCACAGAAAACGATGGAGTCAGGTATTTGAGCGTGAAAATAAATATATCGATAAATAAAATGCATCAAGAAATAAGTAAATGCTTTTTTAATATAATTTTTGTTCCTTAGAAAAAAGATGAAAGATGTTCCAAAAAATCTATAATAAAAATTTATATTATTAATAAAATAATAAAAAAATTTAATAAAAAATTTATATTATTAAAATTTATATTAGTTAAAATTATTTAAATTAATTAAAATTAATAAAAAGATTTATATTATTAAAATTTATATTATTAATAAAAATTTACCTGTGATTCAAGAGATGCTTTGTACACCTATAATGTTTCCAGGTGATGTACATGTATTATCTTCTGGGCTATCGCTTGATGGGTCTCTCGATCGACGTAGATCGGAAAGAGATCATCGCTGAGAATACATACATTCTCACGTTGGATGGAGATATCGACTTCCGACCTACCGCTGTCAAGATTCTGGTGGACCTGATGAAAAAGGATAAGGATCTTGGTGCCGCATGTGGCCGAATACATCCAGTCGGATCAGGTGTGTAGAGTGAAATATGTGCAAACATGAGCTCTTATTGTGCGATTGGAATATTCTTTATGAAAGATTCTAGTCCACGTGACAAAAAAAATTGCTTCAGACTCAAGTGTCTTATATCGTTTTGAACAGGTCCAATAATCTGGTTCCAAAAGTTCGAATACGCCATCGGCCATTGGCTGCAAAAATCCACAGAGCACACGATCGGTTGCGTTCTGTGCAGCCCCGGCTGTTTTTCGCTCTTCCGAGCGAAGGCGTTGATGCAACATAACGTGATGGCGAAATATGCCACTAAATCGACCGAAGCCAGACATTACATTCAATATGATCAAGGTGAGGACCGATGGCTCTGTACATTGCTTCTCCAAGTGGGTTCCCGGGTAAGTTGGATTAAATCAACTGAGAAAGATACAATGCTAGACAATATGATACTATTTAAAAAATTACTTCTCTTAAAAAAAAACTATTAATATTTTATTAATATTTTATATTAATATTTTATATTAAACTATTGATACTATTTAAAAAATTACTTCTCTTCTATTCTACTTCTCTAGGTCGAATATTCAGCGGCGAGTGACGCGTATACTCACGCACCGGAAATCTTCAGAGATTTGTTTATACAACGTCGTAGGTGGATTCCCTCCACTGTCGCAAATATATTTGATTTATTGATGACCGCCCAACAGACGAGAGAGGTCAACAACGACATTTCATGGCTGTACATCGCTTATCAATGGGTCCTAATGGGTGTGTTTTCAATATGTGTCTTATATCAGACAATATTAATTGGATTCTATTAAATTATAAATTAAATCGATTATTTTTTTAAGGGAGTACAATCCTAGGACCAGGAACGATATTTCTGATGATGGTCGGCGCATTTGTTGCCGCATTTCGTATCGATAACTGGACCAGTTTCTGGTACAATCTGATCCCAATCGGCGTGTTCATCGGAGTCTGCTTCACTTGTAAGGAACGCGTGCAGGTATACGATTCAAATAATACTCTGCTACTGAGGAAGTATATAGAATAGAAGCTTCAAAGATATTTGAAAAGAATGGAAAAATATATTTTTTTTATTATTTTATTAGGCTAACTGATAATTACTAGATGGACAATTGTATTGTATAATTAATAAAATACGATTTTGCGCAGTTAATAGTAGCTGAGATCATCAGTGCCATGTACGGGCTAGTGATGGTGATTGTTCTGGTGGGAATTATGTTACAAATTGCCGAGGATGGATGGTTAGCACCCAGCAGCATTCTCTTCTTTATTGTCGCGTGTCAAATGATAGTGGCTGGCTTGTTACATCCCCAGGAAGCAACTTGTCTATTGTGTGGCATTATCTATTACATCACAGTGCCCTCCATGTACATGTTGCTGACCGTCTTTTCCGTTTTCAATGTACATAACGTTACATGGGGTACGCGAGACTCGAAGAAGGCGAGTGTTGTAAGTGTCTGCTGTTTGTCAACCTCGAGTTACTCCAGAATGAAGACTGTATACAGGGTGTTTCAGACCACCCGTACTACTCATTTAAAAACTAGAGAAGTTGTTATTTCAAAAAAGTAAAAACATTTTCTTTATAAATCGAGTGCGCTCTATCGAATGGTGATATTTTCAACTTCTGGTTCCAGCCGGAAATAAGCCATTCAGACCGGAAGTGCATTTTTTAAAATGGAACCCCCTATTTTTCATTGCATATTCTTGTAGCTTACCTCGAGAGCTTTCCAAAATACTATAATAAATTATTTTTTCATGAAGTACTTTTCGAGTTATGAGGCTTGAAATCATTTCTTAATTTTACATAAACAATAAAATATCTTGTAAAATATTCACTTTTTGATTATCTTACCTTAATACTTTTATGTACAAAATAATGAGAGGAATCAATTGGTGTAAAGAAAACATACAGTTGTTTTTAAGAAAAAATATGGAATTGTTAATTGTAAATTACATATTTGGTCTGAAACACCCTGTATATCATAAATAATAGTTAGTAGACTTACTTTTTCAAGATATATTTTTCTTTCTTCTTTTCTTCATTTAGATTATACATATTTTGTAAATTTCTTTTGAAGAATTTAGTCTTACTGAGTTTATAAATTTCTATTTCTAAACTATAAAGCCTTTTATAAAATTGCTTGATAAAATGTTCTGAAAAATAATCGTGTTACAATTAATATAATGAATTAATATAATGAAAAAAAATGGAAAAGCCTCAAGAGGAGCAGAAATCTACGAGAATTGGCAATCTGTCCAAGTTCATAATGAGATCAGGAAACAGGCAAGATGGGAATCAAAAAGGCTCGTTCGAATTTTCTTTAGGAGATATTTTTAAATGCGTCTGTTGCATTCATTCGGGAATAAGTTACGAAGAGAAGCGGTTGAACGAGATCAACGAGTCCTTGCAACAAATAAATAAGCATCTGAGCCTATTAGACAGGTTTGAAATTATCATTTTACTTACAATTATGAAACTCAGTCCAGAGTTATTTTTTTTTTGTACAAGATGTAAATGAAATCTTATTGAGATTTCTCTCTTCTCTTATATCTTTATTAATATTAAATTTTCTTGATCACTAAAAGATTTGAATTGTTTAAATAATTGATTTACTGATTTTATAGGACTTGTACAGATTTAATAATTATTGATCAATTCCAGTCAACTACATGCAACGAAAATGGAGGCAAACAATGCTGCTCAATCATCTTCCAATGCTAATATATACACAAAATCATATTTTCCAATGGAAGAGATAATAGAAGAGGAAGTACCCGAGGGAATCGAGCTACAAATGAGCGATAAGAGCGATCATGAGAACGAAACCTACAAGGATTCTGACGACGACGAAAGCGATGTTCTGACACAGGTGTCGGGGGTCTCTAGTCATGATCGTTCTTCCAACTTCCTCATCAGTCCTTACTGGCTCCAGGACGAAAGAATGCGAAAGGGTGAGGTAGATTTTCTATCGAATTTTGAGGAGGAATTCTGGAAGGATTTGATTGCGAAATATTTGCGACCCATTGAAAGCGACGAAGAGAGTGAGGTACAGATATAATTTTTATCTTAAAAAAAAAAGAAAAAAAAATTAAGCCAAATGAAAACAATTAATAGGAATTCATTTACAACATCCAATAGAATATATATTTAAGGAACATAACTTTAGTTTGAAGATTGTGTTCATTTTGGGATGTGCAAAAAGGATATCTATCTTTGTATTTTAAAATTGTTTATATGCTTAATGAGATAATAACAGAAACAACAGAAAAGTACATAAGACGTGCAAAATTTTTTGTTTCACAATATTACTAGATTGATTTTGTTCTTGCTAGTATATATATTATAAAATAATATTAAACTGCTATTAAACGATTTATTTTCTCTCTCATCATGTCTTATTTTTTAATTAAATTGTTTTAGAATAAAATAGCTCAGGAACTGATAAACTGTCGCGATGCATATCTATCAAAGTTCTTCATGATAAATGCTCTGTTCGTGTTGATCGTATTCCTTATGCAATTGAATAAAAGTATATTGTATTTGCAATGGCCACTGGCAATGAAGTACAATATCACATTTGTTGCAAAAGGAGATGAATATGAGGTAAATATTTCTATAACAATCAACATATTATTATCAGTCCTCATTAACAATGTTATACATTTCTTATATCTAACGATATTACACAAATCTTAATTTAACATTTATTATTGATATTGTAATAATTAAGATTGTAAAATTTACGCAAAAATATGTTACTAAAAGTACATAACTTGTAAGATCCGTTTTAAAGAAAAATTATATATTTTTTCCTTTCTGAACTTTTTAATTACAGACTAAGTAATTCTTAATTGTTACGCATTTTTTATGACATATATTTCAATTATATATTTCAGGTGCACATGGGAAAAGAATATTTAAAACTCGAGCCGATTGGATGCTTATTTATTGTTGCGTTCATCAGCATATTGGGTATCCAGTTTTTCGCTATGCTATTTCACCGATTCGACACATTTGCCCATATGCTCGCTAGTACGAGGCTTCCTTTCTGCTCTAAGGTAATATGTTTTTAAAAAATAGTTTATCTATAAAATGCTTCTTTTTCCTCAAATGTTATTTTCTCCTCAAATTTTGAAAAAATCAAATTAAACTCTTTACGACTATTTTTTAAAAATATCATTAAAGAAATATCATTAAAGAAATTTTCAGAAATACAAAATAGATTTATCTTAAGAGAAATATAAGAGATATAGAATATTTTTCAGAGAATTAATTTAAATAGGAAATGTTTGCTTTCTACAAAAATATATAATATAATTCTCTTTTTTTTTCTTTGATTTATTTTCTCAGATAACTTCCTCAGAAGATAGCATTTTCGGGAGAGATGCTGATAAAATAGCACAAGGACTTCAACATATGGCAGACGATGATCTAATTTTTGAATTTAGACGAAGTACCTTGACGTCTCCTGGCAGACGAAGGACTATATCTGAGTTAACGAAAAAAGGGCCATCGCATGGGCCGTTGAGAATGCTAGGAAACTTTGAAAAGCTATTTCGACGAAAGCTTCGTAATCCAAATGCATCGGGTATAGTTTTTTTTTTAAGATTCTTGTTTTATTTTTATACGCTTAATTTTTTTTAAATTAGATAATGTAAGGGTGTTCACAGCGCTTAATTATAAAAAACAAATAAAAAATTATCAAAGTTGAGAAGATACAAAAAATAAAATTTCGCAAAATAAAAATCGAAAAACTTTATATTTAATTATCTCATATATACATAATGTATATATAATGCATACACACACACACACGTACGCACGCACGCACATACATATGTACATATGCTACAGGCATTCCTATGTAACACAAATTCTTATGTAATATATACTTTTGTCACATTTATTACTTTTATAAGTTACTTTTTGCTCAAAACTTTGTTTATTTCGCAGGTTTGACGCGACACATGTCCAGACGAATGTCAAAAGGTGCATTTGACGCCTTTGAGCGGAGACGTTCATCTATTCTAGCAGAAAGAAGAAGGACACAGACTCAGAAACCGTATGATATTTATGATGATGCTAATGATTTAAGAAGGCATTCGAATCATATCTTTAATAATCTACAACCAAGACACTCGAACTCCAGTCAATTTCAATATGATAATCGGGGATTTAAACCGGACGAGAATATATGAGACATGCTAAAAATTAATTTAATTTAGTGACATACAGTGTAGACAAAGTTCATAATTTCTCAATTTGTCTAATAACTTATAATTTCCTTTATAACGTTTTGTAACATTATAAAGTTTTGTAATTGACATTTAAAATATATTGTTTTCCACATTTTTCTCTTGCAGGTCAAAAGAATTCTCAAACCTAAGTGAAAAAGTTTAGACTCTAAGCAGAAAGAATATAAAATTTAAGCTTTCAACAATCGCCAACAATTTTAATGCCTCTTGTGACCTTTGTGCCCTCGAGATCCTGACGATTTCCCATTTTTAGAACTCGGAGGAATGACAATACGACCGGCAGCTATTTCATCTCGATCGGCGGACTCCTCGATCTGTTTCTGAGCATCGAGGAAGAACATGAGATCTCGGATTTGTTCCTTCAAATCAGTGAGCTCGGCTTCCTTAGTCACTTTTAATTCAGAAAATTCATCCTGCAATTTCTTGTACTTTGTTTGCCACGAAGTCTGATTCAGTTGCAGAGCTTTTCTCAGGTCTTTCTCTTCGGTTAATTCCGCTTGTACTTGCGTTAACTTGTTAGTGGAGTGCTGTAAACGCTTCTCCAGTGTCTGCTTGTCGCGATTGAGCGTCGCAAATTGCTTCTGATAAAATAAAGACATTTTCTTTGTGTGATCAATCAAGCTAACAAAGAACAAGAGAAAGGAAAAAAAAAGAATAAGAAGAAAATATGAAAAAAATAAGATTTTACCAGATTTTAACGATTATCTACCTTGAACTGCGAGTTTTCCTCGAGCACCTCCCCCAACTTATCCCTCAGCTCGCTAATATCCGCCATGTAACGTTGTTCCGAACGACTCAGCCTCTCTTCAAAGTATTGCCGTTGTGTTTCCAACTGCGATGTTAATAAATATGTAAACTCCAGCTGCACAGAATCAACCTTCTCCTCTACAGCAGCACCCTCGCTCTTGGCTGCGGAATGACCACCCTCCACCATTTTGCCATCTTTGTCCTGCAGCAGTCGGTGCACAAAATTGTCACCTACGTAATCCCAGACGCGATTATTACCCAGTTGCATCGCATAGCAATGGTGTGTATCGCGATAATGTTCAAACGCATGACCCTGATGATAACGCGAGCAACCCACGTGGCCGCAAATCAAACAAATCCACAAGGCGTCATTGCTGGCACCTGCAACTGAAGGAATTCATACAAAATCACATCTTTAATAAGCTTCAATTTGATAGGAATTTCAAATAATCATTCTTATTATAATCAAAGAAATAAAATATTAATATAATATAAAATAATATAATATAATATAAAATAAATATAATATTATTTTAAAATATAATATAAAATAAAATAATATAAAATAAAGAGTTTTGAAAGAGAAATATAAAGTAATTTTTTAAAGAATTACATATCTTGTCAAGCCCTGTGAGAAGAGATTTGAATTCCAAATTTGAAACAATTAAGCGAATTATGCTTACCACATTCCATGCAATGGCTATCAGCCAATGGTTCAGGCGTTTGTGCGTATCGACAAATCGGACAGGATGTGTCGCCCCATTTTACTAGACAGCTGGAATGGAAGGTATGATTGCACAATATTGTGAGAATTCCGTCCACGCTCTCATCCATCCTTTCCAGACAAACAGGACACGATGGTAATTCTGTGTGGCCACTTAGGGGCAATCCATTATCTCCTACTTCGACTCTAGACACAAATACCATGTGGCAAACCACCTCTGGTTCCAGGGAATTGTAAGGAGCGCCATTGAAGGTTTCATAGAACTCACTTGCTGCACTCTAAAACGCATTTTATCAAATTTTGCATATAATTTCTAATTAATTCTTCGCATTCAATTTCTTTTTCACAATCTCTCTTATTTTATTTCATATGTAAAAGCGAATTTTCTGAAGAGCCAAAAGTACATTAATACAAATTTTTATTTACTCACTGATGATCTAAAAGTAATGAGAGCCATGTATTGATTAGGACTGCCATCTCTAAGGATTCTAAAATGTTGTATGTTCTGATGACAAGCTGCTGTGAAAGTTAGAAGGTCATGGCAAGTCATTGTCGCTGGTACTGAGAGAATACAGATGGTGTGACTGCGATCCGCAGCACGGTGCATCTCAGTCAGCTCACTACAATCAAATAAAAGAAGAAATTAAATAATAAACAAATTGTAATATTAGAAGAATTAATTAAATTATATATTAAATTATATATAAATCATACAAACAATAATATATAATTAAATGATTCAGTAGAATAAAGAATGACTTACTCTTCCTTAAAAAGGTGAAGAATGCCTTTTGTAACTTCGACAAAGGGATTTCCAGAGATAAAACTTATTTGATCCGGGGAAGTGCTGGAAGTAGCGCAATTAATTTCTCCCGGACCAGCAGCATGATTAGAATTTCCAAATGTTGCCTCCTCAGAATTAGATCTTGAGGATGAGTGCGACTTGCTTGTGCTTTGACTTGATAACAATGGGGATGTATTTTCTGTTACATTTGTATAAGTTTCCACACTGATATCCCTCGATTCTCTGCAACCTCTCATTTTTCTTGCAGCCATAGTACCTACAATAAAACAAAACTTTAAGCTAAAATTTAACTTTTAACTGAAATTCTTTTATCCATAATTTATAATTATTAATTATTAACTTATAATTGTTATAGTCAAGTCTGTATAATTATTTGTCAAAGAAAATTAATAAAATCAAGGAAATTAATGAAGTTGGAGCCATTTAATTTTGACAAATAAGAATGTCCTGATTTGTACGATGTTAAAATATCACAAAAATACATGCGCCAAAAACTACTTGTCGCGATAAATTTAAATGGCAAGGATATACTTACGCTCACTAGTAGTCTCTTCCAATTCCGGATCACAAATCTCGATGCGAATAACGCATAAGGATACCAGGACAGCGGACGAATTCATGCCACATAATCAAATTATGACATATTACACAAAACATTTCCCATTCCTTGTTTTGTTCCTGCAAGTGTCGTCGCCATACTGGCTCTCTCGATCTGCAAAATTCAAAAATTCCTTGCATGTGACACACATACACATCACACACACATACACATATTCACACGTATCTCATCGCTTCAACGTATGTACACAAATACATAATTAATGCAAATTCACAATACACAATATAAATAATTAATATTTATATTGTGTATTGATTTTATATATTAATATTATATATATATATATATATATATATATATAATATTAATTATCTTACTATTAATTAAAATTAAATAAAATTAAATAAAATTAAAATTAAATTAAAACAAATATATATTTTTTTTATTTAATATGAATAATAATATAATCCCAGCAAACCAAGTAATATTTGTATAACTGTTAGTTGTAATTTCCTACTCAATAATATATATAACTGTTCCTACTCAATAATATATATAACTGTTCCTACTCAATAATATATATAACTGTTACATAACATCTAACAGTTATATTGCTGAGTAGGAAATTACAACTAACAGTTATATAAATATTTTTTGATGTTTGCTGGAATAATAATCGTATAATTAACTCATACAGTACAGAACATTGCAGTTATATTGTGGCAATATTGCAATGTTGCAACAATATTAATAATATTGCTGCAATATTCTGTGCTATGGGAATTATCTATTATATTCATTTGCAGCAATATTGCTGCAATATGTAACAACAATAGTCTGTGCTGTATGAGATTTAATAATTGCCTTTCAGAATTATTTAAAAGTTTCCAATCAATAAGAAATAACATAAGAAATAACAGATAAAGTGAAGTAAGAAATAAGAGAGATGCAAATACAAGTATAAAATAATTTTTGTAAAATAATCTAATTAATTAACTTTAGTCACGTGATGTCTTCTGACGCTGTGAAAGTGAGGGGAGCGTCCTGTTTGACCACGTTGCGATTGACCACAGCCAATTATATCGACCTGTGCCTAGGGTAACCAACAACGATTAACCAATCAGAGAGTCCTATTTTGAATTGGCCAATTGGCGACGTGGTCAATCGGGTGCTACCCAAAGTGAGCGTTGAGCGTCCGCGTGAAAAGGCGTCTTTAGACGCGCGGCGCATGCGCTGCTAACTTCGGTGCGAAACGGCTCATTCGGCACAAGATGGCGACCACCGTGAGCGGGGTGTTTCGCGAGGAATTGCGCGATGCGATTTTACGCAGCAAGGTGCTCGTCGTGGGTGCCGGTGGCATCGGATGCGAGATCCTCAAGAACCTCGTCATGTCTGGCTTCGCGGATATCGAGATCGTAAGTGGATTATTCCCCCAGTAGCCAACATAACCTTGTCTCTGCGCGATTTACGCGCGCGTAGTAGAACGTCTAACGCTCTTCCTTCTGTTGTATATAAATAATGCTTACAATTTGCGAAAATTTATGCTCGCGCAAATTGTTCTTATCCAGCCATCGTCTTCTTTATTTCTCGCAATTTATTCCTATTATATTTTTTTTTAATATTGTTTACTCGGGTGATGTTAGTTACTTACTTTTTTCATAATTTTTCTGTATATTTTATTATTCTGTATATTTTTCTGTTTTATTATTTATTATTTTATTATTATTATTATTATTATTATTTTATTGTTCAATTTAGTTTATTTATGTATTAATTTTTATATGTGTATAAAACATATTTTTATGCGTTATAACATTTTTTTGTGATTAATAATGCATGTCTATAATGGATTGTATTTTTAAATAAATCCATTTGTCTTTCAGATTGATTTGGATACAATAGATGTAAGCAATTTGAATAGGCAATTCTTATTTCAAAAGAAACATGTTGGAAAGTCAAAAGCCAGTGTTGCACGTGAGACAGCATTAACATTTAATCCAGATGTTAAAGTGGTGCACTACCATGACAGTATTACATCGTAAGTATTTTGACATTTGTGAGCTGATATATCGATATTATATTTATTCGATACTCTATGTTTGCAGATCAGAGTTTGGTTTGTCATTTTTTAAGAGATTTACAGTGGTTCTAAATGCTCTTGATAACAGAGCAGCCAGAAACCATGTCAATCGCATGTGCTTAGCTGCAGATGTACCATTAATTGAATCTGGTACTGCAGGCTATGAGGGCCAGGTAGAACTCATTAAAAAAGGTCTGAGCCAATGCTATGAGTGTACACCCAAAGCCGCACAAAAGACTTATCCTGGCTGCACTATTCGTAACACACCTAGTGAACCTATTCACTGCATAGTATGGGCCAAGCATCTCTTCAAGTAGGCATTATTATGATATAATCATATTTTATATTGTTTAATATTGGAATCATATATTTTATATTGTCAATCTAATCATCTTGTGTATATATTTTAAACTTTATGCTACTTGCAAGAAATTATTTTTAATTAATGTATTTTTTGTGAAAATTGTTACAGTCAATTATTTGGAGAAGAAGATCCTGATCAGGATGTTTCCCCAGATACAGCAGACCCTGAAGCCACTGGTAATATCTATTTATTATTATATAGTAATATTGAGTTGAATTAATCAAATATTTTTATTCTTTCATATGTTGTTTCATATATTATAATTATTACTTATATTTATTATTATAAAATATATAATTTTATTTATTAATCAACTCATTAATTTTGTTTTATTACGTGTTTATTTTTTATTATTTTTACATTATTTTTTTATCATTTTTAATTATTTTTTTATTTATTATTTTTATTACCTTAAAACACAAATAATGAAGTAATATAAAATTTTGATATTGTAGATGTAGCAGGAGAGGGAGCTTTACAAACAGAGCATAACGACAAAGGCAATATCGATAGAGTTTCTACGCGCGTTTGGGCTCAATCTTGTGATTACGATCCAGAAAAATTATTCACAAAACTTTTTCATGATGATATCAAGTATTTGCTAAGCATGGACAATTTGTGGAAGAAGCGCAGATCACCAACACCATTGAATTGGAGAGAATTACCAGATGGAGGTTTGCCATTGTTCCATAAATATCTTCTTTTTTTATTTTCTCATCGAAATTAACATAATGTTTTATTTCTTTTCAAAGTGGCTGGATGTAGTAAAGAAATTAATCAACCAGGACTGAAGGATCAACAACGCTGGAGTATTTCCAAGTGCGGTTCCATTTTCGCCGACTCATTGAAAAATTTGAGCCAGGCATTGAAAGCTTCCCAAGAAAAGTCGCTGGACAATCATCTGGTCTGGGATAAAGATGATCAACATGCGATGGATTTCGTAGCCGCATGTGCCAATATTCGCGCACACATCTTTGGAATTCCTCAGAAGAGCAGATTCGATATCAAATGTCAGCAATAGTCATATTTTACTAGTTTCTTATTCTTTCTACATTTGGTTTATTTTTTCTCTTGCGAGGCATTAAAGTATCTCCTCTTAAGCTGTTGTTCACGCAATTTTAATTTTCATGGAAATCTTTTTATCTCTAGCAATGGCTGGCAACATAATCCCGGCAATCGCAACCACGAACGCTATAATTGCGGGCATGGTGGTCCTTCACGCTTTCCGAGTTCTTGAAAACAACCTACGGGCTTGTAGATCTGTCTACTTGCGTCTAAAGATGAACCATCGTAATCAGCTGCTGGTGCCAGAGAAGGCAGTAAATCCGCCCAATCCGCAGTGCTATGTCTGCGCACCTACTCCACAGGCGGTTTTAGCGGTTGACACGTCCAACATGACTATCAAAGAACTAGAGGAGTTAGTACTCAAGAACAGACTTAACGTGATCGCTCCTGATGTCATGATCGATGGCACTGGTGCTGTCGTCATCAGCAGCGAAGAGGGCGAGACGGAAGGCAATAACGACAAGAAATTGGAAGAATTGGGAATCAGAGACGGAGCGATTCTTAAAGTCGACGATTTTCAGCAAAATTATTCACTGACTCTCTTTGTGGTTTATCGAGAGAAACCTGGTCCAAAAGATGACAGTCCATCATTTTTAATACTGGCTGACAAGAATGCACTTAAACCCAAGGATGAGGAGGAAGAAGAGAAAGCCTCGACGTCTAATGGACAGGTGAATTATGATTATTTTCAGAAATACTTCTGTATATTAATCTTTGTTTTAATTACTAAGAAAAAAATTTTTTCTGCACAGAACGTGACCGAAATATCAGATACGGCTAAAAAGCGCAAAAACGATTCAGCCGATCTCGAAACTGAAGTTGCAAACAAGAAACGCAAAGTGGAAATTGATAATAACATAGATAACGACGACATTTGCATTATCGATAATGATAATGAACACCATAACTTACCCGAATTAAAAAAATCGAATCCAAGGAAACGGAAACTTTCCGAGGACACAGATTGTTTGATAGTGTGCGATGATCATATCGATTAGTTTCCAAAGTAAGAGATAAGTTTCATAATTTAATACGAGAAACGAGAGAATATTTAAGACATAAATTGAAGATAAAAGTACAGATGGATGAAAGCATTTTTATTGAAATTATGTACAACGTCGACATTTAAATGCAGAAAAATAATTCTTTTTTTTTCGTTTGCTTGTTTTTATTAAAAACATTCAAAATTGATATAACGATTTAATTTTGTACATTACATACAAAGCGTAATGTCATATCGTAAATATCAAGAAAGAAATAGAGCATTTTTTTATGTATTAAGATTGTATTAATTATCATGCCCATCTATAATCACTATTGATTTATAATTTTCATCTATAATATAAATTATGATTATAAAAATCATAAGTAATGACTACATAATTAAATAATTTACTTTATATAATCTTTTTATAAAAAAGTATATTTTTAAAAATCTATATACTTTTAACTTTTTATACTTTAAAAAATATAAAAATTTGTCTAGAGTTCACAATCAAAATTGATTTTTTATATAATAAAAAAGAAAAAGATAATGCAAAGAAAAATATCACTTTTTCTCCTAAAAAAAATTGGAGTCTATTAAAAGAATTTTTTATTTTGAGCATTATATCGTTGCTTTATAATTATCTTGTCAAATCGGAATTAATTTTTTCTCTTAGCACAAGGCAAATACTTGTCTACTTTATAATTATACATCTCAAAGTCCACTTTGTACCTTTCATACAGCCGCAGAATCATATCGGTCGTCAGATTATGAAAATACTTGCATGTTATGTCAAAGTTTGTGATACCAGCACGAGTGCGCTGCAGCTTAGGCAAGTAGACTTTACTTTTGTCCAATTTCAGCTTCGACAGAACGTAATTGACCTCCCCGAAAGTGTATTCATCTAGTTTCAGGATGAAATTGTAGCTCGTATTGCAGACTGCGCAATGAGTATGGTACTGAGACCAGTGATCGTCGAAATTTGGAGGTTGCTCCAACAACCATACCAGGAATTCTCGGAAGCTGGGCACCACTTTTAATCTGCAAAAAGAAATGCAGGCAGGAGCCGAATTCCTTATATGAATTAATACACATATATGTTATTTATACAAGTAAAAGAATTAGATATTAGATGAGGCATGTATTTGCCATGTGTACCTTCTATTTGTCAAAAATATCCTCTGTAGGATGTTGTCACCTGTCACGTTGAGACGAAAGAGTTCCGGTCTTGAAAGATAAAGAATTTGACGAGCGTAGAGCCAAGATTGTGCGGTATATCTGCTATTGTCTTCGATGCGGTCTCTAGAGATAATGTATCAATGTTTCACGCTAATCTGAGTATTAACCAATATTATTATCAAATATTTAAAATTTTATAAAGAAATTTACACATTTTCTTTTCTTTTAAATGATACTCCAGTTGTAGATTATCAGAGTCGACTGTTTTATTAAAGCGATAAGTTTAATAATTACCTATAGGATGAGACTAGCCGTTGAAACGGATGTCTGACGATGAGCAATTTAAAGACAGTATTGTTGGTAGCAAGATATTGGAGATCTCTCAAACTCTTTGGCGACAAAAAGTCCACTTCTCTATAAATTACGTTCTCTTGAATTATTAATATAACAATATACCTTGTTTGTGCGAGAACTAAACAATAAATATGATATAACTAAGCTATAAGCTTTTAAAATAAATTTATTTTTTAATATTTGAATATATATATATGTGTGTGTGTGTGTGTGTGTATGTCAAAATCGGAAGTGACGTTGTGGGATTAATATTATACATTCATTATTATCATTTACTTGTTTATTTATTTTCATATAAATAAATAAATTATTTTATATATACTATAAATATAAATAATAAATATAATTTATATATATGTATAACTATTAGTTATATATATCATTTTATTTTACTAGTTTATTTATTTTCATATAAATAAATAAACTAGTAAAATAAAATGATATATATAACTAAAATAAAAATCTTTATAAATAATAAATTAATAATAGTTTAATGAATTAGAATATGTATCATCAATATGCTCACTTGTAAAAATTGTGGCTGACTCGACGGTTGCTCATGTCGGAGAATAATTTGGTGAAGCTGGTGGATGCAATCTTGCGAATCCAACAATATAACGATCTGTGTTGGGCGTTGTATAAAAAATGCCTTTTGACAAGAGGAGTCTTCAAGTTGTACTTTGCACAAACGTTTGACATCTGTTTCAGCAGACTCGCGCTCTTCTACAGGAACATAGAAATACTCGTTAGAAAGTTGTTTTTGATGAGAATCGTATATTCTTTCGAATTTTATACCTCTAGATCGATCATTTCACCCTTCAATGCGTCCATCTGCAACATATCAATCTCCGTTTCGATACTATTCTTCTTGATTACCCTGTCTGGAATCAAGTATCTATGTGTTCGCACCTGACGTTCGGTCGCTATCAGATTGTCTTCTTCTTTCAAGTTAAAACTTCTTTTCATATTGATTAAAACTAAGAAGATAACAAGACAGAACACAACACGCAAACCCCACTTGAAAATTTGCACTTTACCTGACATTATTAATTGAACAATTAAATATAAACAATCAATTAAACAGTTTAACAGCATACGCAAAATAATCTTGACTCAAAAACTCATCAAAACGATTTAAAATCCATGACACAATTATATATAAACTTTGAAGAAGAATAGATATATTTATACATATTCAATTAAAATTTGAAACATCTACAATACTCTTTTAACTGAAATTTAAAACTATGAAGAACTACAAAATAACGCGTCAGACTAATCCTACAACGCACAGTAGAGTCCTTCCGCACTTTTGTCTTGTGTCAGGACGAACATATCTGTTTGGGAGATTCCCTCTTTGTGTGGGTGGTGAGAGATAATTCTTATCACTTACTGATTTCTCCTTATTCTATTTATTAAACATTTTTTCCTATGAAATTGTTATCAAGTATTGAAAAAACAATAAGACGAAGTAATAAGTTGATAATTATCTTGTATATCTTTCTCTCTCTCTCTCTCTCTTTCTCTCTCTCTCGTAAATCTTCCATTTGCATATACACACATATACATATATATAAAAACACAAAAATGCTAGAATAAACAGAAATCTTACTTTACTTAAATTTATTGAAAAATGTATATTTAATCAACCTCGTATTAGAGATCAAATCATTGCTTTCATATTAATTCAAAATTATCTCGTATAAATATATAATTAAGATAATAACACACACACATACATACGCACACGCACTGATTGCATACATACACATACATATAAGAAGTATCCGAAAAAAAACCGTAGAAAGAAAAAAGTATTAATTTTATTGCATGGATTCTTTCTTTTTGTAGTCGAAAAGGAAGAATGCCAAGTATCTCGATATTATTGCATTTTGCTTGTGGAAAATTCATAGAAAGAGTCTCGAATTTGAATACTCAATGGTACAAAATTTACTTATCCAATCTATGTTATTTTATGACAGAGAAAATGTGTTCACAATTTATATTCGGGCAACTCGATGATTAATGACGATTGAAGACTATTGGAACATGATTCTGTGCATGTGCGCGATTGCCTTTGTAATAATGAATATATGGGTGAATCCAAAAGCACAACCGCTCACTGAGCGGCTAAGTAACAATCGAATATGATTGGCGAATTCAGAGATAGAAACCAATTGATCACAAGCGGTTGTGCTTCTGAATGCATCCTATGAGTAAACCCGTCAATTCCCAAAATTATTTATAGGCCTGATAGACATTAATTATCTTTTGAAAAGATATCTTAATTTAATTATCAAAGTTAAATTATTGAGATTAAATTTGTTTTTTATGTACAATTTAATTAATAACAAGAAATCTAGGATTTCTCTGTGAAACATTTTCTGAATTTTCCATAAGAATATGAATAATATACGTTATTGTTCAATTCATATTTATTATTAGTAAAACTTGGGAATCGACGAGTCGATAAGGAAACATTACAGTCAATTCTTATCTACGATCTCGATATCTGTGATGATCGCGCGAGGAGCGATGATCGCTGTGTCGACTGTGACGACTGGCCGTTCTCCACAAGAACTCGTCGACGCTCCTCTCATAACTACGCTTCTCCAGTGCTGACGCTGTCGCGCTATAATCCGGAGGCAATGGCAGACCGTCATAATATCTTAAAAGAAAAGAAATATTTTTCTTTAATCATACATCACAGAGCTTTTATTCAATTTAGTGCCAATAAAATTTCTCACTTTAATAGAAATTATTTAATATCAATTAATTAATTAATTAAATATTTAATATCAATTAATTATTTCTCACTTTATCTAATAGAAATTATTTAATATCAAATAAATATCTTGAGCAATTTCAATTTTAATTTTAATTAAAATTTATATTTTGCTTAACTCAATAAATACTGAATCTTTTTACTTGATTTGTATTTTGCAGCTAAAATAAAGTATATAGAAGACTCTGATGCGATATCGAATATGTATATTTTTACCTTGGTGGTGGAGGAGGTGGTGGCAAAGTATCATATGGATGTGGGCCATAAGGTGGCAATGGTGGCAACTGATGTTGCATGGTACGCATGTAATCTGCCACATAAGCTTCTGCAACCGCGGCGACGCCTAGACCAGCCCCGTAACCTCTGAAATGATTAATTATTATTATGTAGAATAAGTTAGATAACTTTTAATGACGTGCAATACGTTTTGGAAATTATTAAAGTCAAAATAGAAGCATTGTTAAAAACTTGGAATGCTATGAATATCGATTGGACGGATCGTACTTTGTGTAAGGTGAATCTCCTCGATTGAACCATGGTGTGTATCGATAGGAGTGATCTCTGGATCCTCTGTGATCCCCCGCAACACCATGGGAACCTCTGGCTAAAGAAGCTAAACGCGATCTCGAAGTCAAGAACAGTCTACGTCCCCGTCCGCCTCTTCGTAAAAATCTAGAGTTGCTTATGGGTCTCTTATCGCGATAACGCGACGATTTTACGACGTGCTTTCCTGCTTCCTTGGATTTTCGCAGAATAGGTGTCATCTCGATTCCTGCGAATAGATATATTCGACTTATATAGAATTTAATTTATCAAAAATATACATGAAAAAAAAGGAAAAAATATAATAAAATTGCATATACATCTCTCTTATTTCTTATAATAAATTTATTTATATTTATATATTTTATACATTATATATTTTTTTATATATTTCTCTCAGAGTTACCTTCATCTTCTGGAAACAGTCTACACAATTCCTCGGCAACTCTAGGCTCGATCTCCTGGCCGTCTCGACCGATTTTAACTTGTTTCCCATCATTCCAAGGATTGTACAAATGTAACGTAGCTGTAAACGGTAATTCCTTCCTACAGATCCAGTCAACTTTAAATACACCACCTAAAGCTTTTGCTGATAAGCCAGGAGGCAAAACCTAAAATGCATTACAAGGCTATTTCCTTTTTGCAATTTAAATAATTAATAATAAAATAAATAATATATAATATATATATATATATATATATATATATATATAAAATTAATCAATCAAAAACATACAACAAATCATACAATTATATTTATATTAATTTTGTTCATATTTTATTTGTACCCAGGAAACTGGACCAGCATCTCTTCTCGATTCTGTACTAAGTCTGGCAAAGCCGGCGAATTTTCCCGATTCCTTCACGGAAAACACCAGCAATACGTTTCGCGATTCTCTATAGGCTTGATTCAAGTTTGCTTCATTCTGCGGCAATGTGCTCCACACTCCCTTGGCCTTGGACAGTGTCACATTCTCTGCATTATTGGACTTGATGATGAAAAATCTAGCAAAAGAGACTTGAAAACATTTAAACACTCCAAATTTATACAGACATTTTCTATTAAAAATACATAATCTTAAAGAAAAATTTGTTTCGTATATAAATATTACGTTTCTATAAATTTCAAATCATCATTTAAAAAGCTTTCTAGTTTTCTATAAAATATATGAAGCAAAAAAATATATAAATGACTAAGAAACTCTTTGGACAATTCTAAACTTTTTAATACGCAAGAATATGTTTCTATATCAAATTTATATTAATGCAACAACTGCAATAGCTATTTATTGTTGTCCCCATCCCAACCTTGCATCTCTAAATAAGTAATTCAACTTGGTGGCATAGTCGTAGCTCTTGGTGGTTCCCTTGCTCTCCTTGGACCTGGCTCGCTTAGGCTCGGGACTGGACGACTTGGAATCTCTACTAGATCTACCACGCTTGTTCCTGTTTCTCCTGCCGCGCTTGTTGTCGCCGCGCGAGGACTTGCTGGAAACTGTGCTGATGGTAGGATGACTGGAGTTGCTTGTGTTGGAGCTGCTGGAGGAGATCTCGCTGCGAGTGTCATAGGTCTCGTCCGCGGCGATCCTCAATTCATCGCCGTTGTCGTTCTCGCCACAGCTGAGATTCAGATTGTCGCCGTCTGTGTTGCTACCCATGGTCAACCTGGACCGTTCGCTGGAGGATCAGGCAAGGGTTTCTGCCTGCAACGCAAACACGAAATAGGTTTATTACTACGTCGCGAGTCACATGAGAGCACTCCGGTAGGAGGCACGACCAAGTATCGTAGCGTTTCTCGTACATCTTACGACAATAGCGCAGTAGCAAAGGACTATATAGTATACAGCAAGGAGAGTTCGGGGATTCTGAATCGAACAGAAGGTCCACACTGTCCCGGGAGCTTTCGATCGGGGTGCCTATGGCACCCAGCTCCCTTACACCTAACACAAATCGATCAAGGGGACACATGACAACGGCACGACCGAGCTAAGCTCGGCCAGCTATCTGGCCAGGACGAGTAAACTAGGCTTTACAAACAGTCCTCGAGATTATGTAGCAACCGGTAGACACAGGCAGCGAGGCTGCTCCACGTGTGGGGAGCCGAGGTCTAGAAGAGAGTCTCTGAAAGCACGGAGGAATTTTTTTTCTTTCTTATTTCGAACTGCGAATCTGCCTCGTCCTAGTTATTATTTATCTCTTTATGCACTCCTTCTGAAAGCAGAGATGATGAGTTACGGATAAATTTTATTTTTTTAATAGCATGACCGTTTTTTTTTCCTTTTTTTTTTACTTTCGCAAAACCTGCCAAGAGTCCGTCAAGAAAGAACCTCGTTTATTATTTTTTTTTTCTTTCACGCTTTTTATCATTTTTCTTTACTCTTTTAACCATCTAAAAAAGTTCGCTTCGCGCGGAAGATGGGTCGATCACTAACATGCGAGAAAATTTCTCCCCCAAAATTCTCAAAAATTTTCCTGTCGAAGTCTCTCTTTTTTTTTTTTTCGAGTGACGAGTCCTCCCGAGGGCTCGCGCGACGCACACACTTACGTGACACCCTTTGTCCCTTCACTGACACACTTCACAACGGTAGCACACGCTCTCGGGGGACGATCGTCCGATCGCGATCTCGCGCACAGCACGTTCCGGGATATCTCGTGCGAGGATATCTGGCGCGACTCGCGAGGGAGATCCGAGAGGAGGAGGATCACAGCGGTAAACAACTGCTCGCGGATTGTAGCGGTACACAAATCACGGCGTTCATGGTTCCGGGAATCAATAGACCCGTTCCGTCCCGGTAGCTGCACCTGCACTCGATTCCAAGTGAGATGGACGAATCGAGACGTTGGAGGAAGGAAGAGGACGAGAAGCGCGCAGAAAGAGCTACGCGGAACGGATCCAATCGCTGGCGTCGATCACAGATCGCGTTGACAGAAGATCGGCCGCGAGCTGTCAAATCGCGCGCGCCACGTGACTTTCCGCGCATGCGCGCTAGGTTGAATTGTTTACATCGCGTCTGTTGCGGTTCTAGCAATTTGTTAGTTCATTGCACCTGGCACCTGTCGTGAAAAGTCGCACCATCGCGTGCACAGGTTTAACGATGTATTGTCCAAGCGAGTATCAAAAAACTATCGTTGAATTTAGAGTAAACTAATTGTTAGGAATATGTCATTAAAGGTAATTTACATATCTTGTTACATAAATATATATTACTTACACATATTTCAGATAATTTGTATATATTTGTGTTTTTTTGCTTTATATGTTTATATCTAAAATATCTGCATTATATTTAAAATGTCTATATATTATCTCGATTTATTTATCATTTAATTTGTATTTAATTTATAATTTATAATTATTTATAATTGTATATATTTATAATTATTTATAATTATTATATTACAATTTATAATAATTATTGTAAAATTATAATTTTATAATTCAATTATATTGTTATTCAATTTATAACTCAATTATATTGGTGTAAATTCATGTTTGTTTATTTGTATTTATGTTTATTTATTTTTATTCTTATTTAATTCTTTCTTAATTTTGTTCTTTCTTAATTTTTAGCACAAAAACGAGTATCGCAGATCCATCGAGGACTATCTGCCTGCAGCACCTGTTAGACGCAAGATTGGCCTCTATTGGATCCTAGCTACATTAAGGATTGCTCTAACTTTTGCTCCGCAGACAGGCTACATTCATCCAGACGAATTCTTTCAATCGATAGAAGTTATCTCTGGTATGTCACTGTTTCGTTGCATTCCATTTATTTTCTAAAACGATTCTATTTCTCTCAAATAGGAGATCACTTTGACATCGATGTTTACAAACCATGGGAATTCAATGCCACGTTTCCTGTGCGCACCGCGTTCATTCCTCAACTCGTGGTTGGACTGCCTTATGCAATTCTCAAGAGATTGTCTTCGTATACACTTTATTTTTTTGGACTATCATTGAAGGGACCATACTTCTTCGTGCTCTTTCCACGGCTCTTCATGTGTGCACTGTCATTCCTGTCGGATTATTTTCTGTACAAGATCTGCTGTATGTATGGGCAAAACTACAGGGTCAGACTAGTCACATATGCCAGTTCCTACGTTATGTTGACTTATGCCACTCGTACCTTATCCAATTCTATCGAACTGGTGCTAACTGCTGCACTGTTATACTTTGCTTCCCGGTGCATGGCATATTCGGAGAAGGTACGTCTAATTCCCTTCCTAAGAAACTATTCAATGAGACTAATCGACAAGTTGATGAGAGGAATTTATCAAATTCAATTTTCCAAGATAGATTGTTTTTTTTATATAATTAAATAATTAAAAGCTTTATATAATTAAATAATTAAATAATTAAATTCTTAAATTCTTTATATAATTAAATAATTGAAAACTCTTCACATTTTATCTTTTGTTATTATTTATGTACATATATTTCTGCTTTAATAATTTTATTGTATCGTTACAGGTGGTACTCCAGAGCGATTATCTTTCCAAAAAGTATAACGAAGCAACGACCGGAGGGGAGCGTGTCAAGTACTATAAACTTAAAGCCATGTTACCCTCGCATTCGTTGAACCATTGCTTTCTACTGGCTACGATAACAGTGGTAGGAATATTCAACAGGCCGACCTTCGTTGCGTTTGCCTTCGCTCCCATCTTCTTCTGGCTGCAAAGAGGCCTGGGTTCCAAAAGCGTTGGCTTCAAGGACTTCAACATCAGAATATTTGCTTTCATCCTCTGCGGATTGCCGACCGCGCTTTTATTTATTCTAATCGATAGCTTCTACTTCGGATACTTGACGATGGGAGAAATAGGCCAATTGAAGATCGGGATAAACAATTTTGTGGTGACGCCGGTAAATTTCCTCAAGTATAACGCGAATACGAAGAATCTGGAGGTACATGGACTGCATCCTCGTCTTTTGCACTTTTTCGTAAACGTTCCACTGCTCTTCAGCGTCCTGGGCATCGTCGGGTTGCTGACATTTGCGAAAATGATATACAGGTCAGTCATATACAGGGTGGACCAAAAGTCTGGATATAGTCGAATATCTCGTATAGAATGCATTTTATAACAAAATGCTTACAACTTTAGACAAAAGTTGTAAGGATTAAAAAGATGTATTTAATAAGGGTCCACCCTGTTTATGAAAATTATATTCTTTGCATAGTGAGATGACGATAAACTAACAATAATATTCGTTTCCAGCGGATTGAAAGCGCGATGGCTGCATTTGCCACGTCTGCAGAGCATCGTGGGCCTGATGACCTGCACGTTCGTCGTTCCAATCGCCTTGCTATCTCTATTTCCTCATCAGGAGCCCCGTTTTATAATCCCGGTACTTTTCCCGCTGGTATTCCTTTACGCGCCCGATCTGAGCCAAGTCCCTTGTCTGGATATTGTCCGGTTCAACGATAAGAATGACGAATCTACTACCGAACTTCCACAGAGCAAACCGGGAAAATTGACGTTCTGGTACGTCAGCAATCTGTTGTTGGCTTTCTTCTACGCTTTCGCGCATCAAGGTGGAGTTTTCCCGCTGACGTCTCACATCACGACGGAACTGAAGGCTAAACCGCATCTCACGCACGTGCATTTATATACTTCGTACAGTTACTCGCTACCTACAGCATTGCTACAACTCCGCAATACTCGTAAAGTCTATCGTAGCAGTAGTAATCACAAGTACAAGCTGACACAGGATTTCCACCTGTATGAGCAGGGTTCCAAGCCCCTATCAGAGGTGTTCGACAGCATTGTCAAGAGGATCAGGGACTGCGAAGAGAAATTCGTCGTCAAGAGGATACCTTATAGACTGTACTATGCGTTACCAGCCTCCGCGATAAATGAATTCGTGGAGCTATCGAACAACAGATCGAACTTGTTCAGATTTCACATAGTCAAGACTTTTTATCCTCACATTTCCATAGAGAGATTACCGTCTTTGCGATCGATCCATATACTCGAAAACATGTTAAGTTTGCAGAGCGATGATATTTTTAAAAGCTTTATCAAAGCTACCAAAGATGTTTGTGAGTACATCGAGCAATTTAGATTGCTATTGCTAAAAATCGAATATTTTCTGCCTGAACCAAAGCAAAGAAAGTACAATGAGCAAGTTAAAGAAATAATTAATAATGATTGAATAAATTTAAAAAATAGAAATAATATTTCCAGGCTTTTATTTCTATATAAATATATTAATAGTAATAAAATAATTAAAATAAAATCTAGTCAAAAAGAAAAAGAATTGTTAAAAGACTTATAAAGAATGTTGCAATATATATGTATATACTTATCATAAAAGCATAATTTTATAAGTTTTTACATGCAATTGCAATCCTTATGTGATAAAATATTTAACTTAAAATTAATTAAAATATTTAATATAAATGAATAGTATTTAAAAAATTGATATTAAAAAATGGAAATTTTTTTATAAATCTAAAATTATATATTAATTTAAAATTATATATAACAAAAAATTGGATCCTTAAAAATTAACAAATTAAAATGACGTATTTTTTAATTATTCAAATAATTAAATATTGAGAATATTAAAAACTTTTAAAAATAGATTTTGAAATTACTGAATAAATCTAATCAAATCTACAATTATATAATTTAAGTTATGTAATATATAACATGTTTCATTTATAGAAAGGTCATCATATTCAAAAATTAACAGAAATAATAAATCATGAAAATACAAGTTTTACATTTTTATTTATTGTTTTATTTATTCAACTTTTCAACAAAAGAGATAATCTTTCTAAATACAATTTATTTTATTAAAAAATAAACTTATATATTAAAATAAGCTTACATATTAGCACATCTTTTTTTTCGATTAATAAACGATAAATCTTGATTTACAAAAATAGATTTTTCTATTAATTTGAAAAGTGAATTTTTTGTTAAAAGCTGAGAAAAATAAAATCATTAATCTATCTCTTTCGAGGAAATATGTATAACATATTAGAAAATGTATTTTATTATTTTTAAATTGCACTCTTCATATATGTGATAATATTTATACTCTTTAATTTCTCGGAATATTTTCAATGGAAATTCTTATGAGCAAAAATTAAGTCTTCTGGTATTTTTTTATCTATGACACTCTTATTCTCTTACATATTATATATTATTCTATGTTCTGTCCCATAAAAGAATAGCTACTATTAGATGCATAGATTGAGAGAGTATTCTCTCACACGGAATAATATACACACACATAGAAAAATATAATATACATAGTGTACCAGAAAAATTTCAGTAAAAGATATTATATATTTAGTGAATTAAACGATTAAATTATTTACATAAAAGAAGCGGATTAAAAAAATTCTGTTTTAATTTGCTAATTCCCTGAACTTTTCAGAACACTATGTATAATTCCACAATTGAATCAGCACGAGGTATTTTTATTTTATTATAGCTAAAATATATTTTCTAATAAAATTAATAATAAATTAATTCGGTAGTTACTAACATTACAGCTTATTTTTAGCAGCCCTAATGTGTACTAAATCGCATTTTTTTTTTTAATGAAAAAAACATTATTTTTATAATTTATGAAAAATTTCATTATTTAACTCCTTTGAGGCGAGATGTACCCTCAAACAAGAGAGATGTATTATCAAGCGAAGATTAATATACAGGATTATTATTTTTTGAGCATTTTAATTTGTAATTAAAAATTGTCTATATTTATTTTTATATCTGAAAAACTTCAGATTTAATTTGTCCAAAACTATGAAAATAAGTATATTAATAATTAGAAGAATTATATACAGATTGTGCCGAAAGTTTGCAAACAGGTGAATATTTCAGAACTAATGCATTTTAGAAAAAAATATCTCAGTAAAAATTAATAAGGAAAAATATAAATTTCCATTTAAAAAAATTAAAAGTTGATCTTGATCTGATTTTGGCAACGCCAAGATATAGTCGAATACATATTGCCATTGAATGCCTCTTTTAAATCTTATAACTTTTTTTCTAAAACATTTTTTCCTAAAATGCATTATGAAATATTCGATTGTTTCTTTTTGGCACACTCTGTATGCAGATTTTAATTACATTATAGCGCGCAAAGATTTTTTTGTGTAATTTTTTATGTAGTTTATTAACATATTATATTGTAGAATATAGATTATTTTCCAAATTTTTTTATTTAATCCCAAATTTTATAGAAATTTTTTAAATTATTTTGTTAATTTTATTTTTTTTTTAATTAACTAAGATGCGTTTATATGTCATTTTCGTTATAAGTCCAGGGAAGCTCTTCATTGAATTTGCTTTGATGAGCTGCGTTTCTTGCCGCGTATAATCTCTGAAAATGCATTTAATCAATATACACATATAAAAATATTATTTGCAAAATAATCACTTTTAATTTAAAAGACTTTACTCTATCAAATTATATTATTCTGAATTAATTTACTCAAGGAAATATAAACTTTTTAAGAAAAGCTATTTACAGGATTATCAATATAAGCTTCGCAACCATAGCACCAAACGGAGATGTCGCTGAAACTGAGCGTGATGGGATGCTCGCATTCCTCTGCGTGTTGCATTGCGTGTTGATTGATACTGCGAGCGCAATGTACGGTGTAACATTGTAAGCAGATCCAATTCTCCGCGGTGCTGGCGCACTCCATGCAAGGTAAAGTTACATCAATTCCACTGGGAGGAACTTCGTTGACTGTAAATAAGTGCGGACAATCTCGCAGAGGTACCACCGCGAACATTTCTCCCGCTGTCAGAGCCTACGAGGAATATTGTCATTTTATTCATAAATTTATACTCATTTTATGCATAAAATAATAATTATTTTTATTTATAATTATTAATAATTATGCTTATTTTCATAAGAATTAATTTCCAAAGAGATGAAAGAGATCTCGTATGATGATATAATCGTACGGCGATGAATCATCACCTGAAGATTATCGGAGAGATACTCTAGAAGAGTCGTCGATTGTGTTTCACGTTGTAGAGATGCTGCGCCTTCGTCATCGCGATCCTCGGGTATACGAGAACCTCCTTGTTGATTGTCTTTCGATTGATTCGTTTCGTTTACGCATTTCTGTATACTCTGCGAAGCTGCAAATTAAATGCATATCATTTATCTTCTGATCGTATTCAATAATTATTAAATCGCAAATTTAATATAATAATATTTAATAATAAATAATAATTAATTTACTTAATAATATTTTTTACCATCCAATTTTTTCATTTCGCTCTTTTTCAATCCAGAATTTCTCCTAGTCTCATCCGTTGCGCTTCTCGTCGGACGCAATTCAGAGTTCTTAATTTTAATATTCTCCACTTCATTTGTCAACTTTAGAATTTCTTCATCCGTCACCAGGTTCAAACGATTCTTATCGATCGCCAAGTTCAATTCCAATTTCTCACTTTCGATTACTTCTAAAGCAATTTTCGATTCCGTTTGTTTTGGCTTTTCTGTGATTCTTCCTTGTTCGTCAAGCTTGTTCAGAGTTTTCTTGAGTTTGGGGAGCAGTTTTTCCTTCGGCAAGGACATTCCATATTGCAGATTAGGCCAGAATTTCTTGTGAGTTTTCAACACGTTATTGATGGAATTAACTGCGCTAGAGCAGGGGATCAAACCGGAATCCAGCATGGGCAGCGGATCGCCCAAGAGAGCCTTGGTGCACATGGTCATCGCATGAGAAATGGAGTTGATGTTGTAGCCTCCTTCAAGACTGAGGATTATGCGGCCGTTGGCCAGGGACGAAAGCCAATGGATCAAATGGCCATAGAGCTCCGGACTTACCAGGCAACCTTATGAGAAATAAAAATAACTTATTAGTTTTTTTTATATAAATCATGGAAGTGTATATAAGATATTTATAAATGAATATTTTTATTTTTCTATTAAATTTTTAAATGTGTTTTAAAATAAAACCAAGCCATATTTAATAATTATTGTTTACATTAAAATACATTTACCTCCGAGTGGATCACCCACACAAGCATCAAATCCAGCAGAAACCAAAATCAGTTCTGGATTAAACTGATAAGCAATGGGCATCACGACTTGCTGAAAAACTGCTATGTATTCAGCGTCTCCCATTCCTTTCTGCAATATTACACATTCTCTATTAAAATATAAATCTTTACAAGATGAAATGAAATAATAGGTTGTTTTAGAAATATTGTTTGAAATATATGACTATTTTTATTTACTTTGTTCCACGGTATGTTTACATTGAATCCTTCGCCTGCGTTTAAGCCAACGCTCGTATAATTAGCTCGCTTGGAATTTGGGAAAAAGCTCCCATTATCATAACGATGTACAGAAATATAAAGAATTTTGGGATCTTCTTCAAAGATGGATTGCGTCCCATTACCATGATGCACGTCCCAATCCACTATTAACACTCTATAAAACATTCATTTTTATATTAAATTTTTGTAAAAAAACACATGATAATATTATTAAATAATTCACGATCATTTTCAAAATTAAAGTGGCTATTGTACCTCTTTAAATGATGAAACTGTACGGCATATTGCGCAGCTATAGCCACATTGTTAAAGATACAAAAACCGCATGCATTATCTTCCTCAGCATGATGTCCTGGTGGTCTCACAATGGCTATTCCGGATTGACTTTCTCCATTTAAAACCGCGTCCACCATTTTTAAAAGGCAGCCGGCAGACACGCAGGCACTTGACCACGTTTCATTGTGAAGATAAACGGAATTATAATCCGACGCTTGCTTCTGCAATTCCTTAGGTTTTAAAGTCGAAGTCCTTTTGATACTATCAATGTAATCCTTTGAATGAGCCAAGGATAATTCTGCTAGTGTCGCACTCCTTCCCTTTGTGGGAAAAAGAAATAATCATATTTTTTTTCCTTTTTCTGTAACTTCTCTTAAATTAAATAAACAGTTTATGATAAAATAAATTCAAGATTCTTTATAAATCAAATATATATAGAATTATATATAATTTAGATATATAACTGTTAGATATACTTTATTTAGATATATAACTGTTGGATACATATAATTTAAATATATAATTGTTTGAAAATTAAATTTATACATTTTTAGATTTTGTCATACTTGCAGCAAATGACACCGTTCCAACAGGCCATACTTTTCATGATTATTATAAATGCTAGAGATGCGAGATGGTTTCTCTGGATGGATATTGTCAGAGATATTGCAATGCTTCTGCATTTTTTCATCATAAACGATACACACTTTGTGAGGCGCCTTATGTAACCTTGTAACTGCAAAAATTTAAATAATAGTTTTTAATAATAACAAATATAAAATAGTATATTCTTATGAATATACATATTTTAAATATCTTTTATATATTTTAATATTTAAATCTTTATTAAATAACATAAATTTGATGAGAGGTCATCTTTGACAGATTTTAATCTTTCATAGGAAATAATAAAAAAAACTAACATTAATAACGTAAAAGTCAATAATATAAATAACACAAGTCTATTAGAATTGTTAACAATTATTTATAAACAATTAAATTATTAAAGGATTAAAATTAATATCAAGAGATAATCTCATATTAACTGTTATATACTGTTATGTTAGTAATTATAACTATATTATAACTGTTATATTAGTAATAAACAAAATGTATACTGTGATCTTTTTATCTAAATATTTTTATCCAATTTTCTTCAAATAATGCAATTTTTGAATACTTACGTAATATCAATTCATTTAATTTTTTATCGATGACTTCCAAAACTTCTTTGCTTTGTTTAGGATAGCAATTTCGAGTTTCATATTTATCTGGTTTAAAATCGTTGCCTCTGAAATAACGAGGTGTTAATATAAATAATTAAATAGATGTTAACATTATATAATATAATTTATAACAAAAAATACAAAAAATTTATATAATAACAAGTTTTTTAATTGTCAAGTACATAATATATGTTATTCTAAAATAATATTACAGAAATTAATTTCTCACTTGTATGTAACCATAACTACATGTCTATTAGCAATTTCCTCCTTGTTATGTGTTATGCTATTGATACTATGCATTTCTTGGTATTGATAACATTTCCAATATGGTTTGTGTGCATAGATTACATTCAGAATAGTGTCACGTATACTGCAATAATAAAAAGCTTTGTAAAAAAAAACATTATTAATATTACAACATCAAAAATAATAGATAACAATATAATTCTAAGACTTATTAATATAAAAAATAATATCAATATTATCAATATTTTTATCAATATTTAAAAATTAATAATAATACTTATTAATATAAGAAATATTAATATCAATAATATTTTGCAGTTAATTTAAAATTTTAAAAATATAATGATATATGTTGCGTTAATATAATAATATAAGCTAATATAATATAATTAAATAATATAAATAATATATTTATAATACATATGCAGTTTCAAGAACTATATCTAACAATACATTTTTTATTGTTTACCTTGATGATGGCAAGTCAAGTGTTTGTAAAATAGGGCATGGATCACCCAATAAAGTTCTTAAAGTCAATGCTGCACCTTCTGCTAAAGATTTCAAGCAATAACCACCCTACATATAAAACACTTTAATATTTTAAAATATTTAAATAAATAAAATATATAATATAAATATATATGTATATTAAAGAAAAAAATATTTTTTAAAATATACCTCTAAAATTACGGCGACTTTTCCAGCTGCCAGACTTAATAACGATGATAGTAAATGAGAATAACACGCTGGAGTTATTAACATCTCTCCCTATATTAATACAATGTATTTATTATCAACTTATTATTGATGATTATTTATCATTGATTTAAGAATTAAATAATATAAGAATTTAATATAATAACTAAAAGTAATATATTTTAACAAAATTTCATATATGTAATATATTTTTGTAAAAATTGTATATAAGTCAAATTATAAAAGACAAAAAAATCAGGTTCTATGTGTATTATAAATTTCTTTCTGATAAATAAATATATTCATAAACAAAAATATAATTAATAGTGATATAGATACAATGATATTATAATTGTGCTACACATCTTATAAAATAATTCAAATCTCTTTAGAGGAAAAAAATATAAAAATTTGATATACCTATATTTTCCTATTCTTATGACTTATGTAAAATAAAAACGCCATTATAATGAAAATTAATTAAATTTGTGATGAATAATTTTTACACATGGTAATCAATATAAAATAATATAAAATTTTTTAACCTTCTCATCACCGATTGCGGCATCAAATCCAGCGGAAATAAGGATGAGATCTGGAGAGAACTAGGAAGAAAATAAAAAAATGAAAAATAATATAAAAATATGCATAAATTTACCTCTGGACAACCTAGAGCTGCATCATAACCAGCTGATACTATTATAAGATCTGGTTGAAACTACAATAATGTACTTTCATTAAAAATTAATTTGGACATTAATGGAGTTAATGTACTAGTAAATAAACTGTAATGCATACTTCGTAAGCCATTGGCAATAAAACTTGTTGGAAGATCGCGATGTAATCAGCATTAGTCATACCAGTCTTATTTAAGGGTATATTAAAGTTATAACCCTCTCCAAGATCCTCTCCAATATAATGAAAGTCAGATTCCTTTAGATTGGGCCAGAATTCTCCATATTCATAACGATGTATAGAAAAATAGACTACACTGTAAACATATTTGAAAGCAATTAAAATTAAATCATTACAGATTTATTATTATAATAAAATATATAAACTATTTTATATATTTAATACATGTTAAAAATAATTCAAAGCAATAATTTACAAGAGAAAAACGGAAAAGATACCGTGGATCATTGTAAAACATTTGTTGCGTTGCTTGTCCATGATGAACATCCCAATCCACAATTAAAATTCTATTCGCCAAATTAGAGCTCAAAGCTTTCTCTACTGCAATAGCCACATTGTTGAAAAAGCAGTAACCACAGTACTCTGATTTCATGGCATGATGACCCGGTGGCCTAAAACAATTTATATTAATATTTATTATCTAATAATATTGCATTATTCATGTAAAATAAAACACAATAAGAATTAATAAATTAAATCTAAGATTATTATTATATATCAATCTCTCTTGATAAAATGATTGAATAAAGCTAATCAAATTAAAGATCCATATTTTATCAAGATTTTGAAATATTTTTAACTTACCTAATGATAGCCATACCATTTTGAATTTCGCCTTTACAGATACTTTCCACTAAATTGATTGTTGAGCCCACAGCTAGTAAAGATAATTTATATGTAGACTGTAAATAAAAAATTAATTTACAGATATATTGAATATAAAAATTTTGTATATTTATATGTTATTATATAAGACATTTTATTATCATTTAAAATATTTTACTATTAATTTTATCATTTTTAAATTAAAATTGTATTTAAAATTAGATCTGTACATACTGGATGAACAAAGACAGCATCATATTTGGAAGAAAGCAATTCCAAATTCTCAGAATCTGCACAGCCATCTGTTGCCTTCAAGATATCAATTTGTTTCTGACTGTGCTTTGTCAGGATCTCATTTTCTGTAGCCAATCTTGATTCGACGCGCTTACATCTTTGCACCAAATTCAGTTCTTCACATCTTTGCAAAACTCGTGTAAATCTAGCCGGACATTCAGGATAATTTGGATCCCAGAGGCATTCATGCTCTGCCATGCTTCGATCAAATACAAGACCAGTCTCCTTTCGTACTATTTTGTACGCGTCAATTGCATTTTGATATACATCTCGTATGAAACTATTGTTGGATTTTTTATTCAACAGCAGCTGTCGTTGAGCTGCCTCTCGTTTGGCAGCCAACAGTGCAGCTGATGGACGAACTACCTATAATCAAAGTATCAAGTACTATGTGGATTTTTAATTTAAAATTTGTTTAGAAAGATTTGTTAGATTATATTATAATTTATGCAAATATATCTTTATATTTTTTAATGAATACTTTTACATACATTTTTAGCAATATAATAAATTGTTAATATTTACATTTTTTGATTTTCCAGGCTTCTTTGTTTTCTTAACACTCTCAAACATATTTGTAGTAGATCTTTGGCACTTGCTGGAACTTTCGATTACTTTTATTAGTTCAATTTCACTGTCTGCTAATTGTTTAGCAGCAGTGAACAAATCTGACCTCACTATAGGCTCAGTCTGTAAAATTATATATATATTTTTTATAAAACTCTAAGCATAAATATATAACATGAGCAAATAGTATACGGATGTCTAAGATCTATTATTTAAAGTACATCATTTGCAGTAATCATTAACATATTTTTATTAATATTTTTTTTTATATATTATAATTAATATAAGTATATTAATAGGCATATTAACAGCAGAAAAATTCCAAAACCAGCACAAAGGAAAGATTAAATTACAGCAAAAGAATAGAAAGCTGAGGAAGAGCAAAAAGAATTAGTTCAATTTTACAATTTTTATAAAAAGAAGATGGTTTGAAAGATCCTGAAGATCATTTATATAACACATAAACTAAAAAATTCTGAAATTTTTTATCATCACAAATCAAACAACAGAGATAAATTTAATCAATCGCCAGAGATCAATTTTAGCAAATGCAAAACAAAACAATAGAAGTAGAAAAAAATAGCATTCTCTTCAATTTTTGTTTAAGGAAAATAGGCACTTCCCAAGCTCACCTTTAAACTGTAACGACAAGATCTGTACTAGTAATGCAATACGTAAAGCTTAATGTAGCAAAACTATTTGCTGCGTAGGCGGTGCAACCTATCCTTTTATAGGCATATCCCTTCTCTCATATATGTTATCATTTTATCTTCGAAGGTTAATGATAAGACAAAGCTACAAGTACAAACACACGTAGAACTCATTAACAATAATAAATTCTTACCATTTGCTCTAATTAAGAGGGTCTAATAAACATCAAAATCAGATGCTACAGATAAACATTGGACTCATCACAACTGATACAAATTACCAATCACTTAATTATTAATTTTTCTTCCAGAAAATTATGCCAAGAGATTCGAAGGATAAAGCATCTTTAATTCATTTACATTATTTTATCTATTTTTTTTTTTCAATTTCACCATCACTCTCGTGTTTACTCTGACGAAAAACACTGCAGTGTGTCATGAAGTGCTAGTTGCACGATGGAGAGAAGCAAGATGCAAATTTTAAATTTGACGTACGATTAGTTTTTTGTCAGATGTATCGATTGGCTCTCGTCTAGAAAATTTCTTTAGTGACGTTTTCGAATGGTCGAGTTTGATTCGACCCGAGATAGTTCACTAGACGTAATTGACCAATCATAGTCGTTCTTCTGAAGAATGTATGATTACATATAATTTTTTAAATTTAATATTTAAATGAAATAAAATTTATTATTATAATTTAATTATTATTATTTATAATATTAATATTATTAATATTTAAATTTAAATAAAATTTATTATTATAATTTATATATATAAAATTTATTATTATAATTTATATATATATATATATAAAATTTATATTTATATATACTACACTTTTTTTCAACGATCCTTTGATTATTTGACTAGCGACATTAAGTTATTTTATAATTTTTATATATATAAATATATTTCTTATAGTATTTCTTATAGTATATATATGTATATAATATTCATTATTATAATAATTAAAATTTTGTTGTTATAATAATGAATATTATATAAATATATTATTAAAATTTCACTAATTTATCTATAACAATTATTATTAAATAAATATCATTTATATTCAGAATCGGGTAATTAATATTTGAATATGGGCGAGAGTTGCCTAAAAATGGCGGACCAATCAAAAGTGGCCCCCTGATGGCCAGTTTCTTATTAGAGGGTCTCTACTCTGACAAATACACTATCTATGATCTACGTATATTGAATGTTTATAGCCTTGACGTAATTGAATTCAATGCAATTTTTGTACGATTCTAAAAATATTATAAAATAAATTAAATAAAAATCTATTATAAAAATAAATTTTAAAAAGTAGGGACGACGTTGTTTTTCTGTTTTAAGTCGCCTATCTTTTGGCAAAATGTTTTGTCCGAAACTTCGCACGTCGATTAAACTTAAAAGCGTCATGGGTTATGTCAACGAATTCAATCACATGCTGGTATGCACTAAACAATGTATGTAAATAAATATGAAATGAATTATTAATATTAGTAGAAAAAAGTGATTTTGCTGTCATAATTTATTAATTAATTAAGCTCGAGATTTTCTGTTTTATATTTTCAAAAAATAAACACTACTTTACATCTCATATATTTTCACAAATAATTATATAAAATTTTTATTATATTGTAATTTTATTATAAATAATAGTAATATATATTATAAATAATTTTAATAATAATAATAATATAATAATTTTTTATTATATATATTATTAATAATTTATTAATAAAATTATTTATTAATAAAAGATATAAAGTATATAAAAATAAATATATAAATATAAGTAAAAAATATAATTAATATAAAGCTATAAAATTATGTAGAATTATTAACGAGTAACTAATAATTCATGCAAAAAAATAATGACATAGTTAAATAATATTATAGAAGCAAACTTATATTTATTACAGCCAAAAATGAACATCTGCAACTCAAGTGGCAACCTCCGATCAGTAATTTTTGCACGCAAAAGTTGCCAAAGACCTCCAATATTTTCGGAGATATCTCAGGCAGAAAATTCGATCACTTGGAGATGGATAAAAGAGAGCAGGAAGAGGAGAAATTCCAGGATACCGAAGGAAGTATTCCACGTCGACTGAAACCTAGTCTAGGACAGTACGCTAAGATGATAAAGTCACATTTATCTAAGAAGGACCTGAAATCTGCCCTGAAAGTGCTTGATTCGGTAAAGGAAAATCGGGACAAGCCTACAATGTATTTGTACAATCTTCTCTTACATTCTATTGCTGACCAGGGCGATGTAAAACAATGCTTTCGTCTATACAATACGGCAAAGAAACGTGGCTTACAGCCAGACGCAGCAACCTATACCAGTTTGTTCAACGCATGCGCTGAGGGGAGGAATGAGGTAGCTCTGGAACATTTGATCAAGTTACGACAATCGCTTTACGAGCAGCAATTTCCATTAAACGAAGCGCATTACAATGCTATGGTGAAAGCGTACAGTTGGAATAATCAGATAGCTGAAGCCTTTAAATTGGTAGACGAGATGAGAGACAAAAATATTCCTGTTAAAGAGAGTACTTACAATTCGCTGCTTCACGCAGCGATTGCGGATAAGGAGGCCGGCATGCGACACGCCTTGATTATATGGCATATAATGCGCCTGAAAAAAGTTAATCCGAGTTTGACGACATATAATCTTTTACTGAGAACGATGAGAGACACTAGTTTTGGGAGCTTAAAGCTTGACGACGTCCTTGTCTCAGGATGGCAAAAAGGTAAAATTGTGTTGAAGGAAGGCGAGAGTCCAGATTTATTGAAATCTCCACCTGTCTTGAATACGTTACTACCAGCGGAAAAGGAAGTTACGCAAGAACTTACACAAGATGATATAAATTCGAGAAAACAGATAGAATCGATAAATTTGAACGATGTGTTTGTCAATAATCGTTTGATCTTGTTTGGCGGTTTGGAAGGGTTCTTAAATAGAATGGCTTATTACAGAGTGAAACCTGACATCAAAACTATTACCTTGCTTCTCGATTTAATTCCAAACTCGAGGCAAGCTGAAGATCTGCTCATCGAAATCGCAGACAAAAGAAACGTCGAATTAGACATCGATTTCTTCAATATGCTCATTAAAAGGCGCAGCATGCGAGCTGATTATAAAGGTGCAAAGGTAAAGCATCCAAAATTTCTAATGTATCGTTTGAGTATTACACAATATTTTTGTAATATTTTTAATTTAGGCGGTGATAGACGTGACGGAGAAGAGGAATCTTTCCCCAAATGTGATGACATTCGGAGTCCTGGCGCTCGGTTGTCAAGAATGTACAGAGGCTAAAGAATTTTTAGAAGGAATGGAGGCTTTTGGCTACAGACCAAATCGTATAATCATGAGTACTCTCATCCGCAAAGCCTGCTTTATGAAAAACTTCGAATACTTGTTGTTTGTTATGAGTTATATGCTGAAGAATGGAATGGAACCAAACCCACAAGCCATCTCAGACGTGGACCGGTTTTCGAAAGAACTATCCAACATAAAAAAACCGACAGTACGTTGGAAATGATTTAGCTATTATTATCATTAGACTCGATATCTTTTCTTGTTTAATAAATTAAAAAAAGTTTTGTATACAACGAATATTTTTTTGCAGGGAAAATACAGATTACGAAAATTGAACCGTTTAAAGAAGAATATTGAGAAATTTGAACGCAAGTATCTAAAGTGGCAAAAGATGGTAGAAGATATGGATAAATCATCGTAGAATTAAATGTATTATTCCACTAAAGTGTGCAAATTTGAAAAGATTTACATCGTTATTGATATGTTCATAAATACAGGGTATTTCAGACCACCCGTACCACCCATTTAAAAACTAGAGAAATGATTATTTCAAAAAAGTAAAAACATTTTCTTTATAAATCGGATGCGCTCTATCGAATGGTAATATTTTCAACTTCTGGTTCCGGTCGGAAATAGGCGATTCAGATCGGAAGTGCATTTTTTTTTAAATGGAACCTATTTTTCATTGCATATTCTTATAGCTTACCTCAAGAGCTTTCCAAAACACTATAATAAATTATTTTTCCATGAAGTACTTTTCGAGTTACGAGGCTTGAAATAATTTCTTAATTTTACATAAACCATAAAATATCTTGTAAATATTCATTTTTCGATTTCTTACCTTAATACTTTTATGTACAAAATAATGAGAGGAATCAATCGGTGTAAAGAACACATACAGTTGTTTTTAAGAAAATATATGGAATTGTTAGTTGCAAATTACATATTTTTCATAGAAACAACTATGTGTTTTCTTTACACCAATTGATTCCTCTCATTATTTTGTATATAAAAGTATTAAGGTAAGATAATCGAAAAACGAATATTTTATAAGATATTTTATAATTATGTAAAATTAAGAAATGACCAAGTCTCATAACTCGAAAAGTACTTCATGGAAAAATAATTTATTATAGTGTTTTGGAAAGCTTTCGAGGTAAGCTACAAGAATATGTAATGAAAAATAGGTTCCATTTAAAAAATGCACTTCCGGTCTGAATCGCCTATTTCCGGCCGGAACCAGAAGTTGAAAATATCACCATTCGATAAAACGCACCCGATTTATAAAGAAAATGTTTTTACTTTTTTGAAATAACCACTTTTCTAGTTTTTAAATGGGTGATACGGGTGGTCTGAAACACCCTGTATATACATGTGTGAAACGAAAAAGATTGACGAGTCAGCGAAGGTAAGGCGGACGAGTTTCTTGCGTCCAAGGTCGACTTCTTCCACCGCCACTGATGGCCCGCGACGGGCACGTTCCGCGAATGCTGAGCTTGTTATATCCGGTAGGCCCCGTTGGCTGAGCCCCGCAAGTTTCCAGGGCTACGAATTCGTCCACGTGAAGAGACGGTGGTCTGGAAGTGTTGGGAGGTCTCGATCGGAAAGGATCGGCTCCTCTACCAACCCCTCCACCCACTGGACCACCTCTTAGCGAATTGGTAAATTGTGTTCGACCTCGTACTGGGGTCACTAAAAAAGTAGTAAACAAGAAATTGTAATCAATTATGAAGAATCAAACGATATACCAATTGAAAATTGAATTATTCATTTCATCTTTCAACACACATGTACTCTTTTTAAGTAAATACAAAGAAATTAAACTCTAGACCGTTAATAATCTTACCAAATGGTTGTTTGGATTTAACCATTGGAGAAGCTTGCTTCTCTGTCCTATTTTCTTGGTTTTCGTCCTGCGGTTTCGACTGTAGAGGTTGAGTGGCATCATCGGGAGGCGTCTTGGAGCATAAATTTTGTGCTTCCGCTAATAGATTAAAGTCGGCAGGTAACAATTCCGCAGCAAGTGCCAATAGATCCACTGTATTCTCGGCTTGCATCTGATTAGTCGCTGCAAATAAGAACTTCCTGGATCGAAATGGACTATTACTAATCGCACCAGGATATCTTTGCGAGAACTGATTCAAGAGAGCTTCCGGAGTGGGCAACAAGGGCTCCAACATCTCCGGAATAGGTTCCTTCTCTTCTCTCTCTTCGGCAGCTCTCACAGTTTCCACCAAGTCCTCCGCGCCTTTCAGCTTCTCCAAGGGATGATCGTTTTTCTCCCAAGAAATCAATGTTGCCAGCTGCTGGGTACGCAGATGCAAGGATCTCCGTTCCGAGTCGGAGGCGATTAGATTTTCCAAGAAAGTCACAGTTAAATCCGTTAGGACGGGATTTGTTTCAGGCTTTTCCAAACTGTAGACGTGGTCCAGTAGCGCGCGCAAGGCACCGGGATTATTTTCCAAGCAGCTCTTCACGTGGTATAAGCCGTAGTTGTGACTACTGAGAGATAAAAGAATGTGCAATGTATTCTCTATCACGTCCAATTGAAATTTGGTACTGGTCGCCAGAATTTCGATCAGCGCCGCGAGGATCGACAAGAGAGGTTCCTTGCTGGGTACTGAATGCGTCAGTCTCTTCTCGAAGGGCTCCTGTACGCTATCCTCCTGTACCAGGCTGAGGTTGCAATCGCATAGAGTCTCGAAGATCCCGAGAATCTCGTGTTGCACGTGCACATCGCTATTACTCTTCAAGATAGAACACATCATTTCAATAACTGGCGGGTATTTTTGGTCGGATTTTACTTGTGCTCTAGAGGCAGGACTAGTCAAGGTCAGTAGAGTCGCCTTCATAGGCGCGTGCCTTGCCAGATCACTGATTAGAGCAAGGATAGGGACGTTGTTTTCTAAGGGAGTGGCTGCTAGAATCCCGTCCAGCAGACATCTCCCGACTAGAAGAGCCGTCGGTGCTGCCAGATCGCTCAATTGCTTACAAACCGTTGACAGAAGCAGCAAGACGTCTCTGTTCCAACTGGCGCAGAGCAGTCGAAGGGTTTCGGTGAGATTTGCGGCCTGGGCTTGAAGATGTGCTGACCAAAGTTTCCGCAAGCCCAAGATCCTCGTCGCGTCTTCGGTAGCAGTTTCCTTAGGCGTTAAAACAGGCGGTAGCAGCCGGCTCAACAGCTTCAGACCTGGCACAAAGTTGCACGGGCGAAGAGAGACCATCTTCAGAACTTCACCAAGCATCTGAGTCCACAGCGATTTAGCCACGTTGCCGGAACCATCGGAGTCAACGGCTTGAGTGAACACCAGCAGCGTTGCCACGATTTCCTCGGACAGAGTCTGCATCATCGGGTTGGACGGGATGGCTTCGATTAAACAGTAGACCCCGAGCAGCGGGACAACAGCCGTGAGATCCTTGAAGTCTGTCGCCATGCACTTGACGAGTCTCTCGAGCAACGCCCTGGTCAGCTTTACGCAGGGAAGCAACAAAGCGATCAGTGCCATACCTCTGCGACCTGTCAGAGCAGCGCGATGAAGGAATGGTTGCTCGTAGAAGTCGGACACGTTTGTCATCACGGCGACCAGAGCGGTGAGGCCATCGGCAGCGAAGAGTTGGGTCAAGGCGTTCCTGTACTTGAGCTCGACGTATGGTTCCAGAGGGTCAATATCGTTGTTGAATGGAAAGACGAGATGATGTAAAATTCTGCAAGCAGTGATCAGTTGGCCGGGAAGCGACGCAGCCTTCTCCGCACTCTTCCTGATGGTCGTCACCAACAAGGAGACATCGTTGTAATCCCAGTGAGAAGCTTGAGCGGCAGTTGTCAAGTACGAGGTCACATCCCTGAGAACCGCATGCTCGCGAGCCTTGTCGAGTATCAATTCCGCTCGATTCTGGAAGATCTTTACCCTATCGGAATAACGGACAATCGCGGAGATAACTTCGGCAGCAAACTCGCAGAGATTGGAATCCGATAGGAAGGGAATGAGGATATCTATGAAGTCGCCTAGAGATAGAACTGTGATAATCGCGCGCAAACCATCAGGAAAGGCGAGAAAAGAGTGCAGCCTTCTCAGGATTGTCCAGTCGGACGTCTGTTTCAGGCGAATCAGACACTGTGCGGCCTGAAGACGCCAGGCTAGAATGCACCCGGCTCCGGGCAACTCGTACTTCAGGGCCTTCAGCATCAGTCGAATCGCTTCGGTCTCCTTCAGCAGATAGAATAGACCCTCTTTTGTATCCGAGAGATGTAGGAGGAAGCGACGAATCAACTTGATCGTTTTCAAGTCGCAATTGGGCGAGGATACCGCCAACAGAAGACGATAAATCAGCTTGTGGTGCTCGAAGTAAGCTATCAGGTGCACACGAGGGTTCCGAGCATGTTCTCGTTCGAATTCCATCTGCGCGCCAGCCGGCAATTGACGTTTAGGCTGCGCCATCAGGGTCGGGGCGCACACGTAAGCGTTCATCAATTCCGTCAGACCGAATTGGTCGAATTCCCTGACCTCCTCCAGATATTCGTAGACGTGGACCTTGCGAAGAAGCGAGCTGAGGGCGTACTTGAGCCGGGCTAGCTTGGCCGTGTCCAACATGGTCAACGCCTCGCTGTACAGATTGTTCCTGGACTTTAGAAAGTCCTGCACGATTATTGGGCTGATCAGCGCGGCGTCGAGAGCTCGCAGAGCGGACAGTTTGACTGGCAAAGCCACGTTTTCGCGCATACAAAGAGACAATAATTTGGACGGAGCCTCAACCTTCAGCAGGATCTCTGGACCCTTCGATAGTCGACAGAGGGCTTCCGCCAAGCGAACCCCTACTTTTACGTGACGCACTTTGTATGCTGGTTGCGGTTGAGCCCTGGCGAGCTCCATATCCAGGCCAGCATTGACGATGCTAGTCAAATGATCGATATCATCCGCACTGGAGTCGAATGGACCTAATATGGCGCACAAAGTTTCGCAGTTGTGGACAAACGTTTCCTTCTCCTGGCCGGATACGTTGTGGAAATGCGAGACCGACTTGGATAGAGACTGGAGGATCTCTTTGATCTTTGACACGACCTCGCGATTCACGCAGACGTCCTCCAAGTCGCTTAATTTCTCCAAATTCAAGAGATCTGGTGGGCTCAGCGTGTAAATCTCGTCGATCTGCGACGTTTCGCACTCGAATTCGACCGCAGGCGGAACGTCGTCGGTCATTATATCTTCGTCCGATAATATAGGCTCGAAAGGCTCGCCAGTTTCTTGCTCGCCAGCTTCCTGTTGCTCTGCCTCCTCTTCCTCGGCGGAAATAGATTCGGGGCTGAGGGAGATTAGAGATTCGGTAGGAGGAGACGAAGGTCGTTTTGAGCCTTTTTCGCCCGCGTTGGACGTCTCTTCTTCCCATTGTACCGAGTCTGTCTTTCCAGTGTCTGATGTGGATGTCCTGGATGGCTCCACTACCTGTATTGGTTGTACCGGAGGCGGTGGAGTCGCGGTTATGCATGTTTCCTGTTGGTGATAAGAGCTGAAGTACAATTAAATATATATTGAATAATATTAATGATAATAAATATAAATAATATTAATAAATATAAATAAATATAATAAAAATAATAATAATAATAAAAATGAAATATAAAAATAATAATAATAATATTAAAATATAAATAAAAATATATTGAATTATATTATGAATATAAATTATAAATAATAATATAAATTATAAAATTAAATAATATAAAATATAATAATAATATAAATTAAATATAAATATAAATTAAATAATATAAAATAAAATATAAAATATTATATAAAATAAGATATAAAACATACAAAAGAGTTTAAGATACGTCTTCTCGACATTCTTTAGACTTTTGTTATCGATAAAATTAATTTCATCTAATAGCAATATCAAGCAGATCTTTACCAGTGAATTTGTTTGATGTTGATTCTCGTAATACCACTCAGGTTGCTGTTCAGAGGAAATCTGGGCGGTATTCTCAGTATTTTCTTCGTGTGCACTAACACAAGCAGTGGATCCAGCTGCTGAACTTATGACTTCTTGAGGATTATTCAGTGATTTGGTCAACGTACCATACACTGCCAATGTTATGGTGGTATACCATCCTCTTAGCACTAAACCATCGGTTGGTATCTGCTTTCGCTCACACTCCAATTGTATATGGATATTTTGTTTATATTCTAAATTGCCTAAAAACTCGAAAGTGGAAGCTCCAGGTTTACTAAGATCGTTAACAAAGAACTCAATTTCGAATTGAGATGGATTGGTTGCTCTAGAAAGATAATGAGTTTCTTTTTTGAACACTAATACCATATAAGTAAAAAAATTTTTATCATCAATGTAAAAATTAAGTGCCATTTACCCAAGTCGCACTCCTCCTGGAAAATCTGCTTGCACTCGTGCACCCAATGGAATTATTCTCACTTCACTGATATAAACAGGCTTGGGAAATTGCACCAAATCTAAATTTAATTCCTGTAAGAGAAAAAAGTGAGATTTATAAACATTCAAGATAATTTTTTCTAAAGGAGGCAAAGAAGTCATTTATGTAATAATTTTTAAAAAATTATCATCAAATAAAATACAGTCTAGAAATTCTTAAATATTGTACATATTGTAAATTTAATACAATATATATGATATATATAATGTACAAATAATGTCATTTTTATTAAGTATTTCCAAAATTTTAAAAAGTATACATCAATAAAGAATATTTTTAATAAATAATAAGTTCCTTTTTTATATAAAATAAATTTCTTTTTCACATATCTTTAATTAATGTATCAAAAGCATGAGTTTTAAATAAAAAAACAATTTTTCTTCTATTTAATCTTATTTTTATAAATACATGTTTTTTAAAATCATTCAGACAGGCAGCTTCCCCTCTTCTTTTTTTTCTTAATTTAATATTAAATTAAATTAAATTTTAATTCATATTAAATTAAATTTAATTATATTAAATCCATGTAACACAAAAACAAACCTCTGAAATGTCATGGGAAAATGTATCGAAGAATAATAATTCGGTGTTATCCATATTTCACAATTAAATACTTTCGAACGACACATGTGACTCTTCAACAATTATTAATCCTTAATAATAAATGCAGTATCCTTTCATTGTCTTTTCCATTTTTCCCATCTATCTCATTCACCTCTCTTTACTGGTTATGTTTGTATCGAGCTAAAGCACAATTCACACCGGACGTCGTGCGTGAAAAATCGCGCGCATGCATCCTGCATAAAGCGGCCTTTTCATTGACGCTACTTTTTAGCGTCAATGAAATTGCACCTTAACAGTTGGCAGCTCTACGAGATAGGCTGTGCAGCACTGCGCGTATATAAAATTTGAAATCGCTTCTAGCCTAACCATCTTCACGCGATCGACTTTATTTGAATTGCACGGCATCGCATCGAATTATGATGCGGCGCCGATTTGTTCGAACGTAATTCGGGACATCGCGATGCTGTATAAGCGTCGAATGAGCACGAATTGTCACGCAAATATGATAAATCACATCTATTCACCGTTCACCGGCTGTTCCACAGGCCGCTCCACTCGCTCGCCTCGGGACGTCCCATTCCGATCTTGATGCACACGATATCATCAACGCGAACGCGCGACACTTTATTCGGCACTCCCGATATTCGCTCGCATCCGATAATCATCATCAAGGGCGCAAATAACGCGACGCGACTTCACTCCATTTTCGCGATCGCGCTATCACTGAACTGTGAAAAATAGCTGTCGCGCACTTTCACCGACATATTATGAAAGTCGTGCGATCATCCTTGGACACTTTCGACGCTCTTTCACTCGCGATATTCGTTTAAAAACGGTTAAAAGACGCGAAAAATGCGGACGTACAACGATCCGTGTAACTGCGTATGACTCCGATTCACGTATGACGCGTATGACGTAGCTATGACGCGTATGACGTAGCAGCCACGCGCCAACATGGCGGCCGAACCAGTACGCAGAAACGAATGCGCACTGGTTCGGCCGCCATGTTGGCGCGTGACTGCTACGTCATACGCGTCATACGTGAATCGGAGTCATACGCAGTTACACGGATCGTCGTATGTCCGCATTTTTCGCGTCTTTTAACCGTTTTTAAACGAATATCGTGAGTGAAAGAGCGTCGAAAGTGTCCAAGGATGATCGCGCGACTTTCATAATATGTCGATGAAAGTGCGCGACAGCTATTTTTCACAGTTCAGTGATAGCGCGATCGCGAAGATGGAGCGAAGTCGCGTCGCGTTATTTGCGCCCTTGATGATGATTATCGGATGCGAGCGAATATCGGGAGTGCCGAATAAAGTGTCGCGCGTTCGCGTTGATGATATCGTGTGCATCAAGATCGGAATGGGACGTCCCGAGGCGAGCGAGTGGAGCGGCCTGTGGAACAGCCGGTGAACGGTGAGTAGATGTGATTTATCATATTTGCGTGACAATTCGTGCTCATTCGACGCTTATACAGCATCGCGATGTCCCGAATTACGTTCGAACAAATCGGCGCCGCATCATAATTCGATGCGATGCCGTGCAATTCAAATAAAGTCGATCGCGTGAAGATGGTTAGGCTAGAAGCGATTTCAAATTTTATATACGCGCAGTGCTGCACAGCCTATCTCGTAGAGCTGCCAACTGTTAAGGTGCAATTTCATTGACGCTAAAAAGTAGCGTCAATGAAAAGGCCGCTTTAAGATGCGGCCTCATTGACGCTAAAAAGTAGCGTCAACCATTGGTTGAACAAAGAAGTAAGTAGTTGCTTCATTGTTTAACCAATGGTTGACGCTACTTTTTAGGGTCAATGAAAAGGTGCAATTTCATTGGCGCTAAAAAGTAGCGTCAACCATTGGTTCAACAAAGAAGCAACTACTTATTTCTTTGTTCAACCAATGGTTGACGCTACTTTTTAGTGTCAATGAAAAGGCCGCTTAAGGATCAGGAGCAGAGAAATGGCGGCAACCGTGCGATGCACGTGTGAGTAAACAAACACGTGGTGATGGGTGATGCGGCCTGCGCGTCGAAAAAGGCGCGGAAGCGAGTTTCCGAGAGTAAGAATGAGACGCCGACGAAGAAGGCGAGGGTCAACGGGTTGGTCGAGGGAGATCCTAGACGCGACGTAGACTCGGAAAGTAACGAGAAGAGGAACGAATTTGACGGACGATCTCTGAGAGCACTTCTCTCCACCAGCGGGTTGGACGTTCTGAGGAAGTTCGTGACGATATGCAACGAGAACAAGGAGAGGGACCTCGCGGCGGAGTATTTGCTCGCTGGTGGAGATGTCCTCGAAGTCCTCAAACTATTAGATCTCTCTGACAAGAAGAATATCAGCAGTGCCATCACTGTCTTTTCTGCGATTAATATTTTACTCATGAAGTAGGTTTATACAGGGTGTCTCAGACTTCATCAATCAGCCGTTAATGGTGGATTTCTGAGATCATTCAGAAACGAAAACCTTAATACCAAAATGTTGAGGAAACTGTAGTTTCAGCGCTACGAAGGATTAAAGATAACTAATTGGCGCATTTCGTTCTCCTGCTCGCCTACAGCGCGATAATATCGATATCGATAGTTGGATATAATAAATAAACACAATAATAAAATAAAAGATATAAAATAAATAAATAAAGATATAATAAAATAAAAGATATAATAAATAAATACAATAATAAAATAAAAGATAGAATTCTGCAATGAGTGCGATTGTGTCTTTGATGTCTCCAAATGATCTCAGGAATCTGCTATTAACGACTGATTCGTTAAGTCTGGAACACTCTGTATACATTTTGTCTGCTAATACTTGATATTTTCTTTTAATCAAGCGCATCTTTCTGTTTATAGAATCTTGGCGGAGTATCCTCAATACCAGAATAGAGCGGTGGAAGCCTGTCGCCATCTGTTGAACTCGTACATGTCTGTTATACACTCAATGCTCTCAATTCAAAGCAATATCAAGCAGCGCAAAGTGGTGTTGAGGCTGCTGACAGCAGTAGTATCTTTGGATAATAATTTAGCCAGAGAGTTACTTGCACATCTGTCACTGCAACGAAATGTATTGGAAAATCTAACGCAACACATCAAGCCCACGGATCCTCAAAATGTCAGGACATGTTTCATCCACTTTATCCTTGCTTTTCTTGTGGAGAGAGATTCAGTAGTGATTAAAACATTGTTGGATAAACGTGGTCTACTCTCCTGCATCTTCTCAGATTTATTGTACGATTCCAAGGACATTGTTACTCTGATTCTGACCACTGTAAAGACATATGTTTTGGAGAACACTAGCATTACTAAAACAATGAAGCTACATGTATTTTCTACATCTGTTGTGTTGAATCTAGTATCGTTGTACAACTGGAAAGGCCCAACCAATTGGCCCAAGAATAAAACTCGCCATTCTGACGAGAGCGAAGACTTTCTAGCAGATAAAGAGGTGATTGTGTAATCTTTATATGATATTTTATATTACAAAATTTACTAAATTTGTTTGATGAATGGTTGTAAATCTCTTTGACATATGTAAACATTTTTCTTTATTTTTTCTCTGTTATAATTTAGATTGTTAATGATGCAATTCATGCATTCTTAATCATTCTCTTGACGTCACATCGTTATGGAATCATCTTTCATGATCGAACACTGGGTGGTTCTCGAAATAAACACAATCAGCTGGTGCATACAGTTCTTCAGAATTTGGAGAAAGCTTGGGAACACGAAAAGCCATCGGATCTAGTTATTAAAATAATGGTGGCTTGTCCTGATCTAATACGTTCGCAATATAATGTTATCGAGCCATTTCTCGAACCTCGCGTGTCACCCAAGTGGATTTGTCTTCTCAGATTTATAAAGAAGGTAGAATGAGACATTTGCACATGCGAGAGCTGTGTGTGTAACTTTGTACATTATTTTTAATTTACTGAATTTTCTTTTAGGTAATCGAATCACTCGATGCAGTTAGTTGCATCAAGACATGTGCTATGGAATTAAATGCAAACAGATTGATAAACAAACTATTGTTTTTGATAGTCCCAGATATAATTATAAAAAACGCTGTCTTGCCAGGATTAAGTCACGACAGCTTGCTTGTCAGACATGAGATCTTGTCTCTTCTTTTAGCAATGACTTGTCAGCTGAAAACCGTTTGCTCCACCTTAAAAGACTTCCACAAAACGTTCGTAGTTCAAAACCAGATAACGGATTTCATTCTGAGGATTATTCCCAACTTGGAAGTTATCTTCAAAGTATGGAACCAAGCCTTTGAAGCTGATGCTAATACGATAAATTTGGAAGATACTGAAAATATTCACAAGCCGGACTTGTTAGATCATCTCGATATCATTTTGAACGTTCTTCATTCGTACAAAGATATATGTCCAGAATTGTTAGATAGTTCGATGAATTTGCAGCCGAATGTGCTTTTATCAAGTCTAAATGATCTTCAGGATGATGAAGAAGAGGATGAAGGAGTCAAAGCGAAGGTGAACTGTATGAAGGTGAAAGCAATACAATTCCTGCTCGCCCTGGACTCCTCCATCTTTGCGCCTAGAGAGAAAGCTTTCAAGAAAGCCCTTCCCTTTTTGATATCTCTAATCCATCAAACAGCATCATCAGAAAGCTACGATGCTACTAAAATGTTATTAAATTCGACAGGCTTGTTTGAAGCTTGTGAGAATGAGCTGGATATCTGGATTAATGGTTTCTCGATGATAACTGATCCTGAAGAAAAGAAAGAATTAATACACTGGTTCATGTCCATTTTAAAAAGTTGCATTAAACACACTGATAAATATATAAACAGCATAACGCAAGCAGAAGAAGCGTTAAATGACCAGGTGGTTAGTCTTGATGTAAAAGCAGAAGATATAATTAATGAGTTATTTGAAAAGGCTAACTCGAGTCCTTGCGATAAAGAAGTTGTAGAATCTTTAATTAATGGAAGATTAAATTTTGATGCAAAAAGAGATGATATAATTAATTATAGTCTCGATAAACTCGTTGAAGAAAACTCGAAAGTCGCCATTAAATCTATTGATAAGTGCATGATGCAGAGAAATGAGCAAATAACTAATTTTGAAGAAGTAAAGAAGATGGAAAATGAAATCAATCGGCTACTCGATAAGATCAATCCCAATAGTTTTCTTTCTAATACTAATGGCCATTCTCTCCTTTTAAATCAGGTTTTTTCTACATCGACAACTGCAATTAATCAACTTGCCACTTTTGATAGAAAGAAAACCGATGCTGCGATCGATCATTCCTCCAACAAGTTTAGCAAAGAAAATCTTAACTTTTGCCAAATGCAAGCTTATACGTCGGTGTCACCTCTCTTATGCTGCGCTTTTGAGAAGATAAGAGCAGAAAATTCCACCGTCATTTTGAATTATTTATCCTATGTGACTATTCACACTTTACATTATCAGGTCGTTCCAGATATATTGGTTCATTTGGCGATAGATTTGACCGATTTGCCAATTTATAAACACTTAGAAAGTTGGTCGAGCAAGGAGCAACCAGTTCCCTTGGAAAGTAAGCTCCCGTGCTTGAAATTATTGCACAAACTGAGCAACAAGTTGTTAACGAATTCCAAGATAGACATAACTAAACTCTTCAAGGTGTCTGGCGATGAATACTCGTGCTGCTTTAAATGTGGCGACGAAGAAATCACTATTAAGCACTCTTTATCTTCGCACGATGTCAAGGCTTTGCTAGAGATGACTGTGTTTTATTTAGCGCAGTTAACTCAGCGGGGAATCCTGCAACAAATCCAAAATGAAACCTGCATTTGCATGCAAATGCTATTTCTAAATATTGCACGATCTATGAATAAAAAAAACATGAAAATATTCGAAGAAAACGTAACACGTATTTTCACGCATCCTATTCTGTTGCAGTATTTCTCACCATTTTGTAGAGAAGCGTTGAAAGATTCGACCAACGATATGATAACTGGAACTATTCTAGCACTCTGTGAAATTGTTGTGTCCTTCGAAAAACACGATGAAGCCCATGATATTTTCCTTGCATTTAGGAACAAGTTCCTTGAACAATTGAGAAGCATCATTGAAAAAGTTCCTTCAGAAGCCTCTAGTAGTAATTATAACATCGCATTATTGAAGGTATTGCAATTGAAGGCGGGAGATATTACGAGTTTGCTAATTGCTTTGATGAAGCTGGAGAAAACTGTATTTATTTCAAATGATAAACGAGACCTATCTTTGTTCGGACATATCGTCCCAGTATTGTTGGATATGTATTGCAGCGAGGAATTAAAATCACAGCTCGTTCAATGCAATACATTGAACGAACAGTTCGTGGAAAGATTGAGCCTGCACCTGGTGTATTTAAAATCTAATAAAATACAATGTGTGGAGAGGTGGGAGCAAGCTTTAGCAAAGTACTTGTCCACCTTTCCACGTGATGTTGCTGGTATCAGGACTGATACTTTCGCATTATTACTAACGAAGGGTATTACTCTGTCCACGATTCAACTGATAGCGATTTTAATCAACAAAAATACCAGATTAATTCCGTCGTTGATGAAATACCTACTCAAGATGGAGAATGTGAAGCAAGGAGATGTCGTGTTTCCAATATTGGCCAGTAACTTGAAATTTAAATGGACCGAGAGATTTCTTCAGAGCCTTTACAAGAGTTACAGCGATGATATCGCTGCCTATCTAATCGAGCCACGAAACCCTGTTCCTTGGATCGAAGAAAACGCAGCTGCGATCGCTTATCTCATAGAGAACACCTTCGATCATCCCTTATGCGAGAAAACTTGCGACAGTATTTCCCAGAACGGCGATAAACTGGACATGGTGTCCGTTTATTTTGTGCAGTTGTTGGAAAGTCTGTACAAGAGATATGCAAGTCTGATAACAGTCAAAGAAAAGCCTCTAACTGATCTAATATTGATATTATTGCATGTATTGACTTCAACACTGAAGAAGGAGTCGAAGAACATGGAAAAGATCAAAGTGTTATGCGAGAAGCTTGATAGTTCAGTGATTTCCTTAAAGAAGAATAAACACTTTATCTTCAGTTCATTAAGCAAGAGTTACTCGTGGCCGCAATTCACCAGATTCTCTTTGAAATTAGGTCTGAAGGACGCTAAAGATGATGAGATCCAATCGAACATATTGAAGAATCTGAGCAATTTGTGCGATATTGCGTATGAAGATAACAAGAACGACGAATATGCCAAGACGTTATTCGAAATGACGACGTCTCACTCAGAGTTTGTTAACATCATGCTCGGCTCGTCCATCGTTAAAGGTGAATTCAATGATTTTGATCACTCGAGAAGAAATAATAAATAAAGAATAAAGAATGCAATAATATCAACTCGCGTTCATCACCTGTTAAAATCATGTTTGATGCTATAAAGCATTCAAGTATTATGCAAGAAGCATCATTAGATCTAATGATAAACAATTTTCAATTTTAATTTAAATTTAACATTTTAATTAAATTTTAATTAATTTAAATTTGAATTTAAATATAATTTAAATTTTATTTTATTTTTATTTTTATTTAAATTATTTTTGAATATATTATAAAATTATAGATGATCTGGTCGAATTACTCAGGATCCTAATTCGAAAGAATCAATCAGTAATAAGCGTCTCGCACGTGTCTCTTTATCTCGCGGCTTACAACGCCACTCTCAGCAAGGCTGATCAGCGCATTTTGAAGGTAATGAATCAAGGTGATTGTGTCATCAAATATCGAAATCACGATATCATTTAATCATTCCAGGTTTTACGCTATTATGAGGCTCATGGCGTTAAACTTCAGCAATACTGGCCATACTTGTGGGGAAGTGCTGCGGCAACGCGTTACAGTGTAAAGGGAGAGACGGATACTGTCCTCTGGAGACAACCTTCCGCTTCCGAGATTTTTAACTTGTTCGATAAGGACGTCATCAGTGAGACTATAAGAAATTATCCCATATATAGAACGTTGGAAGTAAGTATACAGGATGTTTCAGACCACCCGTACCACTCATTTAAAAACTAGAGAAGTGATTATTTAAAAAAAGTAAAAATATTTTCTTTATAAATTGGATGTGCTCTATCGAATGGTAATATTTTCAACTTCTGGTTCCGGCCGGAAATAGGTGATTCAGTTTTTAAGAAAAAAATATGGAATTGTTAATTGCAAATTACATATTTTTTCTTAGAAACAACTATGTGTTTTCTTTACACCAATTGATTTCTCTCATTATTTTGTATATAAAAGTATTAAGGTAAGATAATCGAAAAATGAATATTTTACAAGATATTTTATAATTTATGTAAAATTAAGAAATGACTTCAAGCCGCATAACTCGAAAAGTACTTCATGGAAAAATAATTTATCATAGTGTTTTGGAAAGCTCTCGAGATCAGCTACAAGAATATGCAATGAAAAATAGGAGGTTCCATTTAAAAAAATGCACTTCCTGTCTGAATCGCCTATTTCCGGCCGGAACCAGAAGTTGAAAATATCACCATTCGATAGAGCGCATCCGATTTATAAAGAAAATATTTTTACTTTTTTGAAATAACCGCTTCTCTAGTTTTTAAATGGGTAATCCGAAACACCCTGTATAATATTCCTTTAGAGATATTCTTTATATAATTTTTTTTAAGGGCCACTTGCCCTTAAACTGAATCAATGATTCTATTTTATTCCCTTTCTTTTTCTACAGGCTGATGAATTACAACAATACGACAACAATAAAGTATACGATCCAGCATTTTATCTGCCGTTGCTGTGTTCTTTATTGGCGGAAAACAATGTTATTGCGTGTTACAAAATAAATCAAAGTGACACGTTAGCCTTGGTATTCGTTGCGTGCTGCAGCGATTCGAGCAGCATTCGACTGGCAGCATACACCATCATCTCTAGATATTATTTCCACTTGGAAGTATCTAAGTAAGATAGCAATTTTGGCAAATAGCGAATTATTAATATAACGAGAAATTTTAAAGTTGTTGACAATAGAAAAATTATGATTTATCATCTAATTTAACTCATATTTGTGTGTTATATAATATGTATATTATAAAATTATTATATATATGTATATTTTAATTTTTCAATTTTTAAACTTAATTTTTATCTAATGTTTTAATTATATTTAGTTAATATAGTTAATTTTAGCTATTTAGTTAATTTGTTATGTTTCTATATTTTTATGAGATATATATTTTTGAAGTTATATTAGAATTTATTTTACTTTTTGAAAAGTATCATCAAAGTATCATGAAAGTATCATCAATGTATCATGAAAATATCATCATCTTTCATTTGTCATTACGTATATATTAAAAATACTTTTCAAATCCATTTAAATGATTAAGAGTTGCAGTTTTTCTCAATTTGTAATCTACATTTGTCTATTTATCAGGCCGAAGGAGAAATTACTGTGGATACGTCTGATCGATGCTTTACGAAATGGCATTTTGTTGCTGAAATGTCCATTAAAGGACGTTCGTCTGAGTTGTCTGGTAACCACTTTCCTCGCCAGGGCTTCGTTGATTGTCAGTCAACCCCTGCACCCGCTCTACTCGTCATTGCATTCCTTTTTAATGGCCAAACCTGCGTTGGATCTAAATACTATACCAGAACTGTTGCAGTTATTGCATAGTTCACATATAGAACACAATGCTCATCGAAACTGGATTCTGGAGAATATTCGGGACGGCATGAGAAGGGAGGACGATGTAGATATGGCTCTGAAATGCGTGTTATTTAGGATGCTTCTAGATTTTCACACTTGCATACTATCAGACACCAAGACTAAGGTGAGCCAAAAACCATTTTCTGTTTGGCATATATTCCATTAATTTAATTACGATAGAATCAAGAAACTCGAGATTTAAGTCACCTACTATTTTATGCATTAAAAATATAATTAAGTAAATTTGATTCTAAAAAAGATTCTAAGAAAAATTGCTACTAAACCTTCAATTTAAATATCAATATGAAAATCATGTATTACTTTTTGTTTTTTTTTTCTCAGAGACTAATCTTGGAAGTGATCGCCTCTACTACCAAAATTCCTAAGGCATCCTTGCTCCTCGTACGAGGATACGGTATACTTCCTTGGCTGCACGAAATTACTTACCGCAACGAGGACGTTTGTGAGAGGAAAATTGGAATTATTATTAATATAATTGAAAATCTATTGAATAGCTTAGACAATTCAACAGAGGACGTTATTCATTATAAATTCCTATTGTTTAGGATCCTTTTGCGATTAAAAGCATGTTTAAAATAAATATAAAATTCGCATCATTTAGTTGCATTTTCTTGCAGTCTTCGTGATTGAAACAGAACAGATGTATATATATATATATATATATATATATATATATATATTTATTTATTTAAAAATAAATAAATAGAAAAAAATGCAAGAAATACAACTGAAGTATTAATAAATCTGTTGAAAGATTTTCTATGAAATAAACAATTGCTCTATGTATAATTCGACTAATTTATATTTTTTCTTTGTAAGCTACGCCATTAGAGGATAACAAGTCTGTACAAAAACATCCGCGTCCGGGTTACGGAACTGGCCTCTCTGATGTCTCAACACCAGAATCACATCTGTCATGTCTCCTTGTGCTACCAGTCTTCCATTTTCATATCTTACCACTTGGGGCAAATTTGTCGAATTTCTTAAATTGCTAGAAGGTATTCTTACGCCTTCTGAAATGCTACCATCATTGAGCGCTTTCATCGCATTCTGAGCTCTCCTTGTACTCAAGGCCAAATGAGTGACATAATCCTGATCAGCTCGTGATTGAAAACCTGTCTTCATTGAGTTTTGAGAATAGTCCACGATACTATAGCCAGAAGCATACACTGCGTGTCCTCTGGAATGACCCAAATGACCCCTCTCAAACCCATGGCTCCATTCATCCTGCGATCTATCCAGGATAATTTTAGCAGCTTCGGGAGAGGTGCCGCAATAACGAGCACCACCGATCATCAGGATTATCTCCCCATTTTCCCACAATCTCAGGATCTTGTCTATCCAATCGGCAAACTTCCAAAAGTTGCTTTTCAGATTTAATATGGTCCATTGACGAAGTTCTGATGGATTTCGTCCAATTTGAGAGCCAATTACCGAAAAGAGACAGCTGTTTAAATCGAAGGGGATGTTGTCGGGATCTTTTCCGCATTTTAAAGTCCAATGGCCTAGAGAAGGATTGAGGAAGTGGATGGGATGGAAATTAAGATAGGAGTGATAAGGGTGGAATATCGGATTTTCAGAAGCCTCGGTTGCGCGGAATGTTTTTTTTTAATATTTTCTTTTTTTATTTTTAAATTTTCTGAACTTGTATCAAGTGGATTATAAGATCAATTAAATAAATTGCCTTTGTCTACTTTTATTCGAAAGCTAACAACTAACTTCTTTAGCTAACAACTGACCTATCTGTCCTGAATCGGCTGCATGATATTCAATGTCTATGGACTGTCCCCTTCTTCCCTTGCCAATGATTCTATTTAAACTACCATTAGCATTCCATATCTGAATGGGTTTCTCAATTATATTACTTAATACATCGATATGTATTAAGCCAGCTGGCCCATGACGTTCCAGGTCTTGTATGATGTCTGCCGCGCGTTTAATTTTGTCCATGTTTATTTATGATTAGCACAAGGATTGAAGTAACAAATGGATGATCAAATTCCACGCATTTTTCTATCGTGATTTTTTTGAGCTCTCGCCATTTTTTTGGAAGTTGGATGGAATAGACAAAGCTTTTTGGAATTACAATTTTGATTTCGATTTGTGACAGGTCATGTTCTGTTGAAAAATGAAATATAAAATATCACACAAATAAAAAATATCAGTATTTATTTAGAAAAAAATATAGAAAGCAAAGAATTATTATATGGATGATAAAAAGAGAAAAAAGATTCTTAACGACAAAATTTAAAAAAAAATAACAAAGTAAAAAAGTTTATAAATAAATTATTTTTGAGAATTAAGAAGTACTATTGATGAAACTGTTATTAAAAAAACTTTAATTAGAATGATCTAAAAACGCATTTTTTTATAATAAAGCAATAACTATTTCTCTCTAAATGAGAAAATTATTTTGTGAATTTTTTTCAGGATGATATCTTTATAGATTATTGATTTTACCTACCTTTATAAATTTGTTATTCATTTTAATGCAAAAAAATCTACCCCTTCTTGATATCTTTAATTCTTTTTTGCTCCAGATTTGAAAATTAACTCCAAAGTAATAAGCTTACATGATTCATAAAATTAGTTGAATTATCATATTTTCAATTTAATTTCATTAATTTTGTTTCCTACATTTTGTGCTCCTGCTTAAATTTTTTTAATAAACAATATATATTAAAATTAATATAATTATGTAGAATTAATATAATTATATTTCGTTATAGAAGGAATTATTTGTATTTTATTAACCGAATCATTTATCACAATTTACATTACTATTTAAATTAATTAAATTAATTATATATAAGTAATTATATAAGTGAAGTTAATATTAATAGCACCAAAGTTTATTTAAGTATCAAAATGAAAAGAGAGACAAACAGATTTATGTTAGTGTACCTTTTCTCTTCTCTTTGTGGAGAATCCATTATGTTACGTCGTAATTTTGATAAGGATGTAAATTTGGTATGGCGTGCATTTCGTTTTTAATGTTATAAAATTATTTACTTAAAATTTTTTTTAGATTTTTTAGTTTCTTTTTATTTGGACGACATGACGAACCATTTAAAGCAACTTTCGTTGCTTTGTAATTGTTTTTATGACATTTGCAGCATTTCATTTTTTTTTTCAATCGACGATTTTTCGCTAATTATTTTGTGTAATCGATTTCGCGCGAAATTGATGCAATTTCATTATATAAAATCAAGTTTCTGCGAGAATCAGTTAGAAATGACGATCATCTTTCGCAAAAATTTCAAGATGTGACACATAACAGCCTTTTTTTATCAATAAGAAAATTTCGTTACTATTATTAGCTACGCCGTTGGCCGATACAAAACAGATTCATAGTAGTCGGGTAGTCCGGTTGTCGTAGCGGAATGATGAGGACATGGGGGAAGGGATGACATTGCTCCGACAGTAGGATACAGTGCCGGATAACGAGTTTTAAGTTGTCCATCTTGGATCGAAATGAGACATTTCGATTTTAAAATATAAATAGATTTGCACGTAATCTTGTTTTATGAATAATAATCCACAAATTTTATCCATTAAAAAATGATACCTGCTTCTGATCGATGACGTTAATTTCCTTACAGAGAGAAATAATTATGTGCGTTGCGAGAACGAAAATTAAAAGCTCTTATCGCGATAATCTTAAAGTTCTGAATTATATCTTCAAGCGATATATTTTATTTCTCTTACATATAATTTATATAAATATAAAAAAATATGTATATATATTTTTCAAGATAAAATTAAAATATATGGATTTATATCGATATTTTATCGTTATTTATTAATTGAATAGAATCCACAATCCACAAATTAAATGAAGAATAGAATCCATAATCCACAAATTGTAAAAAGAAAAAGAATGTTTAATTATTTAATTCAGAATTAAAGACGTGAAAAAACAAATACCTGTTTATATTAAATTTATAGTAACGTAGGTCTTTTATTAAGGCTTAAAGCCTCTGTTGCTATTCTAATTCTGGATTTTATCGAGCCCATGGTTTGTGCCGGCACTGTTATGGGTTCCTGGAGAACCGCTTACAATTCGCAGCTTTCTCCCGATGCGACCAGTCTCGATGCGGCCGCCTTTCCGAGTCTTCCGGTCGAAGAAATACGTTTTCTGGAATATGTACAAGTTGAGCATGTCGACAAGCAGCGAGATACATTGCAAATTCGGAGTATGATATTAGAAGTGAAAGAAAGTGAATTAAATCGCGCGCTTGCGCAGGTGAAAAATTGCTCATGAAAAATTTCGAGTGATCCATTTCGTGATTTTGCATCGAGGAGTCGGGAATTTGGGGAAGAGTGATCGGCAACAACTAAAGATATTTAAAAAAAAATCGTGCGGTTTTGATTATTGGAAGACTTTTCAAAATTTCAAGTTCAAATAAATTATTTCCCGAGAACAATCACATGGTGAAGAAATATGATGTGATTCTCTGAAACGTGCATGTACCATCCATGAAACCATTGGTTGTGTCGCCAACCATTTTGAAATTTTTCGAGAAAGTAAAGGAAACTTATTTGTAGATTGCAAAATACAATTTTGACAATATTTATATTTGACTGAGACTATTTATGGATTATGGATCTCAATTTGCACACACATACACATATAGTTCCTATATCTAAAAATTTAATCATTTAACAATTTAATTTAACCATTTTTTGTTAGAATTATTTCGTGAATTTATGTAATTTTTTGATTTTCTAAAAGATTGTAAATTAGTTATTTATTATATCTCGAATCACGTTTTATTCAAGTATTCAACGGTATCTTAAAGTTCAAGAATTATTCTACAAGAGCTATTCAGGTAATCATTTGAAAGATTTTTATCATTTGTATCACTTATATTTTTATCTTAAGCTTTGCTGAAGCATCTAATGATTGTAAAATTGAAAAATCAAAGAGTTTCAACAAGATATATAATACTATTCTAAAAATTATTAGATATTACGTATTATTATTGCTCGAGAACGCGATATAAAACATTATTGACGCATGAGATTTTATCGCGTATCGTAGAAAATATATAATAAAATATTATTTATTTCTCATACGTTTTCGAAAGAAGCTTAAATATATTTAATTAAAATCAAATGCAACTTTCTGAATAAATAGGTAAAAAATTGAATTGATAAAAATGAGGTTAACGAGAAATTAAATTTTTGCTAAGAAATTCAATTCTACAAGATATTTATGCATGCAGCGAGCATCGAAGTCTCCTGCAAGCATTAAAATCTCCTGCGTACTCCTTGATTCTTGTTTTAATCAATCGAATATCTAATCCATATAAAAATAAATTCGTAGATATACTTTACGAATAAAAATATGTAAAATATATATTTGTTTTTTTAGAAAGAGATAGATAGTTTTTAATCGAGAAAGAAATATATATAAAGAATGTAAAATTAACTTGTTACATCGATATAATTGTTTGACGCTTATTCCATATAAAATTTCCGATGTAGAATTTTATATCATTTATTTCTCATACTATTTCTAAATAATCTCGTTATAAAGTAAATCCCGTGTCGGATCGAATATCGATCATTATACTGATGATGATCCGCTATACCTGGTACTCAACGATCTTTGAGCTACGTGATCGAGTCTTTGTGCGATAGCTCGTTTGGAGTGCTTATAAGAAGTGATGTGTGATTTGTGCTTAACTTAGCAGTGATTTTTGCAACGGACGAACTATCCGACATTTCGACACGGATTAAGGATTACTTTCACAAACGATGCCTTCTGGATAAGCGTATATGGCCGGTAAGTATTTTTGTGACTTGGAATCTCTAACAAGTGATCCGAAAGCTCGCATAACAATCACAAAAATCGAACTTTTATGTGAATTATACAGGCTATTCATAGGATAATAAAAATATTCAAGGACTCAAGGAGTAGGACTCTTAAAAATCAAGATAATCCTTTAAATCCTTTAAATCCTCCATTCAAATTTATTAGAAATTATATCTTCTTAATTTTTAACATATTAAGATTATGGGGTTATGCCTAGTCATAAAAGCAAAAAAAACAATTTTTATGTTTTTACATTTCCTTGAAGTATATCATATTGAAAATATTTCCTAAAAATTTCAAATTAATCGGATGCAAATTGACGGAGTTATAAGTGTATGTTTCATACAGAATGCGCCAGCAAGCGCCAGAATGTATAATTTCGTTTAAACACGACTATGAAGCTTCAGCTCTGATGTTTTGAGGGATATCAAGCCAATATATGAAGATTTAAATAAACTAAAATTATATGGGCCCGGAATAGATGATTCTGTGTAAATTTAAAAAATCTACATTTTATTTAAACGTAAATTTGACATAAATCTTAAACATGTTTTTATCGAAATCACATTTTCAAAGTCAGTGAGCAAGATATTTCGAAAATCGTTACATTAATTTGCTTGAAATTTTACAAGCTTCTTTTATATAAAAATCTAATAGATGAACGAAGGATTTTGTTTTTTAATGAATATTTTTTTACTTAATAAAAACGAGCAATTTTTAAGTCGAAAAAGAATGTCTTAGTGTCAAATGGCTGCCATTTTGTCCCAAAACAATTTTTCGATTATTCCTTCGTTCATCTATTAGAAAATTTCATTAACTAATTACATTAACTACAGTTTATCGAATTTTTGATATCAAATGAATCAGCTTCGAATAGCATTGTTCATCGCTTTCTAAAAAAATAATATCTGCGAGAATAGTTATAACTTTTACATTTTTTTAATATTTAAAAAAAATACATAATAACATCCTTAATATTTGTAATTTTGAATAAAAATTTACTTGTAAAAACAAAATTATTACACTTTTCAAAACAAAATTCCCAAACATCAAACATTTTCCGCTCTGCTGACTAGGCATAACCCCTTAAAAAATCTCAATAATTAAAAATAATTTGTTTGAAGGTTTGTAATTTATTTCTAAGTCCTTAGTACAATCTTAGAAGGAATAGCTTTTCAGTATCCGTGTACAGAGTTTCGTGATTGACGCAGATTATACAGCTTGTTGGAGCACCCTGTATCCTCTGTGTGAGTATCCCTGTATATAAAGGTTTACTCTGGAAGACGCAAATACCGGTTTCGCGCGAGTTAGACGCAAGTGGATATTCGTTTGTGAGCGTGTACGTGCTTGTATGTACATACACGTGGCGGCGCCGTGGCTACTCACTCGAGAACACTGTGTTCCATCAGCAAATTATGCAATCGTACCCGTTTGACTTCGAAAAGTGTGATATGTAAATATCGATCGACATCGAAAAATCAGCAGCTTATCAGGTGATCGATTATCTCTCTAGATGAATTTACATGCAATTACATAAACTTCAAAAATATGAATATTACTCAATAATATAACTATAATATTTAGTTATAATATTTTTTATAATATACAGTTATATTATAGTTATATATTATAATTATAGTTATATTATAGTTATATTATAATTATAGTTATATTTTTTGCTCGCAGAGTGCAACCAATTTTTTAATTTTTTCGAAACTTCTCATTCTATTATACAAACACGACCGCATGTGCGTTTAAAAACTGGCTGCTTAGCTGACCCTAATCTAGATGAGGCTCTTAATTTATTCGCTAACGGTCGCTCTGCGACGAGGGGCCAGGTGCGGTCAGGTATATAATTTGTGCATTTAATTCTCGAATAAAATGACTCTCTCGTATCGCGCTGTTATTACAACGTGGGCTCGCAACCATCAAGTAATGGACAGAATGCGCAGGACTTTGCGGGATGGAGCGGTTTGGTTCTGTAGATAATTGTCAGGTATTTTCCCCGACTCTGCCTTTGTGCGCCTTCGCGATTCTTGGGAACGGGAGGGGTGAATTTCTACCGCAATCAAGTGCGAAAATCAACGCTCCTCTCATTAACCAGACGATTAAGCGATTAGAAGATGAAGTAGTTATTTCAGGCACATACTTGGAATTTCTACTTTCTTCGCTTTACCTTTATTTATACTTCTTATAGAGAAAAAATCTATGAAAAAGGAGAGTCGTCGTATAATTTAACGAGGTGACGAATAAATTCGAGATATTATCGATCCTTGAAAAATTCGCATAGCTTCGAAAGAGTTGATTGACGCAGTTCTATTTACAGTTTACTGACTCCTATCATCTTGATCATGAATAATTGATATATGTACGCGCGCAAATATTCCAACAGGAAAAGTGCATTTGCGCGGCTAGCCACAGTTAGGCATGCGGCTCGTAATGCTAGGCCTCAACGATTTAAGGCCAGAAGGATGCACCGAAGGATGAACGTACCTTGTGGAGTGCCCAAGGCGATATTCTCTCTCTCGTCGCACGACTACATTAGGGCAGCGTCCCAAGTGGACCGGAACGTACCGCAATGTTTCGGTTGATATAAGAATCCCAGAAAAATACGTTCCGGTTAATAAAACTCGAGTTTTGCTACTTTTATCGATCAGAATCTCGATTACAAACATTTATAGCAAGAAGAGCGCGAGTAACTGTCGCTTAAGATTTTCCCCTCTCGAGATTGGACTCCATTGTTGGCTTGAAATAAAGTCTGGTTGCTGAAAGTATTTTTTTTAATAGGGGTAAAAGTTAAAAATTTAAGGGAGTGAAAATTAAAATTTTCATAAATTTTATTTCGAGTCGAAAACGAAGTCTAATCTGGGAAAAATTTGGACAACAGGGCTATGGACATTTATTCTATGGGACTCCTTCTCTGTAATAAAATAAAATTAGAATCTCGATTATAAATGTAGTAAAAGCTTTGTCTATAATAAAGCGTGCCATGCGTAACCTGTTGCTCACACAGATAAATCGCGACAGATAAATTGCATATGAACGACGAACTGATTGTGATCGATAATCCGTTCCGACTTGAATTGCATTAAAACAGCGGGATGCGGACTTTACGGAGCATTAGCAATTTTCTCAGAAAAATGAGTACACTCTGCGATAAATACGCCATGATGGAAACGTTGGACTTGCAAAAAGATTATAACAGGTTACATTTATAACAACCTCCATTATCAACGATGAAAGTATGGAATGAGCGTAAAACACGTTTCATGTTTTTTAATGATACAGTTTATGAGAAAGAAAAAAATGTAACAAAAGCAAAAATAATGACTTATAAAAGAAAAAATTTTAGATTAAATAAAATATATGAGAAATAAGATAAAATAATCTGAGAAAGCAAAATTAATTAATAAAATTGTACATTAATAATTCTTTATATTAATTTCTGAAAATGTTTACAAATATATAATGCTTCAAATTTTTTTTATCGATTATGTAAAAATGTCTTATATTTCTAAATAATTATACGCTATGTCTTGTCAACATCATATTTGTATTTTTTGAGAGAAACACGAAAAAAACTAATATTAAAACCTATATCTGTATCCCTTGTCCCTTTTTATCCCTCCAAAATAAACTGTGTATGATTAATGACACCGGTAATTTTTCTTTTCTGAGTAGTCAACGATACATTTTCCGTATGCGAGATAATAATTATCTACGGCCTTGATACCATTTGCGTGATATTAAGTCGTTAGATCGATTACCGGTGAAACCACGATTGGAAACACTTAAGATGGCAATTTTGTTAAGTTACTGCCCATAATCCTACGGATAGGATCGTTCTCTAGCGAGTCTCCCGTTCTTCGAGAAATGCTTTCGAGTCTTTCAACTATCGTAAACTCGTGGAATGTTTTGCCTCTAAAATGTGCGCGTCTGTTACTTCTTTATTTACTTACACAAAATATTACCTATGAAATATTGACTATTCAACAATGAAAAAAAAAGTCTCTGTAAATAGAAAACCGGATAAATCTCACTTTCTCCATCAAAAGCCAAATAGACGATGAATTAATATTCATAGATACATCTTAATTCATCATCTAATTTTAAGAAAATTTTTTTTAAACGAGATTACAGGACGACGTTTAATTTCGCATCAAAATATTTGATATTAAAAAACTAAGAAACAGCGTAAGAAAGAAATAAAAAAAAATTAATAATTAATAATTAATAAATTAATTATAATAAAATATGAATAATAATAATATTATAAATTATAATTAATAATATTAATTATTGAATTAATTATTAATTATCAATAATAAAAATTAATAAATTAATAATGATAAAATATTAATAATATTAATTATCGAATTAATTATTAATTAATGAATTAATTATTAATAATAATAATAAATTTATAATAATTATAAACTACGTGTGTGGTTTATAATTAAGTTTAGTTAAGGGGAAAAAATCGATTTTAAGTGAAATAAGAAACATGTACACGTGTAATTTTTTTTAGTCCTTTCTATATTGTATATGCAACCCAACAATATTGAGCCTGTGCTCAGGGAGTCGTTCTATTAACTTCTTTAACGATAAGAAGAGCGCGAAACACAACGGCCAGCCCTGCGTGTAATAATGTCGCAGCAGGAAACACTATGATTCACGAGATGCACCATCATCGACGTCGCAGATAAAATAAACACGACAAAATTGCTGGTTTTATCCGCCGCAACACCGCTTACTTTATCGGCAAGGTCGGGGTCTCGTTGCACGCAAATAGAAAAGGAAACGAGGATGATTGAAAAGAATTACGTTTTTCCTTTTTATTCAATATAAGAGCCGAGGCTGCGGCCATTTATGCTAGAGACTCTTAGCGTGAGGGGTCCGAGTGGAATAGTCGCCGGTTATAAAATGCTCTTTGTATCTCCTCATGCATATATGCATGAGGAAATATATACACACGTCGGTTTATAATTCTGGAGAAAGTGTTCGATTCATAATGAATTCAATGTGTGAGCCGTAATGTATAATCGTTCTATTCTATTATACACGCGAGGTACATTATATCACATCATGTCAAGTGAGATGATATAGAGAAACAATATATACGGGTGTTATTAAAAACTCGGGAAATGCATTTTAATATCAATCTGATTTAGGAAATAAATTAATTAATTAAAGAAAGATTCCGACAATGTGCTATTATAATATTTAACGAGACAAGCGTAATGAGAGAGAATCCTTTTTATCTTTAAAAAGATATACAGGGTCCCAGACTTAACGAGTCAGCCGTTAATGATAGATTCCTGAGATCATTTGGAAACGAAAATCTTAATATTAAAATGTTGAGGAAGATGTAGTTTCGGCGCTACACAAAAGATTAAAGATTATTAATCAACACATTACGTTCTCTTGTGTTCAGGAACATAGCGCATCAAGGGGTTCGTGCACAGCGAGATAATATCGATATTAATAGAGGAATGTAAAATAAAAAATAAGATTCTGCAGTGAGAACAATTGTGTCTTCGATACGTCAGTAATTTGGACATTTTTATGAAGTCTTCCTCATTTCAACATTTTGGTATTAGAATTTTCGTCTCCAAATGATCTCAGGAATCTGTTATTAACGGCTGATTCGATAAGTCTATATAAATAATTTACTAAAGTCCTGTATAAATAATTTATTAAAATTAAAAGGGATTTTTATTTGCTTGTCTTGTTAAGCGAATAACTCATGCTATTTCAAAAGAATTCGTTTGAATTAATTTTTTATCCTAAAAACAAGTGTCTACGAAATTTTAGAAATTTAAAATTTTTAAAATTTAAAAAAAAAATTTTAAATTTTAGAAATTTAGTTTGCTAGTTTGAAGGATTAATATCTCGGATTTATTTGTCAGCTATGATTGTCTGATGGAAACTAAGTAAGAGAACAATTCTTACAAAGAAAAGCCACACCTCATAATGTGCATCCGCGATAGTTTGCGCCCATCTGTATTGAAATAATCAACGAAGCATGATTCCGTCATTGCTGTTTTAAGCTCGAATTCGACGCTGCAACGCGTGACGAAATTACATCATTAATAAGTCAGAGGGTGCGCCCTGTACATTTTACATCGGAAGGCATACGTACGCATCACTGATCACGTAATAAACGTTAAAAGATAAAAAAATAACAGTTTACAGCGTGTATTGCAAGCTACATTCATACAGGAAATAAAATAAGCATTTATAGTTTTATTAAGTAAGGCCCTTAATAATTACAACTAGATTAAATGAAATTTAATTCATTTTAATTCGCACTTTGCTGTATTTCTAACTCGTAAATAGATCATAATCCAATATTGCTACCAGCGAAGGGGATGAAGAATAATATTTCTCTTTATAGCTTTCTCCGCGCGTTTTTTTTTCTCTTTAATCACTTAAGTCGCAAAATTATAGGTAGCTCGTGACTAAAACGCACATATTAATTCGCACCTTGCGAGGTACTTTCACATGTGAATTCGCTCGCGCACTTTTAGTTCGCGTGAGCGTTATTTCTGGGATCGTTATAGTTATAAAAAGAAGAAATCGCGACCGAGATTAATGTTTCGAACGGGGACGCGGGGCCTCGTTCAGCCAAGGAAGTGTAATAGTCTACCTCATTAGCGGACGCACTTCGGATCCTAGATCATATACCGCCTCGCTAGACATCGGGATAATTTACTGTCCGCGTTATACGGATTATACGACGAGAATTCGAGAAGCAAAGCATAGATACAGGGAGTGGTGGTGAAACTATAAGTTTTATCCACGAATTCCTCCGAAAGAAAGTTGTAAATGATTTCATTATCTAACAGACTCCCACGCCTTCTCGAATTTCCTCAACGTACGCGCGTTCAGATTCTATTTAAGGGATTATGTCTAGTCAGCAGGCCGAAAAAAGTTTGATGTTTAAGAATTTTTTTGAAAAAATGTAATAATTTTTTTTACAAATAAGTTTTTATTCAAAAGTAAAAATATTAAGGATGTTATTATATTTTTTTTTAAATAAAATATTAAAAAATGTGAAAGTTATGACTATTCTCCCGGATATTGTTTTTTAAAAAGCGCTATGCGATGAGCAGTGTTATTCGAAGCTGATTCATCTGATATCAAAAATTCGATAAACTGTAGTTAATGTATGAAATTTTCTAGTAGATGAACGAAGAATTAATCGAGAAATTGTTTTGGGACAAAATGGCAGCCATTTGATACTAAGATATTCTTTTTCGACTTAAAAAGTGCTCGTCTTTTATTAAATAAAAAAAATATTCATTAAAAAACAAAATCGTTCGTTCATCTACTAGATTTTTATATGTAAAAAAAGCCTGTAAAGTTTCAAACAAATCGATGTAATTGTTTTCGAAATATCTTGCTCACCGACTTTGAAAATATGATTTCGATAAAAACACGTTTAAGATTTGTGTCAAATTTACGTTTAAATAAAATTTAGATTTTTTTAATTTGCACAGAATCATCTATACTGGGCCCATATAATTTTAGTTTATTTAAATCTTCATATATTGATTTGATAGCCCTCAAAACATCAGAGCTGAAGCTTTATAGTCATTTAAATGAAGTATACATTCTGACACTTCATGAAACATACACTTATAACTCCGTCAATTTGCATCCGATTAACTTGAAACTTTTCGAAAATATTTTCAATATGATATATTCAAGGAAATGTAAAAATATAAAAATCGTTTTTTTTTACTTTTATGATTAGACATAATCCCTTAAGTTAAATCCACTTAAGATGAAGAGACGAATAAGGATTTGTAATTTATAAAACGTGTACATATGATGGATTAAATTAATCGGTTATAGGATCAAATATCCATGTAACGCAATGCAATATATAATTTTATCCTTGTTGTAAATCTGTCGAGTTAAGCTCGTTAGGTGACGTTTTTCACCTGTCTTGTTCTTCACGTTAGTTGTACGATTTTATTTTGCATATGTAAAATAAGAGTGAAGACTAGGGAAACTTTGCAATAAAGACATTATTTAGTTGCGTTTTGGACTTACGATTACATATAATATAGATAGTATATATTGCAGTGTGTATTGCGTGTAATAATTTATTGCTTTTGTTCCAGATGCGCGACTGGAATGGCAGAAAAGTTGCGCGAGGCGGCTGCTCGCGGCGACGTTGCTCGAGTCACACGCTTGCTCGATGAAAATGTTAAACCGTTGCCTGATGAGGTAGGACTTTTCAACTTTCTAGTCGTTTTGAAAATATATATGCAGAGATAATTCGTCTGTTGAATTTTTATACGCAATATTTCATACATTTCTATCTAAAAGCTAATAAAAAAATCACATTATATGAGTCTCTTAAAAGAATCTGTTTGTCCAAAAAACTTTAAAAAATGGAATATTTTATAATATTGATTACAATTTTTTCAGTGTATTTTTATGACTGAATTTAACATCTCGAGGAAAGTTAATTTTATAAATTTTCGAAATTTAAACTGACACGATAAATATAGCAAGCCGAAAAAGATAATTAAATTTGCATTAAAATTGATTTAACTCGAGGAGTATATTAATTTTTAGCATCTCAAAAATAGAAAATGATGAAGAGTGCTTCTTTATATTTATACTTGTATTTATTTCCTGTTTGCAATACTCTTTCGATTATATTTATCCATCTCTAAAAAAAAAAGATTAAAAATGTCACATGACATTTCGATAAATTAATTGATAATTAAGAAAGTGTGGAATATCGCAAAATATTAAATTAAATTCCTTCTATAATTGCTTGTGATATTAGCTGGAGGGAAAACTTTATTAACTACGCGACTGACAGCAATAAATTAATTGTATCTATTTATTAATTCACGCAACGTGATTCTACGTGTGTGTTCTATGTGTGTGAGTGTGTGTGGTTGCGTAGATTAGATTAAATTTAAAATATAGGTAGACACGTAATTTGTCTAAAGCAGAATACGAACGAACGGACCATCCAATTGATTATCCATACGTTATTCAAGTTGTTCCTGCTTTAATTACGTCGACCAAATTAATCGCTGCCAAGAGATTTTTATTCAGCCGCTGCTGGGCTCGATTTATTAATCGTTATTCCACTGGAAGACGACATTCAACATGCAATTTTGAAATTTTTAAGTAGTCATAGTAAATATATGAATAATATAGTAAAAAATATAACAATAAATATTGAACAGATATAAAAAATATAAATAAATATAAATAATAAATTATTAAAGTTTCTCTTTCTCTCTTTCTCTCTGATTTTTATTTAATTATTAATTAATTTTTATTTAATTATAAATTTATTGACTGTTTTTAAATAGATTTTCTTATATGAAAATATTGCATCAATAATCTTTGTATTACGAGTAATTAAAGAATTGCGCTTTTATAAATTCCTAAGCTTATGAGAGTAAAATCAAACGTTATTTTTTTTAAATAGATTTATCTAAATTTTATTTTGTAGAATCTTAAATTTAAATTTCATAGATAGAAATTAAATTAGAATTTAAATCTAGAATATCTAGAAATTAAATCAGCATATTTAAATTTAAATACCTTATTGAGAAATAATTATCATCGGGAATTAATAAATCGTAAAAAACGTGACGCCTTTGATAAAATTTCCTAATTTCCTAACAGAAAACATTTCTACTTTGCATTTCTACTTTATAAGCGCAAAGATACATATAAATACACGTTAACATCGTGGGAATAAATTCGTTAATATATTATTAGGAGATTAATTTGTATTGAAAGGATCAAATGAAAAAAAGACACGAGAAATGTCTACGCGAGATATTAATTTGTATTAAAACGATTGACTCTGCGTTTGATTAAGAAATTTTATCGAGCGTCACCAAACGAGAAGATATCCACTTTCGAATGTTTTCGGTGCACGGCTCTTAATTAGTGAGTTTTATCGAGCACGCTTACCAGCATGAGTCGCACGAGGATGTTCAGAATTCTTGTCGTGTTTCAGAATGGCCGGGGGCCCCTGTTGCTGGCCGCGGCAGGTGGTCACGTGGAAGTGTGCGAGGCCCTTTTACTGCGGGGCGTCGACGTTAGTGCCGCAGACGACGTGAGTAGTATTGCATAAATTTTCTTTTATATCCTAAACAGAATGCAAAAAACACTATTAATTTCCAGAGACGATAAAAAGTCGCAAAACGAGAATTTGGTATCGACAAAAATATCTCTTTCAAGAGGGTTGAAAAGGGGAAAAATAGCAAGCAACCGTCATAAAAAAAATATTCACGTTTAGATTAAATAAAAAATAAAATTTTAGATTAAATAAAAGTAAAAAATTATTAGTAACATTTATATAATTATTATATAACAGTGATATATAGTTATTTTAATATATATTATTAATACTTTAATTAATATCATAGGAGGGAAATAATTTCTCTAGTAACTTTTTTAAATAATTATGTCATTCAACAAGTTTCATTCAACGTGGATGCGCAATTAACATAAACACATCATGTTTACGAGAGTCAATTTCCTTTCCCAGACCTGAGAAACTCTGGAATACAAGTTACCACCCCTATTTGCGCGCTCGGTCGCGGCTGATACCTTCGCAAACGAATATTTCCTACAATTCCTGAGCTTGCATACGACTTGCGGTCATGGGTCAGCTAAAAATGCGCCTTCCTCTGACTTTATCTCTACTCTTTTCTTCGACTTCTTTCGCATCTCCTCTCTTCCTCATTTCTCCGGTGCATTGCTTGTCTTTCTTTCTCTTCCCCCGCATGTATACCGTCTGCTTAAGGCAAATAATTTCACTTCTCGACGATGGTAGACGAGGGGCAATCTTTCCGAGAAGGAGCGAGGAGAGGATAAAGGAGGGGAAGCAGGAGGCAAGAGGGAGAATTAATCGATGCTGAAAGTGTAGGTCGACGTCGTATGTTCAAATACATATACACGTCATTTGACGTGTTTCTCTTACGAATAAAGAGAAAAAATGATATATTTATACACACTCTGTGTGTTTCTTATTAGCAATTTTTTTACAAATTATGTCTCGCAAGCATCGTATTTTTCTTAATTCCATCAAATTTAATTATATCAAGTTTCTTCATATGTGAATTTATTTGTGCGACTTTCTCTTAAGTGTAAAGTTTTAAATTTATTTTTTTTTTGGCAAAAATTTAATTATTTGCTCTTTCATAATTTTATAATCAAAATCATTTCCCTTTTAATTATATCAAGATTTAGAATGATTTTTAAAGATCAAAATAATAATTGCTGCGAAAGTATTAATATTAAAATTTTTTTAAAGAGAAAAATCAATTTTACATTGATTGAAAAATTTTGTAGCTACAAAAAAAATATGTGACAATTTTAAAATATATATAATCTAATATAGATAGGATATAATTTAACATTTCTGGGTAGATTAATTTGAGACTACAAAATATATCACACACACTCTTATAGTACCACTTCTTTCACTTCAATTTTCTTATATAACTTATTTTTCCGTATGTTTTCCATTCTCTGTCATTTCTGCAAAAAGTAAAAAAATTTATCGACCGTGACAGGATTCGAACCTGCAATCTTCGGATCCGAAGTCCGACGCCTTATCCGTTAGGCCACACGGTCTATTAGGGGTAGTTACCCCATCTCTGTAGACTCATTATTAATCTCGTGAAAGCTACAATTTTTTTTTATTAAAATATTTAGCTTTTTTGCTCTATTGAAATCTTTCATTATTTTAATACGAGGAATTAAAAAAGATTATTTATTAAAATATTAAAATTTCTCAATCAATTATGATTGTTAATCAATTATAATTAAAAAGATATTAAAAATTATATAGGATATTACTTGTAATTAATTTATAAATAGATAGAGCAAAACTCTAGCTCTACTAAATACAGAGGGAAAACAAAATAATTAAAATAATTTTGAGATAATTAATTATTGATAATCAATAATAATTTACAAAAAATAAAAATAATTTACAAGAAATAAAAAATAATTTATAAAAAATCGTTTTAAATTTTGTCTACTTTCCGCATTTCACATGTTTCGTGATCAGCAACAATTAATATATACGTATGCATATGTGTATAATTGCAGATTAAACATAATTAACGTATCACGCTTCTCATTTAAATTGATAAAATCTTGACTTGAAGTTTAATGCGACAAAACAAACTGCTTCTAAAATTCGTCCGCATTGTTCAATCGTCATGATGATGTTTCAAGCCGAAAGCACGCAGGAAACGGCTCGTGTTGTGCGTATACGCGTGGGTTGAAACGAAATGAAATTATTCCCGATGTATGATACGACGCGACTGGGGAATCGCGGATCGTCGTAGAATCCCACCATTGTCCCGCAGGCAATTAGCATGCCCGGTCCGACTCTCCTCTTTATGGGAGGGGTGAATACATTAAAGTGTTCCTCGCAGCAACATCCCACCGGATACTCGAATGCGTGGAAAAGCGTATATGTATCTGCAAATGTATTTGTGCATGCGTGTGTGTGTGTGTGTGTGTTTTTGTACGTATGTGTGTGCGAGTGCATGTGGTGGGTAAATATTTGAATATCCATGAATCCATCATTATACATCGTAATCTTGAATAAACAGCGATATTCGCGATCTAACTGGTGTTATCTATCTGGAGTTTAAATGTTGTTTGTACATTTACTATTTTCTAATCAATAGAAAAGTCTAATATGTGAATAAGTAGCTGGGATTAATTTGATCAACATTTATTAAAAACACAACAATTTTTCTAAAACAATTTTTGCTTGAAATTTTGAAGCTCTTGAAGCTTGGATATTTTAACTGCACTTGTGATGAAAATAATAAAATATTTTATTTTATTTTATATTCTTGATTTATATTCTTTGATTGAAGAGAATATAAATATATATTTTAATTGAAAATCTCTCTTAACGAAAACATTAAGATCTCACAATAATTTCAGACTTATAAAGGATTGAATTTAAATACTAATAGAACAGAAAAAGAAAGAAACAGAAAGAGAGAGAGAGAGAGAGAGAGAGAGAGAGAGAGAGAGAGAAAATATATTTTGTATTTTATTATTATTAAAATAAAAATATTATAAAATGTAGATTGCTTATTCTTTTTTATTTCCTCGATAATAATTTTAGAGTATCGTGTGATGTAAAATGCATAATATATATACATGTATATTTATTTCATTTATATTTTGTTTTATATAAAATAATAAATTATATTTTATTTAAAATTATATTTTATATTTTATTTATTATATTTTTTTATTTAAAAATATTTAAAATATTTGTAACAGCATATTTTTGTATTATTAATTATTTGTGTAATTATAATTTTTTTTCTTTATATATTTAATATTAGAATAACAATTAATAAATTTATTAAACATACCATTGATTCATCTGTCGTACAGTGTCTTCCTGGATCTTCTCTTTCTCTCATGATTTGTTGTTTTCTCATGACACTCATATTCACGAAATGCGAAACTCGGTTAATGTTAGTCGAATTAATTAAAACGTGACGCTGACACGACACTTTGTGCACATTTCCGATCGCGAAAAAATTGCACGCGATGTTATTATACTGCATCGTGACGAGAAGGTAGTGAAAAATACGATTTACTTGATATTTACGAAGCAGAAATAATTTACTCGTTATCTTTATATATACGCACAATAAAATACGAATCGTAAAATCGAGAAATTAAAATAATGAAATGATGTGGTAAAGCAATCACTTAATTAATAATTGATATGCTCGCATTTTAAATCAATAATTTTATTTCTCGACCTAAAATAAATAAATAAATGTATACAAGTTATAATTAAAGATAAGTATTCAAGAATATAATTAGATTTATCGATTATTCGTACGATAGATTAATCAAATAAATTTCACGATAAACAATATAATACATTATATATTGCAAAAAAATATGAACATTAATTGTCCAAAGTAATTCAAATTATTTTTTACTATTTGATTAATAACAAGGCCATGCTAAAAGTAAATAATAATACGTTATACATTGTCAAGGCTAAATACAGTTAATTCATTGTCGAAATATTTTACATACTATAAAATATATATATGTTTCTCTGAAATTATACATTATTTATAAATTAAATAATTGGTATCATGAGACTTAACTTGATTCTAAGATTTACCTCTTGTTGTGCATTTTTAATGCGAATAGAGCAAAGATTAAACAAATTTAAAACATCGACATATATTTGATTTCAAATATTATTAAAGAAATATTGTAATTATTGTTCATAAAAATTGCAACAAATATATTGCGCGATAATTTATTAAGAATTTTTTTTCGAAATTCTTATTTGAAATAATAAATGATCGTGTGATAAATGACGTGAGATATGCGCTTCGATAAAAATCTATCGTCGCGAAAACAATTATGCATTGTTTATCGAAAATTAATTAATAGATAATGATAGATAGCGAATTATTTCCCGATATTTGTTACGCGGTTCGAAAAAGAATTTCAAAGATATACGAAGCGTCTCGCAACACTACCTTCTCGCTCGACTGTCACGCACGATAAGATGATAACAGGGCCATGACACGCGATTGTAACGTAGTATGTGAACAATGTAGTACATCATATATAAACACAATAGCGTGCTATGAAGAATCAAGGTCACAAACATGATATTAATACCATAATATTAATTCATTGTTGAAATATACATATACTACAACATGTACACGTACGAAATGTTTTTACTTTTACTGGGCATTTTTATTTATTATTTAAATAGCAAATTAGATCTACGGAAAATTTCAAGAATTGAAATATATTTCATTTTATTAGAGAAAAATAATTATTGCTTGTAGGGATTGTGAAAAATGATATTTCATAATTTTTATTTATGACTTTGTTGCTTTCATTCTTACTTGATATAATAAATGAATAAATCACGCAAAATGTGCGAATCAGAAGAATCGCAATAATTATATTAATTATTACGTAATTAATATATCTGTTATAATGTGAAATATTTAATAGACTACGAAATAAATTTAAAATATTTTATTTTCTTTGAATGGTAAATTAATTATTAATAAATGTATCATAGTTTTTCTTTATTTTTATCTCTCGATTCTATGATTTAACAATTATTGTGTGTTGTTAACCTAAAAGTGATTAATAAATTATAAATCTTAATCAACGAAAAATTAAAAGCGTGAAACAATATATTTATATTTATATCGAAGAATATTTAAATATACATAAATAATTATTAATTCGCAATAAAAAACCTCCATTATTAAAAAAGGCATGTTAAATCGATTCTTAAACGTATCAAGGTTCTCTCAAAAGTCTAAAATTATTAATTATTATAATTTATCATTGTCATTGCAAAAATTGCATATTTTATTAGAATTGTTCAGAATTATTTTTTTAGTAAATAGTTTTATATAATTTTGTTTATGTTAAATATAAACTTTATATCAAATGTGTCTTTAAAGCATAAAAAAAATTGTAACATGTTTATTTTGAGAGAATAATTATCTTAAACTATATAATTCCATAGATTAAATAACACGTGTGTATTTATATTCTTCAGTATATAATTATATTTTTCTACGCATCGATGGGAAGCAAAGACAATATTTTTTTTAATTTAGAATTTTTTAATCGTAGTTTATTAAATAATATGACGCAAGAAAATAAATGCGCAGGCTCTATAATATTCTAGTATCCTACAAAAGAGATTCTAAATCGCGGCTTGGACATCAAAATATGAGATAATAATGCGATGTCATTTAAAGAAGGTATGAGACGAGAGAATGAATACAAAAAAAAATGTCAGAAGCGGGATTCGAACCCGCGCCCTCAGAGAGGACCAGAACGCTCTTCATCCGTCTATGACGGATAAGGCTATAATACCTTGAGTCTGGCGCCTTAGACCGCTCGGCCATCCTGACATGTAAATTCCGACCCTAAAAATGTAATTGTAGTCACTAATGAATTTACAAAAAAAAGTTAATTTCTTAATAAAGTTCTTGTACGTTTAAAGAGCCATAGATTTAACACGTGTTAACTCTTGTATTATCAAAATTTTTTTTTTATACTATCAAGCTGAGTATTTTTTTGTTATATTTCTTTTTATTTTACTTACTTATGACTTATTTTATTTATTTTATTTTACTTATTTTACTTATTTTATTTATTTTATTTCTTTTATTTCTTTTATTTCTTTTACTTATTTCATTTATTTCATTTATTTCATTTATTTCATTTATTTCATTTATTTCATTTATTTCATTTATTTCATTTATTTCATTTATTTCATTTATTTCATTTATTTCATTTATTTCATTTATTTCATTTATTTCATTTATTTCATTTATTTCATTTATTTCATTTATTTCATTTATTTCATTTATTTCATTTATTTCATTTATTTCATTTATTTCATTTATTTCATTTATTTCATTTATTTCATTTATTTCATTTATTTCATTTATTTCATTTATTTCATTTATTTCATTTATTTCATTTATTTCATTTATTTCATTTATTTCATTTATTTCATTTATTTCATTTATTTTATTTATTTTATTTATTGTACTTATTTTTCTGAAAATGAGCAATAAATCTTTCCTAAACTTTTTGGAATAAAAATTTCTCCATTTTTATAATAAAAAATTAAGATATATATTATATTATAAGATATATATTATATTATATTCATAATTTAGTTGAGTAAAAAATATTTTAAGTTTTCGTCTGTATATGTAAATTGGATTTTAAAATGATCACATAATGTACTTCTCCGAATCATCCCACGTGGTTATACGAGTCCCGTGTCATGGATTCGTGTCGATGAAAGCTGTTTATGATTTTTTATTCTGTGGCAGCGAAGAAAGTGCTGGCTGACACGCCGTATCTTTTCCCATCGCTCTTAGACGCTGCTACATGATCACAATAAAATTGAAGCTAAGCAAAAACCGCAAGAAGCGCCACTAATATTATGCAGTGGCTTGGGTTGCATAGCTTATGATCAGAGACGTCGACTTGGCAAAAGACGAAACGTTTGGTTCAATGGAGGAAAGTTGATGGATGAGGAATAAACTAAAAGAGCAAGTTACAAAATTTAATTTTTTGCTTTACATGAAATAATGCCTGTTATCTTAGAAAATATCCCCTGATTATTATCAGCGAACTGTGTAATCATAATATAATAATTAATAATTTAATAATTTTTAATAATTTTAATTAGTTTTTATATATAATAGTTTTTATTAATATTTTAATTAATAATTTTCATTAATTATTTTAATTATTTATTAACTATTTTAATTGTTCATTCGTAATCGTTAATTTAATAATTTCTCTAATTTTCCGACCATAGTAACCAATGGAATATGAACCATTTTCAGTTTGAATACTTAAAATTTTTTTCTTATTTGATTAATTTCTCATTATTTGATTAAGAGGATAAAAAAGAGAAACTCTTAACTATGTTATAACTTGGGATCATAAAAAGATTAAATCCGTCACTGGATTGATCCCTGACGATGAATCGTAAATATGGACGCCTCACTCCTTTATCGTTCTACGGTGTCGTTTTTCTTGACTGAGAAGGGGAAACAAGATACACGAAGACAAGGTACTCTCTTGTTCAAGAATGAAAGATAAAACTGAGTTAGAACGAAAGATCACATCTTCGTACCTCTAATCTTTTAACTTTCCTTTATTATAAAAAATCATGTCTTTTTTATTTCAATTATATATGAGAGCGTGTATATATTAATATGTTAATTTTTATTTAAAGTTAATTTAAATTTTTATATAAAATCATTACATTTAATATCTTCAATATTTTTAGTCAATATTATTATTATTCAAAAGCTATGATTATTCAAATTAAGAAATTATTTGATATTTAATTCTTATACAAGATTAACTATGCAATTATTTATCATTGCTGATATTTTTATTTTGCGTAATTCGAATAAACCTACAGAACAATTATACTACATCTTCTATTAATATCTTGCATTTAAAAAGTTTCATGTTTAAAAGAAGCTTTAGAAGATAAACTTTGGAAACTCTTTAAAAATATTTAAAATAATTTTCAGAATTGCTTTATACAGGATCAACAATTTAATTATTTATCGTTGCTGATTGCGATCCAGATATCTCTCTCTTCATTTTGCATAACTCGAATCAACCCGTAGAATAATTATATCGCATCTTCTATTAATATCTTGCACTTAAAAAGCTTTATGTTAAATAAAACTTTAGAAGATAAACTTTGAAAACTCTTTAAAAATCTTCAAAGTTTTCAAGTTTCCATTTTCAAAGTTTCTAAAGAAGCTCCAGAAGATAAAAACTCTTTAAAAATCTTCAAAGCTATTTTCAAAGTTTCTAAAGAAGCTCCAGAAGATGAAAACTCTTCGAAGGTGTCTAAAGTCGTTTTCCAGAGCTTCTTCCAGACAGAAATGGAAAGAAATGTATGATTAAGTTACGTTATTCTCCAAGTCTCCGACACCCTATATGCGGAGCAGCATCGTGCGTGAGCACGCACGGTTTAGGTGTATGCGATGCTGTCGCGAGTGGCATAGCACGGTTCATCGACCAGGTTGTCCGCCGAGTACGGGCGAGCAGTTGTAAGTCTCTCGGTCATCCTCTTTTGCCCGTCCGCCTTTTTCCTTTGTTGCGCTACACCGTGTACCGTACACCAGTTTCTGCTCGAGCGGACCATCTGCACGATGCTGTATCGCGCACATTACGACTTATGATTTTTGCGCCGAGCCGAAATAGCGAGCCGCCAATTTTCATCTCGTCACGCAAAAAATTCCGTGCAAACCGTCGCGAATTAAGCTACCTTGATTAAGATCATTATAATACTCGAGAAATTGATCCGCTTTCTTTGTCATCCACTCTCGTTCTGAAAATACAAGATAAAATCATAGAAAATATAATTTTTTTAATTTTTTGAAAAAGCCTTCTGTGTAATTTTTTTGCTCTCTCTGCAGTAAAAAATAATAATCTTCACGCAAAGTATGAATAAAAAAAAATAGAAAGATGCTGGGAGGCGATAAGATAGAAATAATTCTGGACAGTTGTCGCTATTATTCTGTTCGTCTGGAGTACTAATTTGCGAATCTTGCGAGACACCCTGTAGCTCGAAGCCGAGCAGCCTTCGATGAATACATTCTGCGTGTTTTCAGCATGGAAACTCGGCGCTACACGAGGCATCATGGCGCGGTTACAGTCGAACCGTGGCGGTTCTGGCGAAGGCCCTTGGGACCCAGCGAGCCCCTCTGCACGCCAGGAATCTCGCCGGATTTGCACCGCTTCACCTCGCCTGTCAAAACGGCCATAATCAAAGCTGTCGAGAGCTCCTCCTAGCCGGCAGCAATCCCGATCTTCAGAATAACGTGAGCGATCCGCCGATCTTTTTTTTTTTCAATCGTTTTATCGCATTCATCGCGGCATGAGGATGAGGGCTAAAGAGGGAGATTTAGCATTAATATCGTACGAAGCCAAACCCCTTGCAGATCTCTCTGTCGTGTAACTGTATGCAATGATATGATACCGTTACGCACATATTTTCATACAGACCTATAAAGACGACTATGTAAATAAATAGTAAAAGTATGACTTTAATTATAGGAAATAATATTACGGCACACTTTAATCTGATGAAATCATGGGATGTAGTAGCACTATTATTAACGCATTCTGTTATTTGAGATTTCCCTTGATTGAAATAGACATCAAATTTTTGTTTTAATCAAAGATTCTATCACATGAGAGAGAGAATGTACAGGGTGTTTCTAAATCTAAGAGTGATCTAAATCTAATAAGAAAAGAAGTTCTTATAAACGTGGGTCCAAAAATAATTTCCCTTCGAGTTATAGCCCCCTAAAGTTGATGGAAAAAATCGCAAAATATATTGCTTTAAGGTATATTTATAAGAACTTTTTTTCTTATTTTGATAATAAAATACGCTCTTAAAATCTCTGAAATAAATTTAGAAACACTCTATATATAATAAATTAAATATTTCTTTCAGTATGGCGATACGCCACTTCACACTTCGGCACGTTACGGCCACGCTGGTGTAACTCGTATACTAATCTCAGCCTTATGTAGGGTATCGGATCAAAACAAAGTAAGTAATACCAGTTTTTGAAAAATTATTCGAACATATGATCACACCACACGAGCATAAACGCAGGAAGAAAATTAATTAATTAAAAAAGTCAAATAAATTTGTCTGAATTGCTACAGCTAGAAACAATTTTTTTGCAATTAATCTTTGGCATCCATTATTCAGTTATTTAATATAATATTCTTATCAGTTATTTAAATCACAATTCATCCATCCTAGAACGGCGACACAGCCTTGCATATAGCCGCAGCGATGGGTCGCCGGAAGTTGACGCGAATCCTCCTGGAAGCCGGTTGCGACCGAAGTCTGCGAAACAAACAGGGCGAGACGGCAAAGGATATCGCTCGTCGTAAGAATCACACTGAAATTCTAGAGATTATCTCCAAGGCTCGCGGCAAAAGCCGAATGCGAAGCAAGAGCCGCGAAGGAGACTTGGTAGACGGCAAGATAGAAAACGGTGAGAACAGAGTACAGTCATTAATTTATTAATGATATTGTCTTATCTATAAAAAAAAATGACACTACTGTTCGCGTACCTGCATCCTATCGTCGTTTTTAATTAATTAATATTGAATTAATTAATTATGAGATTGAATTCGAACCAATTAACTCGTTGATAAAATCCTCAGCTACCTGTTAAGGATGTTTTATACGATTGATTAATCTGATCATTTTATCTGAAATTAGATAAGGCAGTGAACAAAAAGCGAGAGAAGACTGGAAGTGGCACGAGTGGTGGCGGAAGCAACTCGAAGAAAGACCGGAAGAAGCACAAATCCAATGGCAAGCAGCACAAGGTCCGCTTTGAAAAGGCCATCATGGGTCGACAGTGGTCGCCTTATGGCTGTCATTACTACCCGGATCCGGAAGCGTTTCCTCAACCCCGTCTGGACTCTTTGCCAGCTGACCCTTTGGGACGAGGCGAACAGTATTACTTGGATCTGGCAGGTAACATCAGAAAGGGTCCGGTGGGCGTGGGATATACGTGCTACTGTGCGCCATTTTTCCGTCATATGGAAGCGAAGCTGGAACAGGACAAGGCCGAGCTGAAGGCGCACATCGATCAGGCTCACGAGAAGCTGGATTTGAAGGTGGCCAATTTGGAGAGGAGGACCAGGGGACAGATTTCAGAATTGACTCGATGCGTTCAAGAGGAGCGGTCCAGGTGCGACGAGAGATACTCACACTTTCAGCGATACTTGCAGCGAGGTGGAAGAGGCAGATACAGCGAGAGGCCGATGAAAACCAACTATAATCAGTCGGAGACGGTGATACCGGCTAGAACGAGATCACTCGAGGATCTGCTGGACGATCGGCCGCAGGATCGTAGTTTCGAAATTCCCGGAGAAACGCCGATCCATCGCGGAAGTTTGGATGATCTTGATATACCGGCCATACCTAGACTCAGCACATCCATGAGAGATCTACCTTCGAGATCTGGGACGGCTAGATCGGCGCTTAGAGTGCTGGATATTCCTCCGAGATTGAACGAAACTTTCGATGGGGTCATTAGGCAGGGTGGAATCTCGCCCTTAAACGCTGCACCGACGGAATCACCTTCTATGGAAGGAAGATGTCAGCAAAGGGTAAGATTGAATTATGTTATCGTTCATTGCAATTTTATTTTAACTTTTCTATGAGTAAATAAAATATGCGAATTAACAGTTACTTGAAGAATTCTTGAAAAATTCTTAAGGAGTTATGTCTAGTCATAAAAATAAAAAAAAACAATTTTTATGTTTTTACATTTCCTTGAATATATCATATTGAAAATATTTCCTAAAAGTTTTAAATTAATCGGATGCGAATGGAGGAAGTTATAAGTGTATGTTTCATGAAGCGCCAGAATGTGTAACTTCATTTAAACACGACTATGAAGCTTCAGCTCTGATGTTTTGAGGGCTATCAAGCCAATATATGAAGATTTAAATAAACTAAAATTATATGGGCCCCGAATAGATGATTCTGTGCAAATTAAAAAAATTTAAATTTTATTTAAACGTAAATTTGACACAAATCTTAAACGCTTTTATCGAAATCATTTTTTCAAAGTCGGTGAGCGAGATATTTCGAAAACAGTTACACCGATTTGCTTGAAATTTCACAGGCTTCTTCTACATATAAAAACCTAGTAGAAACGAAGGATTTTGTTTTTTAATGAATATTTTTTTTACTTAATAAAAAACGAACACTTTTTAACTCGAAAAAGAATATCTTATCTGTCATATGGCTGCCATTTTGTCCCAAAACAATTTCGATTAATCCTTCGTTCATCTAGATAATTTCATACATTAACTCCAGTTTATTGAATTTTTGATATCAGCTTTAAATAGCACTGCTCAGCGCAGCGTTTTTTAAAAAACAATATCCGGCAGAATAGTTATAACTTTTATATTTTTTAATATTTTATTTAAATAAAATTATAATAACATCCTTGATATTTGTTCTTTTGAATAAAACTATATTTTGTAGAAAAGAAATTATTATTACACTTTTCAAAAAAAACTCCCAAACATTATACTTTTTTCGGACTAGACAACCCCTTAAATTAACCTCTTAAATTAAGATCCAACAATGTAAAGTTATTTTTTTTATTAAAAACCTATAACACAGTTATTATCTTTTATTATGTCGGATTAAAAAATCCGACATATGTAATAAAAGATAATAAGAATCAGTTTTTTCTTATACCATCTTACAGAATAATTATTAGTTACCTCGAGATAAAGCATGTAAATTGTATGTAAATTGAAATTAATTGAAATGTATGTAAATTGAAATTAAATCGATAAATATTAATTACACGTATTATGTACATTTTTAAGGATTGCGCGTCGTATGATATGCATGGCATGGCAGTGGATAATAATAATACTCGAAACATCAGCGATGGGAATACGATGGAATGGAATGGTGATCGTCCACTAGGTAGTGTCCATGAAATAATTAAGCGATTTCAGCAAGTACCTGATATGCATAATGGTTGGCAAAGGATTCGCTCTAGAAATAACGAACAGGCTAATCTGGATGAATATAGCAAGTGTTCGCAAAATCAGAGAGTGCATTCTCAAGGTAATATAATTGAAAAATTACAGTAATATATTTTAGAAAATATATATGTCTTAGAATTAATAAATAAAAATTAGTTACAGCGGCAGGAAGAAATTATACAGACATTTCGGAGAGATTTAGTTAAATTAATTTAATTATTTAAATATATTTATTTAATTATTTAAATATATTATTTAATTAAATTAATTTAATTAATTAGAAAAAAATTCTTACTCTTAGAAGACTAAATTAATAAATTAATTATAAACAAAGAAGATTGAGAAAAAAGACATTTATCTTTAAAAATTTCTATTTTCTAATTTTGTTAAAATACAAATTATCATGATTAATAGAAAAAGTCTATTGTTATCTGCTAAGAAAAAATTCCAATATTTCCAAAAAATTCTTTAGAAAAGATCCTTTCAATTCGAGCTATAATCAATCGTCGAATAACGTCGATGTCACAGATAACGACAGCGAAAGTAGTGAAGGAGAGGGCGACGACGTCGAACAACCCGAAGTATACAAGGGCGCGAACTGTAGAAAAGGCATTTCCGAAGACGTGCACTACGACAGCATCGCGAGAATGCCCTACAGATCACGTAATCCGGTGTACAGCCCGACACCGCCTCTCCACGACACCCATAACGATTCTGGGTACAGCACTCGCATGTATGGCTCCAGCAAAGGCGCATCGCCTTCCTTATCGGGTAAATATGAAGACTGATGATACTCGATAACAGTAGTTAATATAAAAAAATGTTTATACATGTCATTCATAAATATATTCTATTTAAATTAATTAAAATTGCGAAACCCAACAGTAGATTCTGTCACAAAAAATGACATCTTAAAAGAAGAAGGGATTCTGAGAAATTTGTTTTCCTTTCTCTACAGGTCAGCTAGAATGCGATGTGATTTTACCACCTTCGACAGGGTCATTCACAAACGGGGAACAACTCGCTGCTTTATTGGAGCAGCCAAGAGGACACGATCTAACAGTTTACGAGCGAAATGCTGATAATGTTGTCATTAACATCGGTACTGCCAGTCTGGTTTAGCACAGTTAAAATTATAGCAACTGAAAATAAAATAATTTTAGAAATATATATATATATATATATATATATATATATATAATATATATAGTTAATATTACATTGTACATATAAATATACGTGTATACATAGGGTGCTCTAGAGATGTTAGAGTAATGATCGTTTTGCTGTTAATATCATCGTTATAAGTGTCATATCCGTCCGCATTGCCATGATTTTATTTTATACAAAAATAGAAATAAATATTATAAAATAAGAGCAACAAAATATTTATTATTTCCATAATTTATGCGAATTTTGTGTGTGTAAAAAGGTAGATATAACAAATAACTATCAAAATAATTAATAAGAATCATAGCAAATCTAACTCCCGGTTAATTTTCTGTCCGAATTTCAACTTACTTCTATTATTTAATTTTAAATACACACATAAATCTTATATTTCTTTTGAACCCTTATTAATCTTATATCTATATATTTTGTACTCTTATTAATCTTATATCTCTTTTGAACTTATATATGCAAAACAAACTTTAATAAATTTTTTGACACATTTCTTGATATGTATCGTATATTATTCGAAATTATTTTAATATACATTAATATGTAATATTACAATAGATAATAATTTCATCATGTACATAAATGAGTTTTATTTTGAAAATGATATTTTTGAATTATATATTTTCTCACGTATTTTTATTTTTAAAAGTAGAAGAAAATTTATAGAGTAAAAAAAATTTCAAACAATGTTAGATAAATTCCTACTTCCAAGAACTGAGAAAATCAATTATTCTTTACTAAAAATTAAAATTTAATTATCTACAGGCTAAAAATAAGAATTAAATTGTCGATGCACACACAATTATACATCATTAAACACTTCTAACACATTTCTGTTATATTTTAAATAATAATTTTATGAGCTAAGAACAAGAGAGAAATTTAGACTAGTTTTAATATTATTTAATTTTAATTAAATCTCTCCTAATCCACATACACGCCTATGCACATATATATTATAATTAATTTCTACTTTTCCTTGTTTTCAATACAAGATCTTATATAAATCGTCTCAAGTAATCTATCAGGGAATATTATGACACCTAAAGATATTTTATAAAAATTGGTCTATATCAAAGTAGTATATATCTATATCAAAATAGTATATATTATATCAAAGATGTCTGTAAGACCATATCAAGACGCTTTTTAGATATATCTTGTTTGAGGTGGATCTAAATACCTTGGTCTATATATAAAATATCTAAGAGAAAGACATTAGTCAATCGACTAATGTCGATTGACTAATCGATGTAAAATTCTCAGTCGCTGAATCTCATTACAGACTTGCAAATTCATTAAATTTGTAGCTCACTTGTTCTCCTTGTAGCTCCTCGACCTTTTAATTAATTAGTTGTTGTCATTTTTGGACAGATATCTATGAATCACCTAAAACTGGTATTGGAACCTGATTCGAACTCCTGCATAACTTCTATCACGCGATCGTATAATAAAGCTTTTCCATCGATGGACCACAAGAAATCCATATGAGTGAAAAGTCTATATGGAATTTCTTCCAGCAGAATAACATTTGGTAACTGTTTATATAATTGAAGGACATTCTGGAGAAGAAAAACATAAAAAATAATAATAATTTTAAATAATAACAATAAAAATTAATAATAATAAAATAAAAAATAATAATAATAAAATAATAATAATAATAATAATAATAATAAATAAAATAAATAATAATAAAAATAATAATAAATAATAATAAAAAATAAATAATAAAAATAATAATTTTAAATTGAAAATAATAATTTTTAAAATATAAGTATTTATCTCTCTCTATAAATATAACGACTCTCATGCGCGTAAATATAATATAATATAGACGTAGAATCAAATATAAATGTAACGTGTATTGCACAAATACATTTTTCATTATATTTTTGAACGAAATGTTTTTTTAAACTTAACTACTTTTTTTAAATTTAAAAGTAAAAAAAATATACTTACTGATTTCAAAGTAATCGGATCGTTATCGCCATAAAACATAGCTATGGGTGCAGTAATTTTTTTTACATTATATTTCACAGGTGTTAGCTGTTTATATCGCTCGTAATTGCCCAGATTTCCGTAATCGAAAGTTTGAAAGTTGCCTATAACAATCAATAAGGATCATTATAAACAGGTAAAATATATGTAATTAGAAATTACAAAAACATTTTTTAAAGAGTAAAATTAATTTCCCGTTTACATGCAAAAAATAAAGGGAAAAAAATTAAAGAGAACATACAAATATTTTATTATATAATCAGTCCTTTAATAAATAATATTAAATAATATTAAATAATATTGTGATGATGGAAATTGTAAATTTCAATACTATTTAAATTAATAATAAGAATAAAGATAATAAGAATGGAAATATTAAAACTTAAGATATACTTTACATATACTAAATTCTTTTCTTTACACTTAGCATTATATTATTATATTATTTATTATATTATTATATTATTATAATTAGAACATTATATCATTAAAAAACATGTACCTGTAATACCATTTTGATAATAATGCACAAATGATTTCAAGGAAGTGCCGGCTGGATAATACGACAATATTTCCGGAAATACCGTCTACAATAATTTTATTAGAAAAGTTTAAAAAAGATTGATTTATACGACATATTAATATAAAAGTTATATATTTTATAATTTTTTATTCTTAAAAAAATTAAAAAAGTCATTAAATTATTACAGCGTCAAAATTAGCTAAATCATGTTAAGTTAGAAATACGGTATAACTTACGGTATTAAATTGTGCCGGATCGGATCCTGCGATTAAGGAAAATATTGTAATACATAAAGCTTGAGTAATTGCTTCATCTGCACACAATTTTCTTCCTGCTGTGATGCTCGTTGATGATAACGAAAATAATTCATATATGTTGTTGTTATCGAGAAATTCCTAATAGACAGATATAAAAGATATAAACATGAAAGAACATAATAGAAATTATATAATATAACACATCCGATATTATGCAAATAAAATATAATATCGTATAATGTGTGAAATGATTCGTAAAAATGCGTATGATAATTATAATAAAATATTTTGTAAAAATAATACTTAAAGAATACAAAGTATTTACAAAAGCAAAATTATAAAATACAAGATTGTAACATGAGCCATTCCATGTATATTGATGGCAGCGATGAAAATCAGCAGTGTGAATCAATGTTGAATCATTCCCTCATATAGTATCGATGGCTGCTATTATCTGTGATGTAAGAGGAAATGAAAGGTCGATGTCAAAGATACAAGGTTTTCAAAAGAAGACTTGTCTTTAAGATCAGAATGACGTTACACAACTTTGGGCGATCAAATAAGCTTCCTAGACATAGAAGAAGCGTAAGATACGATTGCTTCGGAAACAGAAATATTTGATATACAGATAGTTTGCAAATGGACTGATTTATGCCGAGCAACAATGAAAGAGAATCTTCGACTTAAATATTATGCCATGATGTTTCAAACGTACATAACGGTGATCTTGAGATGCGCTTAAATGGTGGACAAGACAAATGACACTATAAAGATTTCCTCAGATAAGAGAAAAAATAATGATGTTGTTCCAATTTGAAGGACACTTGAATTAAAAGCGGTGAATTAAAAGCAATAAGATAAATGAACATAGAGAGAGCTAAGGCTTCATTAACAAGAATAGAAGATCGAAATATTTTAATATTTAGATAAGGAAAAGATTAAAGATGAACGGAATCAGCATCTTAAATTCTGAAAGAGGGAACCCAGAACAAATTTTTCTCCATCGTTACCTTAATCTGCGGCGTTAAATTAAAGAAGAATTTGAATACAGGAGACGTTTCCTTCCAAAAGGCAACTGGAGCGAGACAAGTTCCTAATTTTATTTTTGCATTGTATTCAGGTTTCGTGGATAGTAGGACGAAAAATGAGGTAGTTCCCATCGAATGACCGATATAATATAGAGTTTCGGATTTTGTGTAATTAAGTACATAGTCGATCGTAGCCGGCAAGTCTTTTGTTCCTACATCATGATAGCTGGATAATACAAATTTTAATATTCTATTTTAAAATTTTAATATTTTTCTTTATGTGTTAAGTATATGTGTTGTTTATGTGAAACATTGAAGATTTAAGAAGATTTAAATTAAATCTTAAGAAATAAAAATAAGAAAAGTAACATTTAAATAATTATATAATAATTATATAATATTTATATAATATTTATATAATAATTATATAATGTTTATATAAATTTATATAATAATTATATAATGTTTATATAACATTTATATAATATTTATATAATAATTATATAAATAATTTAAGAGAATAAAGAGATTTAGTGAAAAGTTAAAAAACATATTTTTAAAACTAGTAGTGATCAAATAAAATTTCACCTATATTCCCAAAATTTGGCATCATATGGAGACATTTTTACATGTGATCTGCAGTAAGAATTACCTCTATAATTTCCAAACCATATATCGTATCCTTGGTCAGCCAATAGAAATGCTGCAACATAAGATATATAATTAATTTTTCTTTACAATGTAATATAATATAATATTTGTAAAATTGATTGACTAATCATTATTTAATTTTTGGTAAAAAAAATAAAACAAAACCGGTTTTTTATTCAAATATTTTTCTTGTGCTAAATTTATATAACTTGTATTAATAAAATGATATGATATATGCAAATAAATGCAAGTGATACCGTGCATTTTTTCATATAAATATAATTAAAATAAATAAATAAATAAAATAAAATAAATAAAATAAAATAAATAAAATAAAATAAATAAAATAAAATAATTAAAATAAACAAATAAATAAAATAAAATAAATAAAATAAAGAAATAAAATGCTTTACACAGTTGGCCATTTTAGAATTAAGATTTTTTTATTTAATGAATCTATTCATCGATGTTAAATCAGATTGAATAAATGTTTCAATGAAAACAAAAATTGGTAATTTCTGAATTATATAAAGATAATTCTCTGGCATTATTTATTGACAACTTACCGAGATCTTTCTTGGGACCAAACAGCACCCAGCTATCGGATGAGCTCAAGATACCGTGTATAAACAACATAACTATTTTAGGTTGTTTATTATTAGACAGAGGACTGTCAGGTATTCTGTGTATCTTCAAGTTATATCCATCTTCTGTTGTAACGTAATGTTCCTCGCTGGGATAGCCATGTCTTTCCACCAAACCCATCTATTTAAATGTACAGTCAAAATCAGAATGAACTGAAATTAGTAAAGTTTGTAAAATTTTAATTTTTTTATCATTAGAAAAAACTTTATCATTAAAAACTGTACACTTACTATTCAGTTGTCATTGATACAACATGAAATGTATTAATAAAATCTTTCTGTCTAAATAATCAATTTTTTCCAATTACGCTAACGATTTTTGAAAATGAAACGCGAGAATTAAAAAAAATATCTCGTTACACTTACAAAATCTAACGTGGTCACTTTATTCACTGCTCTGGCTTCTTCCGAGTTTTTTACCCTTAGTATACCGGGTTCCTTAGGGAAGAGAAAGTTGAGCAGAAAATTTGTTAAAGATTTGTTAATTTTGTTAAAGAATATAGATCTCTTTGATGGATTCAGTTCTGCTTCCGATAATAATGTAATAAGTATTATTGAGAAGAAAACGAATTTCATGCCCAATTCCATTACTTCGGCGATACTTGCGATCTTCTAAATTGCACAACGAATGCAACATGTAGATATAGACTTTTTTGAAATATTTTCTTATCTCTGTCCGTATCTTTATTGTCAGAAAACCTACAAGTACAGTAAAATTTTAGTCGTTCGTTTTAATATGTCAAAGTTTGATCTATTGTTTTGTTTTTTATTTCGCGACAGCCGAAGACTGTCAATCTTTTATTGCTCATAAATTAATGATATTTTGTGTAATAAAATTAAAATAAAACTCGCATAGGATCAATGATAAAAATTAAACTTAGAAATAATAAAAAGGCCAATATTTGAATTAAAATAATGTACAAAATTATATTCTAAATAAAAAAAATCGAATAGAAAATCATAAAAACCATAAAAATCATAAATCCAAAATCAAAAAAATAAACCATATATTCCAATCCGCTTGCTCTTCAGTAGAGGTAGATATCATACAGAATGTTTTAACGCAAAACATAAGTAAAGCGAATAATGACATAAATAAAAATCGAAAATCATTACATTAAGTTAAATGAAAAATTAAATAAAGATCAAAAATATAAAAATAAATTATGACTTAAAAATCATATTATATAAATAACAGAAAAATTGATTAAATTAATAAAATTATACAAAAATGTTTCTTTTTGATAATTATAGCGGCAATTAGAGATATAAATAGATATAAATAGAAGCCAAGAAATATTTAAGCACAAAGAAAATTGATTCCTGAGTCAACCAGCAGAACAACAAAACGCATAACTAAGTAGTGACGATAGTCATGCATAGAAAATAAATTAAACACAGAATTATATTTCGAGTGATACGTTAAAGATAAATTATACATAACATTAACAGCTGTTTTGACCTGGATATTGGCCTTTTTATTATTTTTAAATACCATAATATTTTTATATAAATACCATCTCCTAAAATTTACAATAAAATAATCGCAGTTTAAGTTTTTATTAAAGTAAACGAAAGAGTTTTTCAAAATAATTTTGATTTGATAAAAGATATAGTCGCTTAAATCTAGTGTTTAATCGAATCAAATGATTAATTTTGCCTTTTGTTTTGTCTTAATTTGTTAAGATTAATTTTTGAAATTTAATTTTTTTGGATTAATAAGTATCTTCTGTATAACTTTACTAGTTATGAAATGTTAGTAGTTATGTAATAATTTGTCACTCGTTACACAAACATACATGCATAATTTTATCAGCTATATAGGTTAGCAATTACGTACTTATACATTTATTACCTATTTGCATTTGACTCCACGTGCGCTTTTTGTCGTGATACTTAACATACCAGTTATGCACATTTAAATTTGTTCAAGTATGGATATATTGTTTATGAAACTATTTTATAGAACTATTTAGCATATTTATATATTTATTTGTTAGAAAATATTTCACTTTTTTTACATCAAATTGTGTAATTTCAGTCTAAATTTCAAATTCAGTAAAATTCAACATTTTTTATTTAGATATTTATTATAATATTTTTGAAAGTTTTCTTTTCTTATTCTTTTTGCTTTTTTAATTTTACAATGAGTTTACAAAATGCATAAAGAAGATTTGTTTAAACAAAGAAATTTGGACATTTAATTTATAAAGCTTTCCTTCTCTTTATATCTTAAAATTTTACAATAAAAATTATTTTTATTTTTAATTGCTAAATAGTAAATTCTTTTACAACTTATTACTTACTTTTATAAGTTATATTAATGCAACTCATACTTAACGCACAAGAAGACAGAAATAAAATTTATAGATTCTCTAATTTTACTCAACTTTATATTTTTCCAAGAAATAAATTAACATTTAATTGTTAGATAAAATAATTAAAATAATTTCGGGCAAAAACGTTTAAAAATGAATATATCTAAAAAGCTTTCTAATTTTATGCATCTTGAAATTAAAAATAGAATTTTTGTTTCAATAATTTCTATCATTTATTTATATTACTTTCTATTTTTCATTTATCCTTTTGTATAATTATATTCATCAATACACACACACACACACACACACACACACACACACACACACTTTTTAACATATTTCGAACTAGAAAATAAGGAAATAAAAGAAAATATTTCTACTTCCTTAAGTATCTAACAATGAGATACCTAATTTGTAAACAGACGAGATCACATTTGTTCAAAAAATGTTCACTATCACGTACAATGTATAAAACTGTGAATAAAGAAGTGCTCCTGCTAAATATATATAGCAATCTTTTATACATATTTTCATGGCCATGTGAGGAAACCTTGATACTTCAATGACGTTCAGCCAATCAACTTTCGAGGAAGAAAAATGCAATATGTCTGAATAAAAGAAATCTCTTTGCTCAATTTAAGATTTCATCGATGCAGATTGAGTCATATTAAATAATGATTAAGATCAAAATCTCAAAATATTTCATTTACATACAAAATTCATTTTAATCTTTTCACGTTTTTCCCAATTATTTTCCGAGACTATTGTTCATTCAAAAAAATGTAAATAAATGTAAATTATTCTGTTTGAACTGTTCTGTATGGAAGGAATGATAAAATCTTAGCACAATTTTTTTCTAGATGTAAATGCAGTTTTAAGATCATGTTTATTTTTTTAAATGAGATGATGTTTTTTCCTACATGAATCAATCCGCATCATTTCCGCATTATTTTCTTATATAAGATGTTTGTCTGTTCATCTTTATTAAACTTTAAAACTTAATCGTTAAAATTATTATTGTAGTTATTAAAAATAATAAAATTGAAAAAAAAAACTTTTGAAGTATTTTGTGTTAAAGATAAGAAAAAAAAGTATATGGATAATAAGTAGCAATTTATATGTGTCGTTTAATTTTTAATTAATTTTATGTAAAGAGAATTTTCGTGTAATTTTAATGTTTATATTATATATAAACTGTAGAATAGTAAAAATATTTTATTACATGATTACAATATTATAATACACACGCAGTAAGATACAGCATCGTTATACAATTGCAGGAGTTTGTCTTCTGAAAGATAAATATAGAACATTAAACATTACAGAAAAACATTTTGAAAAAATCTAAAAACAACTTAAAGATTCTTATCCTCCTATTGATGTCTTTAAGATGTTTTTTATGTTGTCTAGCATGCAATATTACATTACATAAGATGTATCTCATGATATTGAAAATAGTTATTTTTCTCACAAAAATAAATTGAAGATGTAAAATAATAGCATTTTACACAAAATTGAATATCATTTTACATGACTTAAAAAATATATTTTCTAAATTTTTCATTAGAAATGATTCAAGCTTAAAAAGGGTCAATCATTTTTTTTTCAAAATGTAATTTTTCAAAGTGAATTCTCGCGGAATCAAAATTTCGTGTAAAATGATATTGTTTTACGTCTTCAATTTATTTTTGCGAGAAAAATAACTTTTTTCAGTATCATGAGATGCATTTTATGTAATACTGCATACCAGACAGCACAAAAATATTTAAAAAATATATAAAATAGACATAAATATGTTTCCCTAAATATATAAGAAATATATATTTTTATTTAATATATTTTGATAAGGGAGACATAAAATTTATACTCTGATTTTTGAAGCCATTGACATACTAAATTATACTGGAACAAGACATACTGGAACAAGGTCTTCCAGATAATTTCTGAACAGGAGAAAATACATTTACATTTATTTAAAAAAAAGAAGAGAAAGAGAGAGAGAGAGAGAGACAGCGCTTAAAATAATAAAAAATTATATTATATATATATATATATATATATATATATATATAATATAATTTTTTATAAATATATATAAAATTATATAAAATTAAATAAATATAAATATATATAAAATTAATTTTAACATCGCACTATTTCCTAATAAATTTTTAACAAATTTTGTTGAAGAGGATTGATGAACTGAAATGCGTTATCGATTTCGCAATCCATCTGAAAATTAGCATCAATTTATATTATCGAAACAATCAAATTATATTATCGATTATTATACATAAAAATTTTTTACTAAACTTTTATAATTATTTTAATAATATACATATATATATAGAGAGTTTCTCGTTTCGACGCATGAAAAAATTTTCTAATTAAAATGATTAAAACAAGTCCGACTGAAAGTTTAATCGATTTATTTCTCAGTGAACCGTCCGATTGGCCGATCGCTCGGAAAGAAACGATGATCGAGAGTCGATGTCGCCATCTCTCTCGAATGGCATTTAATTCTTCTCTTCGGGTATGTACATAAGTCCCGTGGTAAACACGCTTGTACTAATTTACGAACACACTTTCCGAGGTAATTAACGGTGATTAGCGAAGTGTGCTTGACACACTTGCGCGTAAAAACAAATACAAATTTCAGGACGAGTAAATCACGGCAGGAATTTCATATCATCGACTGTCCATCGCCACGAATTAGCATCGCCTTGAATAAGGTTAACGTCCCTCCTATAATGAGATAGAGATAGAGAGAGAGAGAGAGAGAAAGTGAGTGAGTGAGTGAGCGAGTAGCTTCGGGTCTCGTATGGATTTTGGGTTACTGTGCAGATGTCAGGAAGGTGAATAAGGGCTCCTCGGGAATTCGCTTTCGAGCAAAGGGACGACGTTGCTCGACGCCAGGGAGGGTCGACGGAGGTGGATGAAACCCGAGGAAGGGCGACAGGGAGTTATGTAAGTGCGGCCCAAACACTCGAGTCGGATTTGACAGGTAGACATGTGCCGTGATGTTTACGTCAACGTCACGGAGGGACGATGATGCGCTCTGATGCCACACGTGGAGCCTGTCGCGATGTAAAGGGCCTTGGCGTCATCAGTCAAGGTCATGTCAAGGGCCTGCATCGGTCAACTCGCCTACCGTTGTAACGCATGACAGATCCCAGATGCCGATGACGATGGCGCAGGAGGAAGCCGAGAAGTACCCGATTCACAGGTGTATCTTCCAAGGCAGCATCAAGACGCTGAGCTCCTTAATCAGGACGCACGATATCACTGAGAAGGATAAACAAGGTGCGTTTTGATTCGCCGTAATAATCTGCACCTTGGTGCTTGTTGACACCTGGTTACGCAGGAATAAGGAAAATTAGTTGGATTCCGCGAAGGGGAAAGATGTAGCGCAGTTTTATATTTTTGTATCTTCTCTGTTGCAGGGAACACACCTTTGCATTTAGCTGTGATGTTAGGAAGAAAAGGTACGGAATCTCTACACGTCTTATTTTCATACATATATTAGTATTTGAACTAGATCAGATATCAGAAATATAAAATATTGCAAGTCGATATTGTACGATATTGAAAAATATTAAGACTTTTTTATCCTACTTGGAGAAATAATGCCATGTTAAAATTGTTTTAAATCGATAAGTAAAAGGGTTCAACATGTTATATATAATTTGTTTTATATTGTAGAATGTGTTCAATTATTGCTTGCACATGGTGCACCTGTAAAAGTGAAGAACCTAGCTGGCTGGAGTCCATTGGCTGAAGCGATCAGTTATGGAGATAGACAAACCAGTTCGTATAATATGATAGACTTTATTTTTGCAATCAGTACAGAGTATTAAGTAGAATATTTTGAAACTTAAAATCTTCTTTTATCTTAATATATTCTATTATATTCAACAAATCATGTAGTATTTTTAATAAATTGATAAGAATTATATATTAAAAGCAGATGGCTTAAATAAATCAGGCACACATTTTCATACTGACAAATAATTCTTTAGTTTCTGATAGAGTTTGTAGTAATAATTGAAAAATAATTTAGTCAAAATGTGATATATTACATGTATCATTATATAATTATAATATATCATTATATAATTATATTATAAATCAGATTAAAATATATTTTATTTTTCTTGTAGTATCATCTTTAGTGCGCAAATTGAAGCAACAAACAAGGGAGCAGATGGAAGAAAGAAGGCCGAATCTAGTTGCCGCGTTGCATCAAATGGGCGATTTTTATATGGAATTAAAATGGGATTTTCAAAGTTGGGGTAAGTTTCTCATGCGTTGCTTTAGCTGCTTAATTGTGTGATTATTTTTTTTGCAGAATTACATTGTTTATGTACATGATGCACGCACCTGGAAAGGTGGAAAGCAACAATCAGGATGTTTATGGCATCTCAATTTTCCCTAAGCACTCCTTTATTATAATATTATATGCTTTGATGTAAATAATATTCTCAAATTAACACTGAGAATCGAAATAATTGAACTGAATAATTTGTTTCTCTTTGTACTTTTCACAAAAAAAATTCATGTTAACTTATTTATAAATATTTGATGTCTCTTTTTTTCAAAATTGCATTTATGTGAGAATGTCTTAAAAATTTTTAATTTTTCATTATCATTCAAATTTGAAATTGTAAATAATTATCGTTCATTTTTGATTTCTTTTTTTTATCAAAAGTTAGAGACATGTCATTAAAAATATTTTCTTTTTTAAAACAAAAAAATATTATTTTGAATAATTAGGAAAAGTATAATGAACAAAAATATGCAAAAATTGAGCAATTCACTTTTTGTCAGAGATGATAGTTTTACTGTTATTATTATTATTAACAACTGATTCGGTACAAATGACAGACAGCCTATAATATATTCAAAATTGCATGAATTTTTACTATTTCATATTTATGAAATAACAGTCATATAGTGTTTTGATTATCAGTCAAAGAAATTTAGATATAAACAATAATAATAACACTGTTGTAACGTGTTGTCTTGAGATATAAAATTTAATTTGAAACACATTTTGAATTTTCAAACATATTTTATAATTTTATATGAATATCTTAATTAATTCAACAGTTATGACAGTTATAATAAGACTGTGATATACCTCGTTCATCTCCTGGGAATAGAATATGAGATAATTTATAAAGCACATTTTAATTTTTAAATCAGATATCATGAATTTTTTTACAAATTTAAAAAGATCGTTTTATATTAATTGACCAAGTAATATAAAAAATATTTATAAAAATTATTTATTTGATAAATTATATATTATAACAAAAAGTATTTCTTTATAAAATATTAAATATAAATATCAAATATTTAATATTATTTTTAAAATTTTTAATAAATATTTAAAAAAAATGATATATAAATTGTATAAGCTATATTAAAAATGTAACAAAATTTATGATATCTGCTAAGGTTTAAATATAAAACCATGTCTAAAATGCATAACAAACAAAGAATATTCTTCAATTTTACACCGAATCCGTTGATTTATCAAACAATTATTTCAATTACTTTATTCCCACTTTTTCAGGTGCATCATATGTCGTCTTTCCTTAGCTATATAAGTGTAATTTTATGTATGTTTTTCTCGTCGGCGAACGATAAAAATTCCTTTCAGTACCATTAGTTTCGAGAGTATTGCCATCGGATATATGTAAGATCCATAAAAGCGGGGCTTCGATTAGGATGGACACGACTCTTGTAGACTTTAACGACATGAGATGGGAAAGGGGAGACATATCTTTCATCTTCAATGGTGACCAAAAGCCCGGCCATTCGTTGACTGTCCTCGACAATAAAGCCAAACTTTTCCAAAGAGTGAGACATAAGGTTAAAATACTTACATGTATAGTGGGGTAAAAAATTACATTATATATAACAAACTTCTCATTTTGTATAATTTCTGAAAACTTCAAAATTTTCACAAATGTTCTTAGCATGCATAATATTAGCGATAAATCTGGTTGTCATTTTATGTTAAAATAGATAATAGAAATCCCACAATAGAAAAATTAAATCTAGAGGACCATTTTGTCTTATTTATTGTTAAAATAATGTTCTTTTGTACATATATTTTAGGAAACGGAACTTGAGATAGAAGATGAAGTTGATATTCTTATGTCTAGCGATATTATGGCAGCACAAATGTCTACCAAAGGTATCACGTTTTCCAGAGCACAGACAGGATGGATTTTTAGAGAAGATAAAAGAGTAAGTATACACATATTTTCATAATCATATCAGTAATCGAATAGAATACAATTTATACAGAGTAAAATCAATTTACATTTTCTTTTAATTAAAAATTCTTTTAATTATGATATTTTACACTCAAAAAAATGAAAAAAATAATATTAAAATAAAATTATAATTATAATAGGAAATGGTGGGCGCCTTTCATGCTGATTTCTATCAAATCAATGGCATGGTGTTGGAAAGTAGAAAACGTCGCGAACATTTAAGCGAGGAGGATCTCCAAAAGAATAAAGCTATTATGGAATCTCTTACCAAGGGTAGTTCTCAAGGCTTTAAAAATGGGGAGGTAAGATTTCATTAAACTGTAAAATGTATCGTTAAACTTTGAAAGCTTATATAAAATAATAGATAATAATAATAAATATAATAATTAATTTTTTAATTAATAAATTTTATAATTTTATTTATTCAGCCTCCTTTAAGAAGAGCATCGTTGAATCCGCCGCCAGAATCGAACATCACATGGGATGAATATATCGTTGCTCCGCCCGGACAGTGTCCGCTTCTAGGAAGAAATCTTGTTTATAAGGAAAGCAGTAAATCCTTCAAAGCCACCGTGGCGATGAGCCCGGATTTTCCCCTCACCGTCGATATGTTACTTAACGTTCTGGAAGTGATCACGCCGTTTAAGCACCTAAGCAAGTTACGACAATTTGTACTTATGAAGTTACCCCCTGGATTTCCAGTTAAGATCGACATACCGATTTTGCCTACTGTCACTGCTAAAATAACTTTTCAAGAGTTCGCCTTTCGAAATGACATAGATCCAGAGTTGTTTCAAGTGCCATCCGATTATTTTGAAGATCCTATGAGGTAAATTTCCTTTTAATAAAATATAGATTGCATACTATATTGTTTTACAGAGTTACAGTCGTGCTCCCATATTAGTCCTTCCCGGAATGTTGGATTCTTGAGTGATATTTTTTTTCTTACTTTTACGTTCTAACGTTTTTTGTTAATTGTGTGATGATATAGCAAATAAAAAAACAGCAGAGGGGGAGTAACAATTATTAAGGAATATGAAAGTAACAGGAGAAGGCGCCGACAATATAGGGGTTCGACTGTATGTAAAACTCTATAAGATATTCGACAATAAAAAGTTATTTTAAATGATTTGGACATTTGAAGAGTAAAAAATAAATTATATGTCAAATATTTCGTGCATACATTAATTTAAATCTGAAGCACAATAATACATTTCAGAGATTACGATGCATACATGATTATGATGATGGTTCTTCATAATGCATCATGTGTTTGAAGATAAACTTCAAGGGCGTTCTATTATCAATTTGCAAATTTCTATTGTTTTAATACATTTTTTATTTCATTAACAAATTATTTTATAATATTTTTTTGTCTAATTATATTAAATTATTAATAATTTATTAATTATATTAATTTATTAATTATTATTATTAATTATATTAAATTATTAAAGTATAAAATTTTATATCAATATTTGCACAAAATAAATGTTGCAGATATTTTTTTAAATAATGAATAATTTAACACTAATATTTCTATGAATTTTTTATGAATAATGCATGTTTTATATCAACAATTTCATTGATAATCTTTTTTTCTAAACATTCTAATCATTGACATATTGTATGAAATAATTTTTTTATGATTTCTTGAAAAACGCGTATTTAAAAATAGATCAAGCAGAAAGGATCGGCGATAATGATGTCTTTATCTTGATGTTATATAATGTAACATGTTTGCAGATATATCGCCGAACCTTTCAAATCAATTTTTACATTGAATATATATTCAAAAATCTGTCTGTGATCGATGTGCAATCTAACATTTTATGTATATAACGTATGTGCAAGTGTTTTTTATATCATTTACAGCATTCACATCATATATGGCATTCATACTAATTATCAGCAATCGCTTTGCAGATTTCCAGACTTATGACGCTTCGACATCCTAATATTAATCGAGGCCCACCTTAGTTGGAGTCTGTTTTCTTCTGTGCTAGGGGACAATCTAGCTTTCGAAATGTGGGCCAGTCTGGAAAGCATCTACTCACGCCATTGTGTGTCGTTCATTGAATAACTTATCATTGTAATTTAATCACACATCTAACAGCGAATAGTGTCGAATATTTATGGAATATTTAATATAGAAAAGTAAGGCTAGGGGAGAAATCCGTGCACTAAAATCAGATAAATTTTCACTCATCGCGCGCATGATCTTTTAATACCTAAACTTAAACACAATATTTGTCTAACTCAATAAACTAACTAATTTATATATAAAGATAAATATAAATTCCAAATGTCGTATTGCAATTGATAGGTACATACTGCGTGCTAAGTAAGGATGATTTAATTTTTCAAAACACTGTATTAAAAATTCTCTTATTCTTTTTCAATATATTTGAAACGTAAATTAATGATTTCTCTTGCACGAGAAGTCTTTTTTTAGACTCAGTCTTCTCGTTATTGCATTTATATTGAATTATGATGTCAGAAATGAAATATTTATATAGGATTTATTTCTATAAAATGTACAGATATAAGTTATTTTTTATTAATAAAAAAGAGAAAAACAAATTTATTTCAATGTATAGTGAAAAAAATATAATTATATGATTTATTTAATAACTTTATAATTCAATATATTTGCAATGATGGGTCAATAATAATTAAATAAAGTGAATTAAATAATAAATGGTATTGCTGTATTAGTATATATTATATATATATTCTGCACTTTTCGCAAATTATATCTATTTCCTTCAAATAAAGCGAAGATAATTGTTCATATTTATTTCTTCGCTATTCTTATGAGCAATATGTATTTTTACTATTGGAATTTCATAAATATTGTAGCATTCAATCGGCCATGTAAAAGAATGTAGCCTATAATATATAATTCAGTATTACAAGTTCATACGTATGTAGTTTACATTGTAGCGATTGTAATATTTTTTTTTAGTACAAAAACAGTTTTTAAACAAAACTTGCACCAGCTTTTTATTCTTGCACAAATCAGTGCATAAAGCTATCTTTAAAATAATGGTTATAACAGTTTGTACTTATATTGCATTCAACTAACTCGTTATTATTTATGTAATTGTAAATGTTGTAGCTATTCAAAGTATTGAAAAACAATATTTACAAACTTCATCTTCAGATTCTTCCAAATCAAATCGTTTTTTCTTCTAACGAAAATTTGATTGTGTGCCGTCTTTTTTACAATTTTCCTTTATATTTTATTTTAATATTTCCTTTGATATTTAGATATTACATTAAAATATTATAAAAGTAAATAATTTAGGTTCTTTAAAATAAGAAAATAGAATACTTGATATCTGTTTGCATTTATCTAGATTTATTCATGAAAGAGATTATTCGATTTCAATCTCCTATAATTCAAGAATGTCTTTCCAGACCTGCACTTGTATTTTTTTTACGTTTTTCAGCTTTTAATATTCTCGAAGTTTGTATGTACAAGTTTTCAACACTTTGTATATACACGTTATGTGTAAATAAGAGCTTATTGAATATCTTTTGAAGAATGTGAAAGTATAAATCCGAATCAAACTTCCTCGCTATTGAATATTATTGAATAATTCTTAATCACAATAAGACCTAGCTCGACGAAGCTTTTGTGAAGTGTGGATTTTTCAGTGAATAATAGATATAAATTTCCAAATGAACACAATCATCTTTACCCACTACTGTATAAATTTAATTACCTTTTGTTTCAGTGTAGATATAATCAAACTTAATGAATTTTATATTTTTTCAAATTCATTAGATTTAAGAAAATTTTCTAAATTTAAATTTAATAAAGAATTTCAAACATATTTTATCTTTAGCATTTTAAATTGTATTATATATTTTTTTTTAATTTAATAAAATACAATTTAAAGTGTATTAATAATAATTTAATAATTTTAATTTTAATTTAATAATTAATTGTATTAAATTGTATTATATTAATCTCGCGATTTTTATGAATTTTCCGAAACTTAAAAAATAGCGCCTTTTTTGTCTTATATAAATTTAAAAAAGGGCATAAATAAATGCTATGCTCATGGGAACATGCGGATTGTTACGCATGTTACTTCGCAACACGCGATTCTCATTAATTGCCGTGTAATCCGAGCACGGTCATCCCTTGAAGCAAATCGCGACGTCACGCGTAACGCGATCTTGGACTACTTGCAGCCAATTTGCACGGTTTTGTCGACTGACAAACAATGTTGCAGCCAAAACTGAAGAATAGTGTGCACGTGTACTTATTTATTTTGAAAAAAAAAAAACGGAAACGTTCTACGGGAACGCCAACATGTCTTTGTTCACCCACCCTCTTGCATTACACCGTTTTAAATCGATAATCGATATTAAGTTTTTTGAAAAATTATTAATCATTTTTATTCTGTTTTTATTCTGTTCTTTAATTTTTTTAAATCGTATGTGTAAGATTAATTGTATTATATAATATATAAAAAATATAAAATATTAAGTTATATAAAAAAAGATTGCGTATAATTTATTAAATTTTTTTAATTTATTGCTTTTTTCTCATTTGATCTTGGAATAAACGGATGTAATAATTCATATCTTTTATTTTTGATAAATAAAAACATGCTGATAATTGTTTTATTCTTAAATATGTCAAAATAAAAAATCACGAAATAGAGATTTAAAGTGAATATGATTATGAAAGAATTTTTTGTAAAGCCATTTTCGGATACTTTCTGATTATGCAACGTTTGTTCTATATCAAGAGTACATATTTACAATATGGAATTAGGGTGGGCATATAGGTGTTGATAAAGATTGCAGGAAGAGAGAGTTTCTGTCATTTTTCAGTTTATTGCACAAGTTCCGGCTATCTTTTTCACTTACGACATGTATGCATTCTTTGCGTAAGACTTTTATTTCTAAAAAAGAAGTACAACATGTGTATCAAAAATTTATAGACATTAAAACTCGCAGAACAATAAGATTTACCTTTGAAGTTAATAAACAAGTTAAATTTCATGTAGAAATTGAAGAAGAGATTAAAAGAGAGCATTAAGAGAGAATAAAATATTTTAATATAGGAACTCTTTTTTTCTCTTTCTCTGTGTTTTGTCGAATCTTAGGCGTGTATCTTAGTTACTGAAGGCTAATGAAGAGAAACTAACTCTTTGCAAGCATACAAGAAACGTAACGATATGACGACAAACCTAATGTCACGACTATGTATAGAAACAGTTACATAAGATTGCATTTACAAAAAAGAAAAGAAAAACAAAAAGAAAATTTTTTTGTCATAATATATAGGATCCAATTTAGGGTCAGATTTTTTTTAATAATTTAGAATTGATTTTTTTGCACCAAAAATCTGCCCCCTTTCGAAAGCACTCATTCGATCGAATGTTTTCCGCACATTTTAATTTTCGATATTAAATATTAAATATTTTATTTTATTTTATTTTTAAATATTTTATTTTAAATATTTTATTTTATTATTTTTAGAATTCTACTCATACAAGTCGAAATTAAATAAATGGAATGAATGCAACATTTCAGAGATCCGTGATAATACTTAATCATTTATTTTTTGACTTCTGAGATATATTATTTAACATAAATCCATTCGATATTTTTAAATTTTATAATAAACACAAAAAACTGTTTATTGCAAAAACTGTAATTCATATGGACTTGTCTATAAATTTCCGAAGAATCTTTATGTAACAATGTCACGAAAACAGCAAAATGTCAATGATGTATAAAATGATGGGAACCACAACAGAATAATCTTATTGTCAGTAACAAAACTGTTGTTGCAAAATGTTCTTGCATTTGAATCTGTGTGTATGAGCGCATTTACAAGATACTTACATAATATCCCATACCCCGGAGAGGGACTGGTATATGCACACAAATACACACGTGCGTGTATATTTGAACGGAAGGAAATGTAAAGCAGAGATAGTTTCCACATCTTCGGGTGTGTCGCACCGATTCTTGTCAATGTCCTTGTCATCGCGGCTCCTAAGAGCGACCTAAGCTTAAACAACCGAGACCACCTTGAAGCGAGGAGGGGTATCTTGACGTGTTAGAGGACAGGATATATAGAGGTTTTGCACGCTGGTACGAGAGTAGATCCTCTGTTCGTGTCTCGAACACTGTGTTTCCCCGAAAAATGCAATTGGTGACATCAACAAAATGAAGTTGTTTCTCGCTGTAAGTTAATCAGTAAATTATTAAATATTTGTCTGCGAACTCCCGAATCTCTCTCGCTGCATTTTTCTACAGTTTCCGCATTTAAAAATAAATAAGGAGTGGTTTTAAATTAGCTAGCAAACGAATTGATATTAAATCAATCTCTAATTTGAAATCTAGTTTTTATTTAATATTACGGATTTATTATTTGCTTTATCGCACGTGGTTTCTTTATTTTGATAACCATGTTATCGAAATATTTAAATGTAAATAAATTTAATTTAATAAATTTAATTTCTCCCTATTGTATTTTATAAAATTCCATTAATTTTTATAAAATTATAATTTTGAATTAGTTTTTAGTTACAAAAAAATATTTACTTGTATTATTAAAAAATAAGTTTTCTATAGTTTCCGCATTTAAAAATAAATAAGAAGTGATTTTAAATTAGCTAGCAAAAGAATTGACATTAAATCAATCTGTAATTTGAGATCTAGTTTTTATTTAATATTACGAATTTATTATTTTCTTTATTGCACGCGGTTTCTTTATTTTGATAATCATGTAATCGAAATATTTAAATGTAAATAAATTTAATTTAATAAATTAAATTTCTGCCTATTGCATTTTATAAGATTCCATTAATTTTTATATAAATATAATTTTGAATTAGTTTTTAGTTACAAAAAATATTTGATTGTATTATTGAAAGATAATGTAAACAATAATTAATAAAAGTGAAATAATATTAATATTAATATAGAAAGTAGCTTTTTTTTACAACTTCCGTACAACCTCGCTTTATTTTTTTACAACTTCCGTATTTAAAAATAAATAAAGAGTGGTTTAAATTAGCTGGCAAACGAATTGACATTAAATCAATCTTTAATTTAAGATCTAGTTTTTGTTTATTATAATATTACGAATTTATTATTTGCTTTATCGCATTCGGTTTTTTTATTTTGATAAACACGTTATCGAAATATTTAAATGTAAATAAATTTAATTTAATCAATTAATTTCTGCCTAATGTATTTTATAAAATTCCATTAATTTTTATATAATTATAACTTTGAACTTTTTAGTTTTTAGTTACAAAAAATTTTATTTGGTTGTATTATTAAAAGATAATGTAAACAATAATTAATAAAACCGAAATAATATTAATATTAACATAAAAAAAAACTTTAACATTAAAGTATACTTTTTCAGATTTTTAAATATGATCTTTTAGATTAAAATTTATTGTTTGACGCGAGACAGAATCATATTATTACAATATTACTTATAATGTATTACATATAATGTATTAAAATATATATATATTTTACATATTTCATACAGATATCGACCATAAGTGGTCTAGTTGCATTATGCCACAGTGCGACTGAATCTTCGGAATCAAAATTATTCCCAAAATTAAACGATGCACAACGTGCATATGCGAGTAATGCAGGCAATCAGGAAGATTTGACTACATCTGCGAGCGATCGAAGTAAGAATAGCACAATTTTATTTCGATTTGTAACGCTTATTAATATCAATATTTTTATAATATATTGTTTACGGACAAAAAAGAATAATCCTACCTTGGGTAAACGATTAAACGCGAAATGGATTTCAAGGAAATCACTGACGCATGATTCCGAATTAGCTTTTTTGATATGACAATTTAATAGCTATTTCGTTGCATAATGTGTAACATGGCCACACATGTGACATTAATCATTCTGTAATTTTTAAGTCATCGAGTCAATTGAGTTTCATATTTTCAAGAATTCCGAAAAATGAATTATTTATAGAAGTACGTTATATTTATAGGAGTGTACACGTGTATGGCAAGCATACGTATGCCAATATTATTTTCTTTGAAATCTCGTGAATCATGTGTTATGTCTTCATAAGAGGAAAGGCCTTCGGTTTGTTATATTAGCATCTTATTATCACGTGTCGTTTTCTTCTTTTTACAACGGAAAGCGCCCGACTCTCAAAGTCAGAGCGTGAGAACGGTAGTGACACACTTAGGTGATATACCAATTACTCATAGCACACTATTACATTATATCATGTTGGAGAATAGATGCATCGATTATTACATTTATCGCCGCTCGTAATCCTATTCCGCGTTTAGCGGGGAATAGGAAATCCTCTTGATTACATGTCTGCCTCTGTGCGATCAATATCTCGCTCCATAATATGCCGTTAATAATAGCATTTAATATATTCAATGTAAACGATAACGACTCATTTTCTAAACAAACAAATTTAAATTATATTATGTCATAATTAACAAATATTTAAATTAATAAATATTAATAAATATTTAAATTATATTGCCATAATTAACAAATATTTAAATTATATTATATTATAATTAATAAATACAATATATTATTTTTTTTTAATAATTCTTTATGCGTATAATATAAATTATATGTCAAGTAAATTGTTCTTTATGCAATTTTCTAAAAATATATTTTCATAAAATAAATATAAATTAGTTTTCTAAGAAAACTATTATCAAAAATAGGATTATTTAAAAAATAGACACAAATTTATTATTTATTCATACAATAAAAAATATGTAAATATATAATATAATTTGAAATATTAGTTTTTTCTTATCATTAGTATCTTCATAATTTCATTAATTTTTTCTATATATAGCTCTACTTTTGATAATAATTTTAAAATAATTAAAATAATGTTATACACTTGTATACTATTTTCATAAAATTTGTAAATTTGACATATAATTTATTAATATAAAAAAATGGTGTATTAGCATTCCATATAACCAAAGATTATGGATCAATTGGATATCCTGGAGGATATCCTGGAGGATATCCCGGAGGATATTCTGGATATGCTGGAGGATATCCTGGATCTACGTATGGAATTAGCCCGGGAATTGGCCCGGGATCTGTTTACCCTGGTACTCTATATCGCGGTAATAGCCTAATTCCAGGATATAATAGGGGCTATCCTGGCGGTCTCACTGGCACCGGTAATATCGGGTAAGATTTGCAAATATCTTCCTAATATATTGCGTATCATATTTTTTACATTTTGTTTTTTTATATTTACTATAAATTTGATTAAAGTGCATGCAATATTTTTATGTTCAATACTATATCCATTTAAATATTGTTAGAATAAATACATAAAATTTAATTATAGCATTAATAAAATCAAATTTCCTGACTCTTAATCCGAAATATAAAGAAATAAGCGGACAAAAATAGATAAAGAAAAGAAAAGATAGAGAAAAAAATATGAGGCATAAAAATTTAAATAAAATAATAACAGAAAACAATAAAAAATACACTTTTCTCTGTATGTTTACACAACGTATTTTGTTGCGAGAAATAAATAAATTAATAAAGAAAATAAATAAAGAAAAAGAAGCCTTTTCTTTTTGTTATAGATATGGATATTACGGTGGTGTAGGAAATTATCCTGGATACAGCGGCTACAGCGGATATGGAGGGTATGGTGGATATGGTGGCTATGGCGGATATGGTGGCTATGGTGGTTATGGAGACGGAAGGGGATTTATTCCTAGTGGAAGTTATGGTATCGGAGGTTACGAGGACGGTTATTTAGGATATGGACGTGGCGGTTACAATCGTTACGACGGATACGATTCTGGTTACGGAAGCGGATATGGTACAAATTATGGCTCGGCATATTCGGCAAGAAGTCCGTACAGTTACCGTGGTGGTACTTATACCACTTCCCTTGGAAATCCAACTGGTTATCGTGGTTATTCTTAAACATGACTTTATATACATATGTTTTTTTTCGTAACTTTCGCATAAACACTATAGTTTATATAAAATGTCTTTACAAATTAATACTTTTATTATTAATACTGTTATTATTAATGCCTCTTTTTATCAACATGAACCGATTAATCATATCTTTAAGATTTCTCAATATATGAAAATTAATATGTTTCACATGTAATACAAAGAGAAATAATGATGTATAACTTGACAATCTAAAACAAATATGCGCTATGAAATAAAACATCTTATATTTATAGATAACAAAATAATGTTATATTTATCTATTTATAATATTTATCTCTTGTTTTTCGTATATATATGCATTTATGGTACTCCTCTATACTTCTTCCGTTATTAAAGTCTTTTATTTTAATATCTAATACATTTATAACATTCCTGAAATTCATAATACATATTTTTGGGAAAATCAGCAGAGTTACAATGTATTCATGTATACAATTCTCTAGATTTATTTCATGGTAATTTTACGATATTTAGTTAACAGACATATCTTTTTTTAAATTGAATTATAAATTTAACAGAGTTTTTAAAGTATAAAATACTACTAAATATTGATAGGAATAACGATACAATAATTGTGGATCATATATAATATTTCTTTCATTAATTATATGCAGCATAAATTATTAGCTATTATTCTGCCATATAATAACCGAGATATCTATACCCAGATAGCCAAGCTTGATATGACATATTCAGCAAACAAATGCATCGCATGTATTATTATATATTTGCAGTATACTTGCTGACATCGAGATAGAATACGTTACGAATGCAGCTATATGTCTACTTCTATATATATGTCTACTTCTAATATGCAAATAATTAACGAAGCAAATGGTCTGCAATATTGATATATTACGTTGTCTACAACATGTCAGCAATATGTTGACACGTTGCAATTAATTTGTTGTTATTAGCACATGAATTCATGTGAGTTCCACGTAACAGACATAATGCTGTCTCACCTTGTCTCTAGTTTGTTAAAATTAGTTGCTTCAATAATTATTGGCAACATGACAGCAACCTCATTGCATTTGGCTATCTTGGTAATAGACTCATATAAAGTACTATAATTTTAAATGAAAGAAATTACAGAACTGCAAAAATTTTAAGATAATATTAAGTTCTAGAAAACATTATTTTATATATCATATCGTGTATCCAATCAATATATATATATATATATATATATATATATATATATATAATTGTTATGAATATTATCATTTACATTTTTGGTATTTATATTTAGAAGTTTTTTTGTATCAAATATTTAAACCATCTTTTTATATCAATTAAAAAGCATATAGTATTTATAAGAAAATTTTAAAAATCTTAAAAATCTTTAAAAACAATAATTGTTCGTAAAAGATTGAATTATATATTTTAAAATTATATATACTTGTATATAGTTAACTAATTTGCAGAAACATATTTTTTATACTTTTTTGCTGCTATTATAAAATATTTAATTTATGGCATTCATTCATTTTCTAATTATTACTGATAAAATGAAGCATCGAAAATTGAAATAATAAACAAAATAAATTTCTTTATATATTTTTTATATAAATCTATCATTTTGAAGATTATACCGTATTCTCAAAACTATACCGATAATCTAAATCTAATATGTTTTATTTTATATGCTATTTATATATAATTTCACTTATATATCTCAGAAAATTTAATATAAAAACTTTATATTCCTCCATCATACGTATAATAATAATAAATATCAGGATATTGGTAAATATGTCGGAAAATAAGATTGGAAGTGACGTCTATAAAAGATCTCAATGTCCCATTAGATATCAAATAAAAAATGACTTTTAAATGAAGATGTTAATTTTTGCAAATAATATAAATAATATAAATAATGCACAAAATAACATATCTAGAAATAATAAAACAATATTATATAAAAGCAAAGATTTTGTTAAATTTTACTTATAATTTATAATATTTCTTTAGATTTTTTGTATTTAAAGTAATCTTAAACAAGTTCTAAATTTATGCTCATGTTTTTAAATTTTAACTAGTTAAATTGAAAACTCTTTGACAGATAATTATCTGTTCACTGGTTTTCATGTGAACAAAGAATTAAACAAATTTACAAATAAGATTAACAATGCTAAAAAAAATGACAATTAACCAGTTTTATTTTAAATTCTTTGTGTTCTACTAGCTTTGGTTATTCCGACAAGTATTATAAGTATTTCTAATTGGCCATCCATCAGCTAATTAGCTGGCGGACAGGCAAATGCCAATATCCTACATTTATTTATATTTCTCAGAAGAATATAAGCTCTCTTTCCTCAGGATCGCGATTTAAAATAAGTTAATGTTACACTTCTCATTCCTGCCTCGTTTTCCTGCCTCTGCTCCTCCTTCGTTCGGCGCTGCTCTTCACTGGAACATTCAAAAAGCCAAGATTGGCTTGACTTAACACCTGCTTGAGATAATTGATATTGCCAAGCTGATTTACATCGAGCGTTTTTATTCCGAAATTACCGTCTTGTGTGCCACATGCTTCGCATGCATATGGAACAGGAGTAACGGATGGGAACATGACTTTCATCTTATTGCTGTCGGTTTCATCACCGGGACAATATGGTACAAATATAACAGGTATGAATCCGACTTGACCAATGACAGGGATGGGAGTCGTGCTTGCCGATACGTTTGTATTATTATTTGACTCGATTAAATAACAAGGACATGCTTGCGGATCTGGCCCTATAGGTAACGAAAAGGGCTTGACGTTGATGGAATTGGGTGGCTGAACCCCAATAGCGTCGAGGCCGGGATTCGCCTGGAATGAATGTTCAAGACGTGCATTTACCTGCTTTTCCGGAACACTGAAGGGTCCATCCGACTGAAAAGATAGATTAGGAATCGATTTCTTATCCACATCGGTAAGATTATCGTATTGTTCGTTAACATTAAACACACTCTCTTGTCGCCCTGATTTACTCAATCGACCTTTGGAAGGTAGCTGTTGCAAGTTATGAGGCGAATTGAATTCTGATTTCTGATATTGATCTTCATCGTGAGTAAAAAATTGCTTGAAATCATTCTTCGCAGGTTTTTTTATTTGGTTTCTTAATCCAAAATGATTCGTATCATCATAAGCTCGTGAAGTCAGCTTTTCTAAATCTATGTTTTCATAATCTTCGCCATTGTATTGCAATGATGGCGATGTCGGACCAGTTTGCGAAAGTGAATTGATTTCATCTGCATTATAAATGCTCCTTCCTTTTTCGTAGATTGATGGAATAGTTTCGGCCTCATATTGAGGTTTGTATTGTTCATAATCTGTATATAATGGTGTCTTTATATATGGTAATTTTGACAATTCAGTATCTTTTGCTACATTGCCTTTGTACGAAGAATCAATCTTGTTGAGATAATATTTTCTAACCGGATTATAATTGTCAGTATTAGTAAGTGGATAAATTCTAGAATATTGATTTCTTATTGGTTCCTTATGCCAAGATCTACTTGTTGGCTTTACTTTGGGCTTATATCCTGGATCACCAGGCCAAGGTCCATTAGGACCCGGTGAACCAGTTGGCCATGGACCATCAGGTCCATCAGATCCAACGTCTCCTTCTCCTCCTTCACCACCTACACCACCAATCCCACCGATATCGCCAATTGAGCCGTCAGGTCCTTCTGGACCTACTGGACCTATTGGACCTTCCGGATACCCTGGATAACCGGGATAAGGAGGATAACCTGTAAGAAAGCAAGTAGAACAAATATATAATAATAAATTATGCAGTTGTAGAACTGAATAAAAAAATGTTCACAAATATACTATTACACACACACACACACACACACATATATATATATATATATATATATATATATATATATATATATATATATACATAAACTCAATTTAAAATAAGAACAATAATTTTAATGATATAGTTTCGACACATTTTGAAGGAATTATCTATAAAAGACATAAATGAAATTAATTTGGTGTATTAATAGCACACATCTTCAATATAACTTTAAAATACGCTAATATTACAGAAATATGTATCTGAGATATAATATTAAATTAGATTTCGGAAATTCTGAATATCCAAGATATGATTATCTACCTGGCTTTCCTGGAATGCCTGGGCTGCCGGGTGTTCCTGGTGTGCCGGGATATCCGGGTTGTGGTGGCAATCCTGGTACGCCTGGAGTTCCAGAAATGCCTGGAGTTCCTGGGCGTCCCGGATAAGCCGGCGTTCCTGGTCTTCCTGGTGTGCCTGGGGTCCCAGGTGTTCCTGGCGTGCCGGGATATCCGGTTTGTGGTGGCAATCCCGGTATTCCAGGAGTTTCAGGAATGCCTGGAGTTCCTGGGCGTCCCGGATAAGCCGGCGTTCCTGGTCTTCCTGGTGTGCCTGGAGTGCCGGGTGTTCCTGGCGTGCCGGGATATCCGGGTTGTGGTAGCAATCCCGGTATTCCAGGAGTTCCAGGAATACCTGGAGTTCCTGGTTGCGCCGGATAAGCTGGTGTTCCTGGTTTACCTGGTGTGCCTGGAGTTCCGGGTGTTCCTGGCGTGCCAGGATATCCGGGTTGTGGTGGCAATCCCGGTGTCCCTGGGGTTCCAGGAATGCCTGGAGTTCCTGGGCGTCCCGGATAAGCCGGCGTTCCTGGTCTTCCTGGTGTGCCTGGTGTGCCGGGATATCCGGATTGTGGTGGTAATCCTGGTGTGCCTGGGGTTCCAGGAATGCCAGGAGTTCCTGGTTGCACTGGATAAGCCGGTGTTCCTGGTCTTCCTGGTGTGCCTGGAGTACCAGGTGTTCCTGGCGTTCCGGGATATCCGGGTTGTGGTGGCAATCCCGGTATTCCAGGAGTTCCAGGAATACCTGGAGTTCCTGGTTGCGCCGGATAAGCTGGTGTTCCTGGTTTACCTGGTGTGCCTGGAGTTCCGGGTGTTCCTGGCGTGCCAGGATATCCGGGTTGTGGTGGCAATCCCGGTGTCCCTGGGGTTCCAGGAATGCCTGGAGTTCCTGGGCGTCCCGGATAAGCCGGCGTTCCTGGTCTTCCTGGTGTGCCTGGAGTACCAGGTGTTCCTGGCGTTCCGGGATATCCGGGTTGTGGTGGCAATCCCGGTATTCCAGGCGTTCCAGGAATACCTGGAGTTCCTGGTTGCGCCGGATAAGCTGGTGTTCCTGGTTTACCTGGTGTGCCTGGAGTTCCGGGTGTTCCTGGCGTGCCAGGATATCCGGGTTGTGGTGACAATCCCGGTGTCCCTGGGGTTCCAGGAATGCTTGGAGTTCCTGGGCGTCCCGGATAAGCCGGCGTTCCTGGTCTTCCTGGTGTGCCTGGAGTACCAGGTGTTCCTGGCGTTCCGGGATATCCGGGTTGTGGTGGCAATCCCGGTATTCCAGGCGTTCCAGGAATACCTGGAGTTCCTGGTTGCGCCGGATAAGCTGGTGTTCCTGGTTTACCTGGTGTGCCAGGAGTTCCGGGTGTTCCTGGCGTGCCAGGATATCCGGGTTGTGGTGGCAATCCCGGTGTCCCTGGGGTTCCAGGAATGCCTGGAGTTCCTGGGCGTCCCGGATAAGCCGGCGTTCCTGGTCTTCCTGGTGTTCCTGGCGTGCCAGGATATCCGGGTTGTGGTGGCAATCCCGGTGTCCCTGGGGTTCCAGGAATGCCTGGAGTTCCTGGGCGTCCCGGATAAGCCGGCGTTCCTGGTCTTCCTGGTGTGCCTGGAGTACCAGGTGTTCCTGGCGTTCCGGGATATCCGGGTTGTGGTGGCAATCCCGGTATTCCAGGCGTTCCAGGAATACCTGGAGTTCCTGGTTGCGCCGGATAAGCTGGTGTTCCTGGTTTACCTGGTGTGCCTGGAGTTCCGGGTGTTCCTGGCGTGCCAGGATATCCGGGTTGTGGTGGCAATCCCGGTGTCCCTGGGGTTCCAGGAATGCTTGGAGTTCCTGGGCGTCCCGGATAAGCCGGCGTTCCTGGCCTTCCTGGTGTGCCTGGAGTACCAGGTGTTCCTGGCGTTCCGGGATATCCGGGTTGTGGTGGCAATCCCGGTATTCCTGGCGTTCCAGGAATACCTGGAGTTCCTGGTTGCGCCGGATAAGCTGGTGTTCCTGGTTTACCTGGTGTGCCTGGAGTTCCGGGTGTTCCTGGCGTGCCAGGATATCCGGGTTGTGGTGGCAATCCCGGTGTCCCTGGGGTTCCAGGAATGCCTGGAGTTCCTGGGCGTCCCGGATAAGCCGGCGTTCCTGGTCTTCCTGGTGTGCCTGGAGTACCAGGTGTTCCTGGCGTTCCGGGATATCCGGGTTGTGGTGGCAATCCCGGTATTCCAGGAGTTCCAGGAATACCTGGAGTTCCTGGTTGCGCCGGATAAGCTGGTGTTCCTGGTTTACCTGGTGTGCCAGGAGTTCCGGGTGTTCCTGGCGTGCCAGGATATCCGGGTTGTGGTGGCAATCCCGGTGTCCCTGGGGTTCCAGGAATGCCTGGAGTTCCTGGGCGTCCCGGATAATCCGGCGTTCCTGGTCTTCCTGGTGTGCCTGGTGTGCCGGGATATCCGGATTGTGGTGGTAATCCTGGTGTGCCTGGGGTTCCAGGAATGCCAGGAGTTCCTGGTTGCACTGGATAAGCCGGTGTTCCTGGTCTTCCTGGTGTGCCTGGAGTACCAGGTGTTCCTGGCGTTCCGGGATATCCGGGTTGTGGTGGCAATCCCGGTATTCCAGGAGTTCCAGGAATACCTGGAGTTCCTGGTTGCGCCGGATAAGCTGGTGTTCCTGGTTTACCTGGTGTGCCTGGAGTTCCGGGTGTTCCTGGCGTGCCAGGATATCCGGGTTGTGGTGGCAATCCCGGTGTCCCTGGGGTTCCAGGAATGCTTGGAGTTCCTGGGCGTCCCGGATAAGCCGGCGTTCCTGGTCTTCCTGGTGTGGCTGGAGTGCCGGGTGTTCCTGGCGTGCCGGGATATCCGGGTTGTGGTAGCAATCCCGGTATTCCAGGAGTTCCAGGAATACCTGGAGTTCCTGGTTGCGCCGGATAAGCTGGTGTTCCTGGTTTACCTGGTGTGCCTGGAGTTCCGGGTGTTCCTGGCGTGCCAGGATATCCGGGTTGTGGTGGCAATCCCGGTGTCCCTGGAGTTCCAGGAATGCCTGGAGTTCCTGGGCGTCCCGGATAAGCCGGCGTTCCTGGTCTTCCTGGTGTGCCTGGTGTGCCGGGATATCCGGATTGTGGTGGTAATCCTGGTGTGCCTGGGGTTCCAGGAATGCCAGGAGTTCCTGGTTGCACTGGATAAGCCGGTGTTCCTGGTCTTCCTGGTGTGCCTGGAGTGCCGGATGTTCCTGGCGTGCCAGGATATCCGGGTTGTGGTGGCAATCCTGGTGTACCTGGGATTCCAGGAATGCCTGGAGTTCCTGGGCGTCCCGGATAAGCCGGCGTTCCTGGTCTTCCTGGTGTACCTGGGGTGCCGGGTGTTCCTGGTGTGCCGGGATATTCCGGTTGTGGTGGCAATCCCGGTGTGCCTGGGGTTCCAGAAATACCTGGAGTTCCTGGACGCGCCGGATAAGGCGGCGTTCCTGGTTTTCCTGGTGTTCCTGGTGTGCCGGGATATCCGGGTTGTGGTGGCAATCCCGGTGTGCCTGGGGTTCCAGGAATGCCAGGAGTTCCTGGTTGCACTGGATAAGCCGGTGTTCCTGGTCTTCCTGGTGTACCTGGGGTGCCGGGTGTTCCTGGTGTGCCGGGATATCCGGGTTGTGGGGGCAATCCTGGCGTGCCTGCTATTCCAGGAATGCCAGGAGTTCCTGGGCGCCCCGGATAAGCCGGCGTTCCAGGTTTTCCTGGCGTACCTGGGGTGCCGGGATATCCGGGTTGTGGTGGCAATCCCGGTGTGCCTGGAGTTCCAGGAGTGCCAGGTATTCCTGGAGTTCCTGGTTGCGCAGGATAAGCCGGCGTTCCTGGTTTTCCTGGTGTACTTGGGGTGCCGGGTGATCCTGGTGTGCCGGGATATTCCGGTTGAGGTGGCAATCCTGGTGTGCCAGGACCTCCAGGAGTACCAGGAGTTCCTGGATATCCTGGATAAGCTGGTGTTCCTGGTTTACCTGGCGTGCCTGGAGTGCCGGGTGTTCCTGGCGTGCCGGGATATCCTGATTGTGGTGGCAATCCTGGTGCGCCTGGAGTACCAGGAGTTCCTGGTTGCCCCGGATAAGCTGGTGTTCCTGGTCTTCCTGGTGTGCCGGGTGTTCCTGGCGTTCCAGGCGTGCCCGGATATCCTGGTTTAGGTGGTAATCCTGGTGTGCCTGGAGCTCCAGGTGTACTAGGAGTTCCAGGATATCCTGGATAAGCTGGTGTTCCTGGTTTACCTGGCGTGCCTGGAGTGCCGGGTGTTCCTGGCGTGCCGGGATATCCTGGTTGTGGTGGCAATCCTGGTGTGCCTGGAGTACCAGGAGTTCCTGGTTGCCCCGGATAAGCTGGTGTTCCTGGTCTTCCTGGTGTGCCAGGTGTTCCTGGCGTTCCAGGCGTGCCCGGATGTCCTGGTTTAGGTGGCAATCCTGGTGTGCCTGGAGTACCAGGAGTTCCTGACTGCCCTGGATAAGCTGGTGTTCCTGGTCTTCCTTGTGTGCCGGGTGTTCCTGGCGTTCCAGGCGTGCCCGGATATCCTGGTTTAGGTGGCAATCCTGGTGTGCCTGGAGTACCAGGAGTTCCTGGCTGGCCCGGATAAGCTGGTGTTCCTGGTCTTCCTGGTGTGCCGGGTGTTCCTGGCGTACCAGGCGTGCCCGGATATCCTGGTTGAGGTGGCAATCCTGGTATGCCTGGAGCTCCAGGAGTACCAGGGATTCCAGGATATCCTGGATAAGTTGGCGTTCCTGGTTTACCTGGCGTGCCTGGGGTGCCGGATGTTCCTGGCGTGCCGGGATATCCTGGTTGTGGTGGCAATCCTGGTGTGCCTGGAGTACCAGGAGTTCCTGGTTGCCCCGGATAAGCTGGTGTTCCTGGTCTTCCTGGTGTGCCGGGTGTTCCTGGCGTACCAGGCGTGCCCGGATATCCTGATTGAGGTGGCAATCCTGGTGTGCCTGGAGCTGCAGGAGTACCAGGAGTTCCAGGATATCCTGGATAAGCTGGTGTTCCTGGTTTACCTGGCGTGCCTGGGGTGCCAGGATATCCTGGTTGTGGTGGCAATCCTGGTGTGCCTGGAGTACCAGGAGTTCCTGGAGTTCCTGGATAAGCTGGTGTTCCTGGTTTACCTGGTGTGCCTGGGGTACCAGGTGTTCCTGGTGTTCCAGGCGTGCCGGGATATCCGGGTTGTGGTGGCAAACCTGGAGTACCCGGGGTTCCAGGAATACCAGGATATTCTGATTAAAAAAAGAGAAATAAAGAGAAAGAGAAACAGAGACAATTAAAAAAGAGAGAGAGAATTTATACATCGTAACTTTGATTTTCTGTATCTTTTGTTATATTTTATTAGTGTTATTATTATTGTTATTATTGTTATATAATTGTGTTTTTGTAATATTTATTATTAATAGCGTATAAAATAATTATTTTTTTTCTGTTTATTATAATTAACAATAATAATTTATTTGTTATATCTTGTAATAGAAATATATAAATTAATAAAAGTTATACTAATTAATAATACTTTAATACACACACACACACACACACACACACACACACACACACACACACACACACACACACACACACACACACACACACACACACACACACACACACACCACACACACACACACACACACACACACACACACACACACACACACACACACACACACACACACACACACACACACACACACACACACACACACACACACACACACACACACACACACACACACACACACACACACCACACACACACCACACACACACACACACACACACACACACACACACACACACACACACACACACACACACACACACACACACACACACACACACACACACACACACACACACACACACACACACACACACACACACACACACACACACACACACACACACACACACACACACACACACACACACACACACACACACACACACACACACACACACACACACACACACACACACACACACACACACACACACACACACACACACACACACACACACACACACACACACACACACACACACACACACACACACACACACACACACACACACACACACACACACACACACACACACACACACACACACACACACACACACACACACACACACACACACACACACACACACACACACACACACACACACACACACACACACACACACACACACACACACACACATATATATATATATATATATTAAATCAAGATAAATATTTTATTTATTTCTATTTTCAAATACTAGTAAAGTGAAAATTATAAATATATAGTATAAACATATATATGTATATATAATAAGAAGAGAATATACTTTATATATGTAATCTCTAATATGTAACCTCTCTTGCAATATAACTTTCAAATACTATTATAATTGTGAAAAAAAACTATTATAATTAAATGTCAAATACTATTATAATTGCTATTATAACATATTATTTGAGAAATTATATACCAGGTACACCAGGCCTATGAGGAAGCTCAGTTGGTTTCACATCTATCGTTGATCCACTTCCAATAGGTGCTGCTTAAAAAACGTGAACATATTTTTTGGAATACAGATTTCACGTATACATATGTATATTAAAAAATATTAATTTGCATAAGATGAAAATATGTTACGATATCATATATTTTATAAATATGTTATATGTAATAAATATTTTCTATATACTTTCATTTCTTTTTACGTACTTCCATCTGGTTTTACAGGAGGTCGACCGTTTATGTTTGCGTATCGCGCGCATACTGCGGGAAAATATAATTCTCGCCATGGTGTAATCACACCATGATGCTCATGATGATCATGATCGGTTCCAGTTTCATGATGTTCGTGCTTGTGAAGGAATAATTCCACATCCTTTCCGGGCCGAACAACGCGGTAACCCCATCCATCACTGATGTAAAATGTCGATTTTAGTTCACCGAACGGATCAATGTAACCATAACATCCGTAAGTGATACCATCTGGTCCACGCACTTCATGATGGAATTGGCCATTTGGTCCGACATCATAACCGTATTTATACGCATCTGTGTAAAATATTATACAATATTAATTGCAAAATATTATTAATATAATTGTAATTTATTACAATCCAAAACTTGTTTTTACCAAGAAGAAAAGTACATAAATTGTATAGTCTACTCTAGATAAAATTTACATAAATTATGGACTTATTCTTTCTCCCTTAATTCATGCAATGGCGTAATATAAGTTTTTTTCATTATTCTTATCTTTTGACTTACCGGAATCAATATTTTGACTCAAATATTGAACCTTTTGATCATCGCTAATATTCAGAATCACATCGTTGTCCCGATTACTGCTTCTTGGTTCCTGAGTGAGTTGCGACACGGATGTAGCAATCACCTGAAAAACAATTGCTTTTATTCCTAAATGTCGAGGCGAAGATAATTCAAGTCGCATACGAGCCACGTGAATATTTAATCCAATTTTAATTTTTACTTTCACAAGTCATATTTAATTTTTCTATAAAAATGAAAATATTACAAAGAGTATTATTAATGGATTTTTAGCGGCATATATAAAATGATTTAGTGAGAGTTAAAAATTAAAAATTAATAACGACATAATTGAATAAAAAATGAAAAAGGTAATATTCCATCCACAGTGAATCATATTTGCATTATATTGTATCGTTAATAATGACTTCAATAATCATAAAAAATTAATATTTATGTTTCTATTACGAATCTATTGCAAATAGCATACATAAAATTCAAAGACATTTATTTTATCTTATGTAAACATGATATTTTTTAAATGTCTAATAATGAAATTGTAATCGTTTATTTTTGCAAACTCGTAGATATATGTACTATAAGACATTATGCTACCTTTATGGAAATATCTTGCGCTAATAAGAAATGATTGCCAGTTGCAATAATTTTGCTTCGTCAAGACTCGTGACATTTCCAACGCAAAGTCGTAATGTAATTATCAACTAGTGTTTAAAAACAGTTGCCCTTTAATATTAGTCGCCAGGATTAAGTATTTGATACGATCTATAAGTACAATCGTGAAATATCATCGATGTTTTTCATTTCTGCAGTCAGAGCGATTTGTAACTACTGAACAATATAAGCATAAGATGTATCGCACGATTATAGAAAAATCTTTTGAATGCGATTATATTTCCGTCAATCACACAATTGCTTTTAATTACATATACATTATATGTAATTTACATACTTAAAAAATACAGGATATTTACTATGATATTTGAATTGTTTCTGATAAATAGGCGAAAAAATTGGTTTTCGATGAAGAAAATGTTACGATATTATTATTATTAAAAATGTCTTTCTATTAAAAGCAAAATTAAAATCATTTAATGTTTTTTTCAATAGGATCTTATATTTTTTCTTAATATAAAAAAGGGATTGATGTATTACTCTATCTCAAGAAAATTTAATTAGCTACAAATCAGTTCTCGAGATATACGTAACATAAATTTATAAATTATCAGAATTAAAATGAGATCAAGATACTTTAAAAAAGAGAAGATTACTCAATATGCGGAACTCATCTTCTCTTTATCCTCGAATATATTGCCATATCTTCGATGAGGTAATATATTTCCACTTTCTCGATGGTGGACAAACTATGTACCTTTCGCTGCCGTTTCTGATCTCAATTAATTATCCATTCCGCATAAGCGAAAGTCGAAGATGATCAACTAACGGTAGAAATGTTTTTTTTAATTTTCAATTTGCATGAGATGATAACTCTCTTATACACTTGCTTTTAACAAATTACTTCCGTACGATAATTCATGATGCTGCGAGTAATGAAAAAGTGTAAAAATTAAGATAAAAAATTGGCTTAAATAATAACAATAATTAAAAAATTAAAAATTGACAAGTAAGAGACAAGACGAAACAATTAGAGTGCAAGGAAGAGGAAAAAACCTCTCCTGTTTTCTTTTAATTATTAATTTTTTGAAATATATATTAATATATTTCATTAATATATAACTAAATACATTAATTAATATTTTTGACATATATTAATTAATGATCATAATGACATAAATTAAATAATAAATTAATACATATTAATAAATATATTAATTATATAATAAATTAATTAACTAATGACAAAAGGAGATGTTTTATCTTCTTCCTTGCGCTCCAATTTCCAATTAAAAAAAAAAGTATTAAAAAATTTAAAAACAGCTCGTCAGAGGTAGATGTCATTTAATAAATCTCGATAATAATCTTGCGAAATCTTGCGAATCGAATCGAATTACATGAATATGAGAACAGGTGCTTTGTAATTTATATATTTCATCGATGATCAATAACCATATATCGAATCCGGTATCAAATTCGAGCCCTTTCTTGTTCATTCTCGCCACTTTATCACCATTGAGTTTCATGGCTATAATAATAACGAGGAATACCTGTATGCTCTCGCAACAGGATCGTTGAATACTATTACGAAAGCTAGCAATGTTCTCTCGAAAGATTACGCTTGTGTCTTGAGCATCTCCCTAAATGGACATGGCGAATGAAATGGTCTCTTTCGCACTTACAGGTCGAGAGAATGTCAAGGTAGGCTATCAGAATTCCTTCGTCATAATTTATCTAAACGTATTCGGCTGTTTAATTGTACGTATTTAATCTGTCAGAGATTATTGAGGCTTAATTAATTTTAATTTAAGTCTCAATTCGATGAAGATAAATTATGTCTGCATCTTAACCCTAGTGTCTTAAAATCAGTTACAAAAGAGCTAATCTTAATTTCTTATTTAATTTATTTTAGTAAATTAATTTAATTTAATTTAGTTTATTTAATTTACTTTATTAATTTATTTTATTAAAAAATATCTTAAATAATTATAAAATATGCATTTCATTGTAATCATAAATATCTGATAAGCACAAGAGGATTATTTGTTATTAGAATAATTAACTGAGATTAATCTACTTTTTTAAAAATAATTTTTCAATTTTTTAAATTAACGTTTTATTTCGTATAAAATAATCTCTTAATTACCCTCACTTCACGTCCAAAACTTTTGATTCCGCGATATCACTTAACAATCGCCAGTATAGACCGTTCTATCCGATTTCGAAATCGATTCATGTTCGACGAAAATTTCTCGTATAAATAACGAGAGAGCGTTCGTTCGTGCTGTCAAAAGTAGCACGTGTCCTGGTCGGCCGCGTTAAGTTAGGTCTTCTGGGCCCCAGGATCCGCGGCTCGATGTCGCGCGATTGATGATCTCAACAGTGTTCCACCCACGAGAAGGGAAAGTCGCGATTCCGAGAAGGCTGCGTGAGCGGGATTCCTCTTCATCATCTTTTTCTTCCAGCCCCGAGAAGAGTTGACAGACTGTATAACGAAAGGTTAATATATGCTACTCCCGACCGAACCCTTCCCCCATGCGCACTTGCCGCGTCAAATGTTGCCGCGAGGATTAATCCCTACGGTATTTATATTGCGATATTTTAGTGGACAATAGAGACAGAGAAAGAGCAAGATCGTTTCGAGTCAAGGCGATCATAACGTTTGAGCACGTTACAAGTCGTTTGTTCTCTGATGCAATCTTATTTTCATATTTGAGATGCTTCGATTCTAACGAAATGTTATTCTAAACTTTCTATACTCTACTTTACTAAACAAGTTTCATACATGTATATTTTTTTATATATCTTCATATATGTATATTTTTTTATACATCTTTATATACTTTATATATTTTTAATATATTTTTATATATTTTTTAGAATCATTTATATGTCTTTTTTCCTTTTTTTCCTCTAAAAAGTTTTTGACTAATAATTTATAAACTCATTAATAATCGAGTAAAATATTGAGTATTAACAATGTAAAATTAATATAAAGGAAATAGTCTATTAGAAATAGATTAAAATATATCGATAAAAAAAAATATATCGATTTAATTTTTTTTGCTTCTAAAAAGTATGAATGCATTTTTAAAAGATATAAACTGATTTTGTTTATTGATTAAAACTAATATTTATTTGCTAAGTTGAAATGACATACTGCAGAGAAATTGAAAGAATGGCACACACATTCGTGACAATAAAATAATAATAATTGAAATTAAGTTCTTTTCTCCTCCCCCCCCTCCCCCATATATTTACACAGCATCGGAAATTAAACTTCGAAAATTACTATGATACTATACGATTTATTAATTATTTCAGCTCTTAGCTTAGGCAAACATTAGAGTCATCGACTGCATGATAAGATGTTAATTTATGCAACATTGTGAGTCAAATTACCGGTATGGGCGGATAACATGCGTAATGATAGAAGAAATACCCCAGAGACCCAGTGAACCATCAGTCAAATTCAAATTAATCAAAAAGATTACAGATGAAAAGTGAATCAATAAATTTGACGATTTTTACAATTGTCAATAATTATTTATTTAATAATAATTATTTTATTATTTTATTATTTTATTATTTAATTAATCAATTATCAATTATCAAATATATTTCAGAGTGAAAGAAATAAGAAGTCATTACGTAATCATATTTATATCAATTTTCAATCAATCTTTCATAGAATCATTAAATTGTTTATTTATCTAATTAAATAATTTATTAATAATTATCTAATTAAATTGATATTTTGTATATACATTTTATTATTTTGTTTGTAAATTGTTTTGGTTATTAATCATCCATTTATACGTTATTTTGGTCATTATTCATCCATTATTTCAGTCATTTCATTACTACATATTTTATTTTTATTTTAACTATATATTTTATGATCTAAAATTACTAATGTTAGCATTAATATCTAGTAAAATAAAAACAATAAAAAACAGATTAAAAAACTATTAAGCAATAGAAAGAGAGAAAAAGAGAAAGAGAAAGAGAGAATGAAAATTAGATTTCGTTCAGGGACATTGCGTATCCGCCAGGGGAGAATTGAAAAAAATGCGATCACGTTCTTATTTCAACCGAGGATTCACCCTACTCGATGTCGACTTTCATCTTTGACTAGGCAAAGAATGCGACGCGATCTTTAATATCACGCTAGAAATCGCTAATCAACCTTCATCTTTAAAGCATTGATCATTCAAATTGCTTTCATCATAGTCGGATTCAATTGACATTTGTGCTAGCAATTATGTATATGAAAAAATCGCAGGGTGAGATATATGGTTAATATTTTTGATCACGAATACATAAAATTGCATTTTATATGCTTGCAATCAAAAATTTCTACGAATCGCTAGATGTTATCGAGAATTGATCGAAGTAAACAAGGCGCGCATTCAAGACTTTGATATGAGTTAAAGGTAAACGGGACGGCATTTGACGCAGCCGGATCTCTTTTAATTGCTCATAGCGAATCTGCCAGTCAAATGGCCTGGTCAAAGCTGTATCATCTTATGAATCGCGTACATGGGGGCCAGATCGATGCATCATCTTTCAGTGAAAGTCACCTGTAAGCGATTGCGTAAGGAATCAGCGATTTTAACCTGGGGCGAAGCCTCCGAGACACAATTATTTGCCTTTTGCACGGTCGACGGCATTGATCTCAACGATATTATTGCCGTCAAAGTTCATTTATTTTAAAAATATTTTAATAATATTTCGATAAATTAATCGCGTAGGAAGAACAAGAATAATTGCCTATCCTATCTATGCCAACTTGAACAAATTTGTTAAAGTCCGAAGTAAAAATATATTAAAATATATCAAAATAAAAATATATTAAATAAAAATAATATATTATAATATATTAATATAAAAAATTAAATAATATATTAAATAATATATAAATTAAATAAAAATTAAACAATATATAAAAAATGTATTAAAAAAGTAAAAAAATATTAAAAATATATATTAATAATAAGCGTTAAAGTGTATAATTGTCTGTTACTTTTAATTTTGTTTTTGATATCGAAATTCACTAGTATTTTATACCTTATAAATAGTGAATTATTCGAGATATTGTTCCATTTAAATTAAATTCAATCAATTAATAATTTTTAATTCGAATAATTTCTTAATATTCTAGTAATAAAAAAAGGAAAGAGATAAGTATAAATATTAGAATATAAGATTAACTGCTTTAAATATTTTCTATTCTTCGTTTTTGACGTCTCATTATATTTAATGGTACAAAACTGCAATTTTCATGCAATTGAGTGCCGGTAATTCCTGGTAATTAAGAAGAGAAAGAAAGATTAACGAATTTCTTCATAATAAATCTATATAAATATTTAAATGTATATTTCGCAGCTGCTAAGTAATTTTTAATCTTATTTAAAGTATTATAAGAAAAATTTCTATCACTTTTTGGAAAAATATTTCGATTTATATAAGATATTATAAATATTTGTATAATAAATTTAAAATTGAAAAAATTATTAAGAGATCTGCTCATAAATGCAGTCTCTGTTTCTTTCTCGTTGTCCACATTTCAACTAAAATATACTTATTAGGAAGAGCACGATAAAAGTGAGCAAATCTGATGTTTCAAATATTCCGATGGCCATTAATTTAATATCACAAACGCGTATAAGGTGATACGTACAAGAAGATCTATTGAGATATACAGAATCACACGCTTTTTATTTTAAACGCTTCCAAATAACGTGTCGGCACGTCAAGGACAAAACTTTACATCAGATGTGAATGACGCACTTTTAGCGACAAATGTCTGCACGTGACTCATTTTACCCGACATCTCATCCGACATCTGATCGCCACTTGAAACCGATGCCTATTTTGGCAATAGACTTTTCATGAATCTGTATCTTTAATTAATCGAAATTATCGTTGAAAAAATCAATAAAACAATCGCTGGAAAATCCCATACAAATTTCATTTACTGGGTCACTTTTTGGTCAATCTCGAAACACTTAGTTCTTCTATCTTTACAATTTTTTTCTCTCTCCTAACTTCGCATTAAATTCGATCAATTAATAATTTCTCAATCAATTAATAATTTTTAATTCGAATAATTTCTTAATATTCTAGTAATAAAAAAAGAAAGAGATAATTGTAAATATTGGGATTTTGTTAATGAAATATAAGATTAATTGTTTTAAATATCTCTTAAAGATCATATATGGATGATTTTGATTTTATCGATATTTTAACAATAGAACATGTAAGATAAGTAATCAATAAAAAATATTTAAAATTTATCTTTTAATTTTTGCCATGCATGATCATTTTCTATAGGTGTCAAGGAATTTATATAAAATTTTAGAACCATTTTGAGATCGTTAAAAATAAGATATAGTGACCCCCCATATGTGACTAAAAATACAAAAAAAAGAGAAGAAAAAAAATTGTGATTCCTTCAAAGTTTAAATATCCTAATAATTAAATATTATATTTAAAAAATTCTACTTAAGAAATTCATTTTAATTAAACGAAAGATTAATTTTTTTCTGTCATACTGGTTAATTTATAAAAAATTATTCAGTCTTTATAATTACTTATATTATTTTTTTCAAAACGTTACAAAATACAAGTAAGTCTTGTTGGATGCGTCCTAAATGTGAAGACCTTGTGCTCGAAAGTTTAATATGGAATATAAAATATCGAATTCAAATTACAGGGTAGATTCGTACTTGCGAAATGTCCGTGCCATTCCATGGAAAGTGGATCTGGCAATGATTGACGACTACCGGCCGTACTATAGTTATCTCGCATCTATAGAAACTATCTTTGGATACGGTTCGTTTTGCTGTTAACAAATCTAGAGATATGCGGCGTTTACGATTTTTATATTTATATTAAATAATTAAAAAATGATGATAATTTCAAATATATAAATTAAGTTTTTAAAATGCAATCGTATTTCGTCGATTGAGTCAAATCGAATCAAACAGTTCGAGTGAGTCTCATTTTTACATAATGTAAATTAACAATGTGATATTTGTATAATAATGATAAGATAATGTTGTTGTTGTATAAATTATCACGTATAATAATGTTATTAATAGAGTACTGAGATAATTATGCGAATTTCACTTAATAGAGGAAACACGGGTCAGAGTCATGGGACATTACATTATGCATCGTGCATACGATGTTGCACGATATCAACCGTGGCATTGAGAGAGTTATGAATGAAATATAGTGCAATAGTATTCTCTCTCCCTTGAGTGAGTGCCAAGATCAATGAAAGTCTCGTGGATAATGAGTCACGACGAAGCGCGGCTATTATCGACTTGTAATCAGCGCCACTTTCTATTACGTACTATTACCTTGCATAAATATTATGTAATAATTGATAGTAATAGTAATAGTAATGATCGTCAGAAAATAATTAGTAAATAAAAACCAAAAGCTAACTTGAAATTTTATACATGTCAATATTAATATTAAATTTTGGTAATTATTTATTAAGAAAAGAAATAAAAAATGATTTCTAATAAATTTATAAAAATTTAAATATAAATAATTTATTAAAATTAAGTAATTTATTAAAATTTAGATATAAATAACTTATTAAAATTAAATAAATTATTAAAATTTAAATATAAATAATTTTTCCTCCCTCTTGAAACAATATAAGTATGTATTTCTTTTGAAGAAGAAAATAAATTAACCATTTTATGTTAAATTTAATTTAACATAAAACAATTAAACTTCAAAACTAAATTTTTAATTAATTATTTTTTAAAAATTCGTTGAAATAAAACTATAATTTATGATAAATGTAATTGTATATTTATTATTTTATAATTCATTTTTGCTTCATCATTTCGTTAATTAATTGAACATGCATTTTTTATTGACATGCATTATTTTCAGATTTGTCATTAAAAGCGAAATAATATTTTCAATAATGAGCTCTCGCATCTCGAAGAAGAAATTTTTTTGTCGTAAAAATTAATTGATTTTTTCTAAATCCCGAGAAAAGTGCGCGAAACGATATAAAGGAAGACGTACCAGGGTGAAGAGAGCAGCGGTAGCACGCCGCAGCATCTTAAGGAGATTTTCCTCTCAGTAGGACATAGTATGCGACCGATCACCTTTGCAGGACGACGACAACGAGGATGATTCCTGAAGATAATCGCACGCAGCGCGCCGCGAACTGAAAGACTGAACAGGTCGCCGGCAGAAAAAGACTTTTATACAGGGAGGGGGTCGCCGACCCCCCAACGGGTCCTATATCCACATGCTCGCATCTTCTCTTTTCCCTATTCTTCTCGTTTCGACTTCTTGCACTCTCTCCTTCTTTCATACGGAATATAATTTTTTTTTCATGCTGAGTCATTGGTAGCGATAGCATTAATTTGACACATTATCTAATCGTTAATTTTAAATCGCATCTTAATTCGTCTCGGGGATTGCAACCATTTTATGTGAATTGCTTCACTTTACGAAGGACATTATTTGGAAATTCCTGCCGTTTAAAAATCTAGAGCACCCGTCAGTCATTTCATTTTGTTTTATTACCATATGTTATTATTTTTATCACCTTATATTATCTTTTTTACATTCATCTTAAATTATCTCGACATTTCAACCCAATTTTTGCTTGTCCGATTCTGTCTCTGTCTCTGGAAATAACAGGATCAAACGCGCGATAGGATCTTGATATTCGATAACTTGCAAGGGATTATTCCCATCATTATGCGCATCTTGATCTCTTGGCTGAACGGATGGACCTCGATTGAAGATGCGTTGTTCCGGGGAATGTGGTTCAGGTGCGCTCTTACGTAAGCGCACTTAGGTCTTAAGTCTCTAACCTTAGGTTTGTCTCCCACGCTTGATGGATAAACAGGTGAATTAATAACAGGTGAATTAATCTCAAATAATTTCTCCATATTTAGTTAACGATATACGCCAAGGTGATTAATAGATTGGCTTCCAAAGGCATCGATTAATTATGGATCAATATGTCGTTTAATTGAATTCGAAGAACGCACTTTCAAGCACGTCCTTTGTGCAATTGTTGGAACATGATTGACTTCTGTAAGGCTTTGTACGATTCTAGAATGCATCTATTGCTCATTGCAACGGTTTGCAACTTTTCTTTTTGTGTGTATTTGTAATATGACATTGTTTTATAGAATTACTGAAATCAATTAATTTTTTTTAAAGGTTTTTATTTTTAAAAGATAGACTCATTTGATTCTTCGAAGAGTGATTGTGAAACAATGAAAAAATGTCGAGATGAATAAACATTAATTTTTTATTAGTTAATTAAAAAATTAATGAAATAAAAAATTATCTTAAAAATTAACTGATTAAAAAATTATCTTAATAACTGTTCAGCATTTCGTAAAATATTATAATAAAATTTTTTATTGTCTTCTTTTGTAACTAAATCTAAAAATTATTCGAGAAAAGATTCTTAATAACTACTATTAATTGCTTTATAATAAATCTGTTTGTTTCTCGAAGATATATAATAAAATTTGGTAATATTTTAATAAGCTTTTTATGTAATATCGATATTAGAAATCTTGTCTCTAATAGACTTATTGTGCGCGATACGTCTTATCTGTTGAAAAATAATTTTCTTCTTGCCGAAACCTGTTATGCTTTACTATTGTTAATGAAGCAACAGGTATTATAATACGTAAGCCTGCGGCGATCACTTTCTTCCTCCAGTCTAAGTGAATCCGAATAAATTAGAATTAAAATGACAATACAGATCCGCGATAAGAAATGTAGATACAAGAAACTGCTTTTAATTCCAGAATCTACATACTTGGCCAATTAAAGTTTATTCTATAGACAGAGAAGAGAAGTATAAATTTTAATATCTTTTATAATAATATTATGAAATTAATATTATCAAATTTTTATTTTTTCAAATAATTAGAATAAACTAAATATTAGAATAAACAAATATATGTAAAATAATTTTAATAATATATAAAAATTATTAATTAATATCTTAAACAATTTATATTTGTTTATATTTATTTATTTCAAAATGCAGATATTTATATACATATTTTAAGTACTCTAACCTTACTTATAAAATGTATTTTAAAATATATTTATATTTTTATATTTAAAATATATTTCAAAAAATATTTTAAAATATATTTAAAATATATATTTTAAAATATATTTTAAAAGTTTTACAAATTGTTCAGCTACCTATTTTTGTATTTCGTACAAGCACGTTATTATGTTTATTAGGTATGTCTTTTGCTCTAAATGCATTTTTTCCCTGTGATTTTGTTATTTTTTTAACAAATTGTGTATTCGTTGATTGTAGAAGTAATGTATAGCTTGTGAAGGTATCGTCCTGCACGCAAGGATGCCTTCCAAGAAATATAAAGAGTCTTTTATCGGATTTAAGCATTCTACCTCGGTGGAGTCACATCCTCCTTATTTTTCCTGTAAATAATCCCGACTGATCCGGTTTGCAGCGGGTATTAAAATAACTAAAAGAAAGTTCAGTAACCGATTACTTAAGAGAAAAAAAATATTTGCGAAAAAATTTAGAAAATATTTCATATTTAATTTAATATTTTTATGATTAAAATTTTAGTATCTCAATAATTTGTAATTTGTTTATGTTAACAGGTTGTAAAAGAAAATATTACTCAATGAAATTTAGTCATTAAGAGAGCGCCTAAACGCAATTAAATTCCGAGCAAAAAATATATCTGAAAATCACGAAATCTAAAATTTAAGTTTGATTAAACTAAGAAGAACAATTTTAGCATATGTCAATATTAGAATCTTGAAGTATGAGATTGCTATCTATAGTCTTAACATTCTTGAATTTCCAGGCCTCCCACAAATTTCTTGTTAAAAAAAAAAACACAGCGATTTTTTGTCAATATTTATTTAAAAATATCCATTAATATATGTCAATTTTTAAACTTATGTTTAATAATTTTAATGAAAATATCTTAAAAGATAAGATATAGAAAATTATTTGAGCGATATATAACAGAAATAACCACACATCTGTTTTTATTCGAAATTGTCTACAAACGTGTTTTTTAAATGAAAAAAAATTTTTAATAATACATTTATATTTTAATATAAAATATTATTTATAATTTATGACATAACGATATATTATTTCTAAATTACTTTTAAATAAATTATTTTTAAATAAATACTTTTTTACATAAATACTTTAAATAAATACTTTTAAATAACTCTAATAAATATATTGTGATTAACGCGAACAGATGAGATCAAATATAAATTAGGAAACAGTAAAAAATAGCCACATGTCTTTTCCAGAATATATTCTAAGGTAAATATACGCTTAAACAAGTTAAGAATGACAAGATTTCAAAATTTGTAAATATCAGATGCCTGGAATATGTAAGAATCCATACATACACGCACACATTTCTCCAAAAAACCGGAAGCTTATTTGCTGATTTCGGCAGTAGATGATGGATTTATGGAAGCCCCGAAATAAAGAATATTTGTTCTCGCAAAGTACGTTGTGCTCTCTCAATTTAATATAGAAACAATTGTAAATTTAATTAAATATAAAATAATTTAATTAAATATAAAATTTATTAATAAATTTATTAATAAATTAATTAAATATAAAATATAATATAAAATAATTTATTTAACGGACCCTCCAGCTATTCAGATAAAAATATGTATTTTGTTACGCGATATTACATCTGTACATTTGGTTACGTAAAAACAATAAGCGGTGCTACATCTTTAAATAATTTGCTTTCTTGGTCATAAGAAAAATCGGAAATTTAATTTGAATTTAGGTTTCAGATTGAGTAAGTTTTACATGAAAGGAAAAATGTTGAATTTTCATCACGGCGTGTATGATGTCCTTCTAGAATAATATTTTTAGCTAGCTTTCGTCCACAGATGCACTGTAAATGTATGTAAATTTATAGACTGCAAGACGACGATGCGTATTCGCGTTAGCATATCTCGTTTGCAGATTATATCAACGCTTGGCGAATGTACAAGATGTTAAAAACTCAATGAATCGCTTTTCTTCGAATTCGATTCAATTATTTATTAATAAAAATGTTGACAGAAATTAATCACGAATTTTTCCTTTATTAAATATCTTTGTAATTAAACTTTAATTTATAAATTTCGTTAAAATAAAATTTTCTCGAGAAAATAATTAAGAAGGAGGAAATTTTATCTCTTATCTTATTACTAAGAAACACCTTAATTTTAATCGCTTATGAGAGGTTTTTTATATCATTATAAAATAATAATCAAAAAATTTCCAGATAAATGTGAGCTCCGTTAAATGTGGGGCACCTTGTATATTTATAGCAAATAAAATATGAAAGAAAAGAACAGGGCATTGAAACTTGCTACAAAAGTTCTCAAATACGCATACTGCCATTCTCCGACGACAGACATGCGTTTTTGCATGCCGCTGGCGTAAGGCAGTTCCTCACGATGTCAGCGGATTGATATGCATATTTACGTGTCGTTTAAAGTCCGCTCGTTCCTTGCCCTCCTTGCTGTCACGGATATGTGGGACTTACGTAAAGCTGCGTTCACACATGGTCAATGAAAGGGCAAAAACTCGTAATAAATAAATAATAAATGAAATATAAATTGTATTATTTGAAACTGAGTTAAAATTCTTTTCAAGATTTCTAATTCGGAATATGTACGCGATAATAAATTTGAATTCGATTAAATTAATTTAGGCTAAATTAGAATCGACTCTTATCGCGAAGAATGCAAATGTTTGTGAGAACTGCGCGAAAGGGAGCTCACGTTTATGCGAAGAAACGGTGAACGAGGAAATTTTTGCGTGCTCCGATTCCGACCCGGAAATTCACGCGAGTGATGTCATTTGAGATTCTGCCTCGAATTTTTCAGCCTTCGGTCCATTAAGAATGGCATTCGAAAACAGGGTTTCGTCGAGTTCAGAAAAGATGAAATATCACATGTAATTATGATATCATGGAAATATATAAATGACTTGTCTTCTCTGGTTAAATTAACATTTAAAATGAATTTTATTTTTTGAGATTAAAATGCTAAACATACGAAACACCGCGAAATATCGCGATCAATTACAGTTTGGCGAATCTAAGAATGTTTCCAATACATCAATATTTTATCGAGTACTTTGATATTGATTTTATTTAAATAAATTATGGAATATGATAACATAATTTCGAAAATTTATATTATTTTTTTTTCCTCTACTAATTGATTCTGGAATACTTTGTCAAGTTTGAAAAAGTTATTCTTTAATAAATTTTGTGCGAAAATATTAGTGTCTTTTATAACATATTATTCCTAAATTTTCAGATTTTTAGATTTAAAGATCAATATTAAATAATTAAATTTTTCAGAATTTTGAAATAAAGTATATTAAATGAGGAAGATATAAAAGAGAAAAAAACGTTCTATTATGAATTGTAGAAAGATATAGAAAGTACAAGGAATCTATTCAATCGATTACGTAGATGTCGTAGATGTCGATTCCGAATTCTGAGACGCTCTTATTAATTCATCCCGAGTTATCAGATGCCGGAAATGTATCAAAATTTATCGGCATCCACTGAAAAGAATTTGGGAGTTGGCGCGATAAATTGATGTGCTAATATATGGCAGGAATTTGATTTGGGCGCCACATCGAAGATGAATTTTATTGCTGGAGAAAGTGTTCGCTTGTTATGCGTAAAGCTCATTCGTTTTAACTATGTTCAAAAAAATTCATTTGAAATTTTAATTCTATATTTTTTTAATAATTTATGTTTTATATTTTTTTAATAATTTATATTTTATATTTTATTAATAATTTATATTTTATATTTCTTTAATAATTAATAATTTAATAATTATTTCAAATATATATATTTTGTTTTAAAATAAGAATACGAGGAGGAAGAAACAAAATGTGGGAAATGTTAAATTAAAACGTACAGACATTATTTTCATTATCTTGATCGCTATTATTATTAACCAAGGCTTTTGCCGCGGAATTCTTCTCCTTGTCAACTATATAAGGTGATTAATTAAGTCCTGCGAATTAAAAAAATTAAAAGATTTTAATCTCCGACAGATTTTCCTGTTAGTTTTAAAGGTATCTCATGTGGATAATCGAAAGATTATTAAAAATATTTGACGCATAAAAGAGCTGCATATCATGTTCTAAACTTTATCTTGGCAGGATTAAGATCCCGAGTTACAGATTATAACATGATGATAATAATGATATATGAGATGAGCTGTGGGGTCTTAACCATTTTATCACCATATAAGTTACAACATTATCTAAGCCATCTTGTTACGTGAATTCCGAGTTGCAAGAAATTTACAAGGTCTTAGAAGACTAGAACAGATGGAATGGCTATGAAGATTACAATCAAAAGGTTCATGGCTTTGGCAAATGTCCAGTTATTCGACCAGTATTTAATATCGATTGTCAACCTAAAAAGTACAGTGACCTTTTACGTACATATCTAATTTTTTTCGAAATTAACCTACGCGATTAGCCCAGAATTTCTTCTTTTTGAGAATTTATATCCATGACGTCACGTTCCATGTCGAAAAACGCGTGGGTTTATCTCGGTGAACTCGACATTGCAGTTTAAATCATTGTCTTTGAGAGGAGGTTAAGGACCCAAGCCATTAGGGTGGGCAAACCGGTTTGATGATTCTTCGTAACGTGAAATTGCTTCAGGAAGCCCGCAAACGATTTTCAAGGCGACGACCTACCGACCGAATCGCCGGTGACTTTATTTTTAGTTAATTAATGTGTATCTAAATGCTTTTTCACTATCATATCTTTTTTATAAGCTCAAAATTCTAATGTCTCTTTAAAAATAAGCGTTTATCTACATATTGTGGAAGATATTTTATACGTATTAAAAATGCATAATGCTTGCAGCACAAGATGCAAACCGAAAATTCGACTTTAAATTGATTCCCAAATTTATTGATAAGACATGCATATATATATAATTTATTATCACTTCATATATTGATTGAAAAGATGAGAAAAACTCTTGAAAACCAGGCATCTCATCTTTATACTTGAAATATGCATTTTTCTGGTAATAATCTAAAAATTTTTGAAAATTCTGAATGTCCACAAAATCTTTTCTATGCACGTATTATATATAATATCTAAATATTTTGAAAACAATTCGAAAAATTAAGTTAAAAAAAATAAAATAAAATTTAAATTAAAAGTAAATTTTGAAAAAATAAAAAAAAAAATAAATTTTAATAAAATTAAATTAAATTTAGAAATAAAATTATATATCTAAAATTATGTATCTATTTATACAAATTAAAATAATAACATAAATTCTTAAAAAGAAAAAGTAGAAGATATTCTGTTTATGCAAAAGTCTTCTTTAAATTTGTGCGCAAATCTATTATATCTTTATTAATTGCCTTTCCTTTAAAGGAAATTTTTTTATATGTATAATATATGCCATTTAAAAAATTTATTTTGATATACAATATTTATTTCTATTAATTTTCTACATCCATAAGAAAAGTTCTATTTCTCATTAGATAGATATATCATAATTATATGTACATATATTATAAATTTGTGAAGTAATAGTTAATTCAAATATATTCAATTCATAAAGTATCTTTCACGAATAAAAATAGCTCTCAAGATTTTCATCACATATTCAAAGTGATTTAGTGTATCTTTAATTCATTTCTGCACAAGAATTATTTTGTTCCTGAAATGGAGTAGGCTATGTATATAACAGTAAATTAAATAGAGGGAAAAAATGAATAATAAATATATTACAAATTTTTTTTTCACAAAAATTACAGGAAAAAATAACAGCCAATCAAAAAAAAAATTAAGATATATGATTGCGCTGCTTGTTAGAAATAGTAAAATGCAATTAAAATATAATTAAAATATAACATTATTTATAAATTATAAAAACATTTATAAATTTAGAAGAAAACCTCTATTTTTTTAATTCAGACGATATCAAGTGCAGTTTATATATAAAATATTTTTATAATTTAAAATGACAAACTACTTGAAATTTAGCTCAATCTTATTCCAATAAAATGCTTTGAGACAAATTTTTTAATAAAACATTAATTCCTTATTAGTCATAGAAAGTCCTTAAATGAAACCTTAAATGAAACCACGAAAAAGAATGTACAGAAAAAAGAGAGAATCCTCGAATAGCAGAATGTGACCGTTGTAATAGTAGCAACCCATATTAACTCATGACCAATTGTGGCGTTGTTCAAATGCGGAGCGAGTGTACTCAATCCATGTAATAGATCGATCAAATGGCCTTTGTCTTATATGTTCTTACAAGTCACGCTCCTGGTAAGAACGACGCGACGAATGCATTTCTATGGCTTCATCTATTTCAGAATCTATTTGGATATCTTTAGAAGACTACTGTTATTATTGTGACACGATATCCATATTAATTTAACATACGCAAGATATCTCAAAATTTTTTTTTTCCTAATTAAAAATTTATTTAATTATGATGTATAATATATCTAAAATTTTATGTTAAAATTTTTTATATTAAAATATTTGAAATTTTTTTATATGAAAATATTTGAAATTTTATATAAAAATTTCGAGAAATTTGTCAAATATAATCGCAGTCAAGTATAAAGAATGTTGAAGCAACAGAAAAAATAATTAATTGATTAATATATATCTTATAAAGCTAATTAATTATTTTTCTACCACATCTAAATGACCATGATTTTAAATTATTAGAATTTACCATCGCGCGTTTGCAAATAAACATGTAATATTGAAAATGATGAAAAAATTGCATTAAAAAATAATAAGAAAATAAGAAAAGCCACACTAATGAAAATCAAGTAAAATTCAATTTCTTTTTATATTTTAATTGCATTAAACTTAAGTTTTTAATATCATTTTAAATTTTACATCATGTAGTAATAATATGTATAGAAATAAATAATGAAGATTCAGATATCTCAAATAACAATAATGAGAATAAATAATATATTAAATTATTTTTAGATTATTAAATTAAATTATTAATTTTTTTTTTAGATTATTGTATCTATTATTATTATAAATTTAAATTTGTATGTATCACTAATATAAGATTTTAATGTTTTTTCTCTCTCTCTTTTCTGATATATTTACTATGTTACATACATATATATCTGATATAATATTTACAAATCTATAGTCTATATATATTCTGTAAAAAATATAAATCTAAACTCTATATTCTATCTTTAGACTAAAAAATAATTCATTACTCACCGATACGATGCGGAGTTATCATTGCATGATTGATACTTGAATGTTCGATGTGAGTAAGAATATTAATCTGTAAAATACAAATATATAGATTTAAATTATTTACATATAAAAAGCAGTAAAATAATATTTCATAATATAATTTTCGCGTAAAATATTAAATTCTTTTATCTTTCTTAAATAAACATTTAATAAGAAAATTACATAATTTTTTTTACGAAAAGAATATTTCTGAAATTTCTGTTTAATTATAAACTTTAACGATTATAAATTTTAATGGGAATCGGATGGGAATTAAAAAATTATCTATATTCTATTACAATTATATTGCGATTGATAATTGAACATTTACCTATTCCTTTAACGATGCAGGAATGCGAATGTTCATACATATTTCGTATGGCCTCAATATTTCATCGCTTTATCAATTATTTCCGAAGATAAGAACATAACAATACACAAATCGCAGGATCGAGTGACTAAGGTTAAATGAAAAGCATCAATCAAAAGTATCAATCGTTAATTAATGAATTTATTAATTAATTAATTTATAACTCGACGAACGCAAAGTATTTCGCGTATAAATTTATTTAGACAGCGCGTTAAATTATTATATTAATATAACAGAGCAACAAACTTCGAATATTCATGTCGCGACTCGTCTCTACGATGTATGATGTGATATTGTTTGCATTCGATAACCTCTCCCCCTCCATATATTGTTATTCGCATGCCAAAAGTCAGGTAGGAACGCGAGTCACATATTTCGTCATATTTTGTACCTCGGAATGTGATCGTGTCGATTAATAAATGTCAAAAATACCATCTTATTTTTATTAATTTTATTTTTATTATTTTTATTAATAATTATTCTTATTACAATAATTATAATAATATTACTTGTCACTATTATCGCGTATTAATTCAAATTCGTGCGATGGCGTTTGCCCATATAGCATCCTATGTTCAAAAGACATTAACAGGACATCCTAAGATGTCTAATCGCCCAAAGATATCTTCTGGATACCTTCTGGACATCTTTTGGATATGCATGCTATGTAGTATCGAGATTATGACTGAAGTTGAACGAAAATTGCAATGACGTCACGTTAACGATTGACACAAAGTGTATATTTTGTGCGTGAGTTTATTATTTAAACAGTGTGTGTTAATTTATTATATTATTGTAATATTATTATTGTAATATAATACAACAGAGGAGAGAAAGAAAGAGAGACAACAAACAACGTTCGCGTTGCTCGCGTTGCTCGTGACGTATGATTCTTATCACACTTGTGGTGACTCTATCCCCACCCCTCCATCTTGTTGTCATTCGCGCGCAAAAAGTCAGGCGGCCGGCAAAAAAGGCGAGTCGCTCCGCGTATTTCGCGATCGATTCTATTACAATTATTAATTATCGATTGTTAATTGTGTTTTGTGTGAGTGCTATGAGCAGAGGGAGCTAAAGCAAGGGGAGAACGAGAGGAGGAGAGGAGGAGGAGGAGGCCCACGGAAAACATCGGACAATCGTAAAGTAAGTTTATAATTTTATTAATTTATTATTATTATTAGTATTATTATTATTCGTATTATTATTAGTTTAATTAGGCATTATTAATTCAGTTAGATATGTTGGAATATTTGATATGCGCGTATTATTATTAGAATTATTTTGCGAAATTTTATTTCAAAGGGATACTTTTATTAGGATATTTCACACGTATTTTATATTTTATATTATTCTTTTTACTTTATTTTTATTTTATTTTATATTATATTTTATATTTATATTTTATATTATTTTATATTTTATATATTTTATTATATATTTTATTATATATTTTATTATATTATATTTTATTATATATTTGTATTTTATTATAAATTTTATTATATATTTTATTATATTTTATATTATATTTATTTTATATTTTATACTTTTTAAAATCGACTTTTTTACTTTTATAAAATCGACTGCTATCGTAGAAATAAACGAACGTTTAGCTTGAATTAATAATCAATGATTTATTTAATTAATGATATGTACAATATCTGCTTTAACTTTGATGTACTTATACTTATAGATCCTGTCAATCTGTCATCTTGTGTCAGTTCTATCGTGGCGATGAATGTTAAATTATTTTTTATTTAAATTGGGAGGCAATTGGATTGATAATATCGATCAGTAATTCTTATTCATGGAGAACAATTTGATCATAATATTTTCAAATTAAGTTAAGTCGATAATGTCAATGTGTCACACGTAGACAGCTTCTTGTAACAGAGAGAAGACTGAGAGATGTCATGGCCCGCTTTTAGGTGATCCCTGAAAATGATACTTCCTCTGTGGACATTAAAAACATGTGAACATGAACTATAAAGCCAATGTCCACGAATGTTCTCAGAAGTTAACATATATGTCTCTCTGATAATATAAATAATATAAATAAAAATATAAATAATTTAATTAATAATAATTTATTATATAAAAATATTAGTATGTTCTCTCTTTTCACGCTATTATTTATTTATTTATTTATTTGTATTCTTTTTCTTCTCAACATCATTTATTTATTTATTTATTTAGCTCGCTATAAGTTAATCTTTTAAAATGCAAAACTAAATATTATAGAATTTGACTTCGGAAAAGCGCGGTAAAATAATCGAATAAATTCAAATAATTAGCTCCGTGATAAATTGTTTAATAAATAATCAATTTTAATCAATAAATTAAAATACTTCCATAATTTAATATTTCACATTAATGTATATTTTATAATATATAAAATATTTCGGCAACGAACTATCAATAACACGGCGTTCGACTTTGTATATAAAATATAATATAAAATATAAAATATAAAATATAAACAATAGCGCGCTCTACGTTACCGTTTTATTATCATTCGCACGGTAACTCTCGAATAAAGTAGTGATGAAAAACGCTTCGAATATTGTAATTTTTTTACTAAACACAACTACGATTAGTATCGAAACATAATTTGCTTTAAATATTAATAAAAATTAATTAATTAAAAAATAATTAACGACATGAAACTGTATCGCAATGATAAATCTTTATCGAATCGTAATATTTTATTACCGCGATTAAATTGAAACAGGGGATACATAAAAGGGCATAAGAGATTTAATTATGTAATCTTTCGATCATTGATGCTAATTATAATAATAAATATCTTAATAACGCTAGTCGAATAATCAAAGGATTGTTGAAAAAATGTAGTCGACCAAACTAGCCAGAAATTTAGTTTATTATTACGACGTTTCGACCATATGGTTGTGGTCCTTATCAAGTACATACGAAGCCATAAATCAGGAGACCGGCATAGACTCATTGTCTCTTGACGAAGTCTCTCACGGACACATCAATTTCTCTCTAATTTAAATCTTTTAATAAATAACGTTTTGTTAATGTGATTTGTGCAATTTATAAGATCATCGTCTATGCCAGTCTCCTGATTTATGGCTTCGTATGTACTTGATAAGGACCACAACCATATGGTCGAAACGTCGTAATAATAAACTAAATTTCTGGCTAGTTTGGTCGACTACATTTTTTCAACAATCCTCTAATTATAATATTTCTTTAATAATATTAGAATTAAATATATTTCGAACAATGCTTTAAATTTTCTTAATCCTTGTTAATTAAACAATATACAATTTAATTTCGAGAATCGATTAAATTATAGGAATCCAAAATATTAAATAATCACTTCGATTGTTGCGATTTCTACGGACAATAATAATTATTTTAATATTTAGAATCACAAATATATTTCATCCGTGTCACTTTATCGTTCTTGATAATCTGAATATAATTTGGATTGTGAGAGAACACGAAGTAAAACAATCGAATTATAGCAAATAATTAGCATAACGAAAGACTCCGTGATAAATTGTTTAATAAACAATCAATTTTAATCAATAAATTCTTTTATAGTATATAAAATATTTCGACAACGAATTATCAGTAACATTATGTTCGATTTTGATGATGTAAACAATAGCGTTTTATTGTTTGTACGTTACGGTTTTGCTATCATTTGTTCGGTGACATTCGAGCAGTAAAGTAACGATGGGAAATGCTTCGTATGTTAATTAATTGTTTAATAAATAATCGTTTAATTAATTTATAAATTGAAAAACTTCTATTAAACTTCAATTTAATATTTTTATGTATAACAGTACATGTATAATACGTAAAATATTTCAGCAACGAATCGATAACAGTGTTCGACTTTGGCAATATAAACAATAGCGCGCTATTATTAATAGAGAGTTTTTGCAATACCGTCTTTTCAGATATGATGAACGTTAAAGTCACGTTACTTAATACCGTATTTTGCCTTTGCGTGCTCTAACCAAAAAGAGTTTTCGCGTAACGGATATATTATATACGCTATATACAACCAAAGGAATTCAAATGAAGATATAAAAATGGAGGATTTGTTAGACATTGCTGTTTTCGATTTTAATTTAGTAGAGGATGTTATTATAAACGAGTTATTAGTACCTCGCGAAAATGTCCGTATCAGAAATATTCAATACGAAAGATTGGATGTAAATAATTTGACACCAGAAGAATGTAAAACAAAATTTCGAATTATTGATAACACAGTGTTTGACTTTGGCAATATAAATAATAGCGCGCTATTGTTAATATGTTACGGCTTTATTATCATTCTCATAGTGACACTCGAGCGATAAAGTAGTGGTGCGAAACGCTTCGCATATTGTCGAATATTTTTTCTAAACACGATTACGATTAATATCGAAACAAAATTTGATATAATTACTAATAATTAAAAATAAATTAATTTATGGTAAACGTCATGAAAATGTATCGCAACGATCAATCTTTATCGAATCGCAGTCATTAATTACTGCGAATAAAAATTGAAAAAGGGAACATAAAAGGGGATAAAGAAATTAATTTTATTATGATCTTTAACTTATTATAATAATTTCTCTAACGATACTTATTAGAATTAAATAAATTTCGACCAATGCTTTAAATTTTCTGAATCGGCAATCACTCATAGAATATTTCAACGACGAATTATAACAATAACATAGTATAAGTCTGCCTTGACGATATAAACAGTATCGCGGTAAGGTTTATGACTTACGATCATTCGCACAGTAACATTGAACAATAAAGTAGTGACGTTTCATATATTATCAAATTCTCTCTCTACATAGTCAACCTTGGCGATGTAAACAGTACCGCGGTAATATTTCTGATTTACGATCATTCGGTCAATGGCTCTCGAGCAGTGACATAGTGATGTGAAACGTTCCATATATTATTAAATTCTTTCTCTAACCACAATTGCAAATGCAACGAGGAACTTTTCGTGAATGAGTGTAAGTGCAACGAGAAATTCAAATGAGTGCAACGAGGATTGGAGTGCCACGAGGAAAAAGTGAAACAATAGAAAAAAGAAGGTCTTGGAAACAGATGGATGGATTAATAAGATATGATGTAAGTCATTAATATTTTAATTATTCATCACATTCATTATTTATTATATTGTTACGTTCCCGCGTCCCATCCCCCTGAATGTATTCGCCACCTATTCTTTCGGCGGGAAGTCAGTCGAAGAAGATCATTTCCGCGCGCGTTGTCAAGATGTTGTTAAATAACGACTGCCAGAGAGTCCGAGCCCAGCTATCAAGTTGTGCGGACGCGAGTTTTATGTACTATATTACAAAATAAATTTTAAATTATGTATTATATTATATATAAAATTATATATAATATAACCCTCCCATAGGGTACACCTTGTCGTGGTGGGAGGGCTTAGTACTTGGATGGTGCCTTGTGGTTTATCATAAATTTTTCTATTTATGATAAATCTTAAGGTGCTTGAATGGGAAGCTAAGTACCCTTTCGCTGCCGTCAACGTGCCGCGGACGGTAAGCGCTTCGTCAACGCGTCGCGTTAGGTATATACATATTAGGGAGTGCCGTTAAAGGTATATACATATTAAGTATATACATCGCGATCAAATATAAAATTTTTAATCGCATCGAAATAGTGCGGGAGTGCCGTTCAGTATCGTGCGTAAAATAACGAAAATAGCGATATAAAAATATCGCTCGCGAGTGCGGGAGTATCGTTAAAAGTATCGCGCGTCAACAACATGAGAGGAGGAGGAGGCCTGGGAGAGGCATCCTGCACCGGCGGAACAACCTGATGGTGAATATTATTATTTATATATTAATTGTTATAAATTGTTAACTTGTTATAAACGAATAATAATTTAATCTTATTATTTAAATGAATTAAAGAGAAAGAAAGTTTTATGAAAGTCATATAAAATTTTCTATTCAAAAAACAGTTTCGAAAATTTATAAAATTTTTCCATACGTGTTTATCTGCTTATTATTTTACACATCGGATATAAAATTCCGTACGATAAAAATTTTTTTAAACATTAATTGCATTTTGTGAGCATTATTATAAATGAATTTTATATTTGTATGTTACAGACAACTAGCTTCGATAACAACTCCGCTGTTGCGCATCAGTGCCGATGAGTGAAAAAAACTTTTATTTTACTTTAAGGTAACGGATTCGTACACAGAGAAAAATATATACTGTATTCAAGTAAATATTATTTATTTTAAGTATATTATAAGTTTGTATATCCGCAAATATATCATAAGTTTACCACAAGCATTAAATTTAATTGAATATATTCTGAATTTTAATAAGTGCAGTATTTTAGTCAAGAATATAAAATTAAAACAAAAATTTGATTTGCTTACTACAAGAGTTGACGTAAAATAAGTTTGATTTTTCTTTGATACAGCTTTACAATATTCTTGAAGAGAAAATAAATCCTTCTTTGAGTACATGATAATGAGATTTTCTAACACTTGTGATGAGTATATTTTAAGACTATTATCAAGAATATATTCTTTGTTGAAGAAAACTATTACTTAAAAGAAGAAAAATAAACTGAGTAATCGCTTTTCTTGGCAGTAGAATGATATTTTTCTCTGTGTAGAGATTGCAGATGTAGATGTAGATTGTAGATTGTAGATAAATTCGTTGCCTTAAAATGGATGAGCTAGGATGGATTACATTAAATAAATTAAATTAAATAATTAAATTAAATTAATTAAATTAAATAATTTTAATAAGTTCTTTCGAACTTATGCTTTACATCTATTATGAAAATATATTGAAAATATATTGAAATATTAATTAAAAAAAGAAGAGATCAAGAAAAAATTTTTTTGTAAAGATTTTGTCTAATTTATTAAATAAAGGACACCCATTAACAATTATTAATTTTATCAATTTTTGATGCTAATTTATTCTTATAATATGTACTTATTTTCTAATTATTCATAGCTCATTCATCGTAGAATTTGTTTGTAGATATTGTTTTTAAACTTTACTTTAACTTAATATAAAGCCAAATGATTAATTAATTAAATAATTTGTAATATGATAAATATACACACATTAATTATACACTTTATAAAATATAATTATAAAATATAATTTATAGAAATTTGTAGTAATTTGGCTTTATTTCAGTTAAAATAAAGTTATATTCAGTATTTAACGAGCGATCATGAAATCGAACGATTATCACTAAATGAGCGTAAATATTTCACGCTCTTTTGCCGGTAATTATCCGGCAAAAGAAGGAGTAATTACCTCCTTCTTCGATCTTTGATTAGAGATCGAGAAAGAAAGTGGCCAGGATCAATGAAAGGTAAATTCAACTGACCTGAAGAGTACGGTTAGGGTATGTGGTTAGGGCACCCGGTTAGGGCACGCGGTTAGGGCATGTGACTAAAATATATATAATCAAAATAAAATAAAGATAGAAAGGCGAAACCACTGCGCTGAGATGGACGTTGCGTATAAAAAGATAAAAAATAGACTTATCAGCTTTCAAATATATAATGCAATTGCAAGAATGCTATTTGTGAAAATAAAATAATAGAATTAGGTGTCATGATCAATAATTAACTATATATTCTTATTGACAAAGGCAGACAAATGAAGTCATTATAAAGTAACATGGAAAATTATTCGCAAAAGTAAAACGCTGACAATATATATACATGATTATATATACATGAAATACAAAATATATATACAAAATATATATACATGATAGGTAAGGTGAGGTGATTATTAGAGATAGGTTCCTCAAATCTCGAATAATTTTAGTTAATCAGGAAGTAGGGTTGTTAAGGCTATTTAGGTCAAATCATTAGAATTTTTTTATTGATATTAGGGTTGATAAAGCTCCAAGATCATTAAAATTCTATAATATAAGTAGGATTGTTAGAGCTATTAAAATTATTCTAAAAGAATCCTTTAATAATAGGATTGTTAGGACTATTAAGTAATATTCATTCTTTCTTTTAATGTTTCAATAATCCTAATTAAAATTATTTTAATTAAGTTGAGTTTATTTTTAAAAACGTTGTAAAAATAAATATAACATGTTTTAAAAATAAAAATGTTTTAAAAATGAAATTTAAATTATCAAAATTCTTCAGAAATATTAAAGAAATTGCATAATTATTAACGTTTAAGAAATAACATAACATAACATGTTATATTTTATTTATAAACCTTATTATAAACCTTAAAAATATATGTGTATTAAATCAAATATAATATTAAATCCAAAATTAATTCTATCAATATCAAATTATTATATCAATGTTATTAAATATTTGAATAAATCGAATATTATTATTTGATATTTATATAGCATCATAAATTTGTAAATTGTAAATTGTAAATTATAAATAGTTATAATTGTATTTTAATTATAATCTAACATTGATATTTTAATTGTAAAATACATCAATTTATATACATAAGTGTCTTGTTATACTCTGGTGCTACCGACATTTCGTGCACATAGCACAGAACGAAACCAGAAATTGTGCACATTATATATTACCCTCTGAGAACATTCATGGACATTGGTTTTGTAGTTCATATCCACGTTTTCAATGTTCATAGAGGGAGTATCGCTTTCAGGGATCACCGAAAAGCAGGCCATGACATTTCTCAGTCTTCTCTCTGCTAGCAATTTCTACTGAATTTTTATAGCGATTTGTCAAGTAAATCCACTTAAATTGACAATTTTGGGAAACTGTGATCTTAATTAAAATAAGTATCATACGCACGATTATGTTGATTTTTGAATAATCTTATCGTAAAAACATGTCTAAGACAAGAGCAATTCCGCATAACCTTGTTCAATGGGACCAGAGTGACAATCCTTTGGCCCCATTGACAGTATGTCAAAAGGACTGCTTAACGAATCTAGAGGATGCGATATCTTCGTACTTCCCCTCATCGAATCTGCAAAGCAATGTAATCCATAGCGATGAAGAGAAATTGCAAAAGGATCCCCAGGAAAACATTCTTCCGATAGAAAGGTATCAGGAGTTACTTCAGCGTTACTTGTCCTTGGAGAGGAAATACATGTCCATGTATGATATGAAGTACAATCGTTACCTCGAGGAGCTGAAATCAAGGAGGTCTGAGTGCCACGAGGTTTGTTGCCAGATAGAGAAGGCGTTGGATGACTTTTCTGCGCTCTATAAACAGTATAACGAGGTTTCTGCCAAAACCACTTCTCTGTACGACGCTAGCGAGCAGCTTATTTCTGATCAGAAGCAGCTGAACGCCACGATTGACAGTATTACGGAATATGTTAAGTATTTCAAGGAGATCAATATGATCACAGAAAAGCTGGATGCACCCACATTGTTGATTAATAGCGAAATGTTTTTCTCTATATTAGACAAAATTGATACGAATATAGATTTCATGCAGAGTAATTCGTCGTACAGCGAAAGTGGAGTTTACTTGGTACGATACAGGCATTGCCAGTCGAAAGCAATCACGTTGATACAGAATTATATTTTTAATCTATTTTCTAAAACCACAGAGAGCATTTTAAATTTGAAGGACGGTGAGAGCTCGGGAAATCCAGACACAGCGCTCGCTTTATTCTATGGTAGATTTCAGACAATTTTGTCCAAGACAAAACCAGTCATTGAGCAGATTGAAAGCAAATCGTATAAGAGGCAAGAGTATGACAGTCTGTTGCTCGAGTGTCATCAGTATTATTGGAGTCAGCGAGGTTTAGTGTTGGGCGCAAGTATACAAAAGTCTTTGAATTCTGTCAGAGAGAAATACAACGGTGACCACTGTAGCTTGGTACGACACTCTTGTGCGCTGCTTTTGCACGCATCCATAGATGAACATAAACTCTTTTATGAATTTTTTTCGAAGCAATCGAGCGGGCTGACCGCCTATTTGGAGAGTTTGTGCACATCGCTGTATGATGCATTACGACCTTTTATAATTCACATCAATCATCTCGAGACATTGGCAGAAATCTGCTGTATTTTACGAATAGAAATGCTGGACGAATATGTACAAAATAATTTTGAACCATTGGAAGGCTTTGGAAACATATGCTTGCAACTGTTACACGATGTGCAGGAGAGATTGGTATTTCGTGCACACTTATATTTGCAGTCTGACGTGTTGAACTACAATCCTTCGTCAGGAGACTTGGCGTATCCAGAAAAATTGAAGATGATGGAGGACATAGCGGAGTCGATTAGAGAAGAGACTCGCCAGACTCGCATGAAGAAGATTTCAGTGTCATCAGCTGACAGTTCTGTCCTAGAACCAGTCTCTAGGAATCATATAGTCATCGATTCCATTTATCAAAAGACACACATGGGAAGTTCTCCAGCAGACTTACATGCCATGTGGTATCCCACGGTTCGCAGGACTCTGGTGTGTTTGTCAAGGCTTTATCGCTGCGTGGATAGGTCTGTATTCCAGTCGTTGAGCCAGGAGGCAATTTCCCTTTGTGTCCAAAGCATCGAGAATGCCAGGCAAGAAATTGAGAAGAGAGCGAGCACTCTGGACGCGGAATTGTTTCAGATAAAACACTTGCTGATCCTTAGAGAGCAGATTGCACCGTTTCAAGTTGACTTTACTATCAAGGAATATAGTTTGGACTTTTCCAAAGTGAAGACCGCTGCGTTTGGGCTGCTTGAGAAAAGTTCCAGGCTCTTCACTTTATCGAACAATGCATTGTTACAGTTTCTCTTGGAAGGTGCACCACAGATGAAAGAACAGCTCATCGATTCGAGAAAACATGTGGATGCAAAGTTAAAGTTTACATGTCAACAATTGATACAACACGCAACTTATTTATTGATTAGTCCCATTATCAAGTTGTTGGAAAAGGACAGATTGCACGATGTAAATTCCAGTCAGGAAAATTCACTAGGAAATGCAAAGGAAGTGGCAGATATAATAGTTGATGTTTTAAGGATAATCAAGTTTAAATGTCCCGAGATACAACAATCGATGCAGTTATATTTGGCTAATAAAGAAACTGAATTTATTTTATTTAAACCTGTAAAAAATAACATTTGTGCCGCGTTTACGCAATTGCATCAAATATTGAATAAGTATTATAATGCGGAAGAGCTTTTGTTGATTGCATGTCCTTTACCAGAACAAATTTCTGTCATGTTGAGTTCAACAACTCTAGTTCAAGGAAAATTAAATCGAGAATCGCAATCAACTCTGAAAAGATCACAGTCGATTACTAAACAAGAAGTTTAAATTGCAAGATTTATTTTTTACTTTTCAAAATTATATAGATTATTGGACAGAATAGTGAGTTAGTTGTAATAGTTATGAGTTAGTTGTAATAAAACGAACAGGAATAAAAATTTTATATGCGAGATGTAATTGTTCATACAAATGTAAAAATATCTTATAAGTAAAATGGCTAATAAGTAAAAAATAAAAGTATACTTGTGAAACAAAATTGATAAATTTTAGAATTAAATCAAATAGACAGATTTTGAGAGAGAGAGAGAGAGAGAGAGAAAGAGAGAGAGAGAGAGAGAGAGAGAGAGAGAGATGCATTAATTTTCATGTGTAAAATATATATTTCACATTTGTATATTTCACAATACGTCATTTCATAATTCTATAAATAAAATTAACGTAAAGAGATTTTGATATATTATTATTAGAGTAAATTAAAAATTCACTAAAAATAAAATTTGAAAGTAAATTAAATCTTTACTATTTATGAAAAAAAATACAATAAAATCAAAGTGTATTTTAAATATTTTAATTCTGTTTTTAAAAACAAAACTATGATTTACTTATTTTATTATCATCACTAGAATATAATATTTTTATTTTTATTATTGTTGTGTTTAATTTTTATCATTGCATTTTATAATATATACAATTACATATAATTTCTAGAAAATTTTTACGATAGTTTTACGAAAAGTTTCACATTTTATGTAAATAATAACTCTAAATTTTTAAATAACTACGTTTTTGAAATTGTATAAATATTAGTTATAAAAATATATAGTATTTAAAAATTTAGAAAAGTAATTCCATGAAAATGTGGAAAATATTGTAAAGAGTTAACAGTAGAGAGTAAAATTATAATCTCTTTTGACAAGAAATATATATGTAACAATTTAATTCTTACATTTATACAGTACAAACATATATAATAATATTCAAATTATTATAATACTCGACATTTATGATGCCACTGCATTTTTTTGAAATGATGTATATTTACTGAAACATACACATTTAAAATACATTAATATATTAAAAATATAATAGGAGTGTATTGTTTTATTTAAAAAGAATCGAATTTAGAAGAAAAGTACATTGAAACAATATTAATTCCTATAAATCAAGAGATAGAAATAGATTATCAATTTCATTAAATTCATGTAAATTCATGTAAATTACTTGAATATTGACTGAATACATTAAATTCCACAAAATTTGTTTCTTGATAAAAGTTGTATAACGGAATAAAAGGATTTTATAAAACCATATATTTTTATACAAAGGGGAAAATATTAAAAATATGTTCAAAACTTTATGACACAAATTTCATACGCATATATAAAATAAACGAAAAAGTCTAATATACACAAAATGCCATGAATACCATGAATTTTTGAACATTCTGTATATTTGATGAGTCTCATTTTTGATACTTACTCTGCCGTTTATGTTTTTGTGTACGTTTGAATTATAACACATTCGAGGTATGAAACAAAAATACGTGAGAATACAGAGCGTCAGTGCTACAATCAACATAAACCACAATGTCCAAAATAGTAATAAGCGGAACTTCATCCAAAAAGGACTAGAAACGTAATAATATTTCAGAGTTTCTTTATTATCTAAAATAAGAGAACGATATAATATATTTTAATGCACCCAATATTATTTTTAAAAAAGTCCATTATATTTTTATTTTATATATATGTATACATATTTATATATCTCTCGTTATCAAATATTTATAAAGTATTTAATGCTATTTTAAAATAAGTTACAAATAATTTAAAATAATTTACAAATAAATTTACAGATCATTTAAAATAATTTGCAAATAAAAGATATACGATGTTTGGTATCTTTTAAATTAATTAATTAATTAATTTCTCACAAATTAGGGAGTTATACAGATTAAGAATTACTCGTTTTATTGTTTCTGAGAGAGAAAGAGAAATTTAATTGGATAGTATCACGAAACTTTACGAACCTCGGATATGTTTCCTTTCCATTTTATCGATAATAATAAGAGGGATGGTGTCATAAACCAGGTTTCTCTGAGCAAAAGTGGATTTTTCTTGTAGCTTCATTTTAATATTTTCCTTGATATACACAGTAACACAATAACAGAGAACTCTCTTAGAAATCTTCAAATGCTTTTAATTGAACCTCTTTATTTTGCTTTTTTTCGATATTTATGAGCCTCTCGACATAAATATCGTTGTTTTTGCAAAAATTTCAGGTCGAATTATGTGAGAGAATTATTTGCGTAAATGATAGTATGAATAAAGATAGCGGTATATGCAAAAGATAAGCAGCAAGAGTATGAAAAAACCGTTATTAATTAACTGTACATTATTGTAGCCATCCGGAATTATCTGTCATTTATTCTTATTGAACGAATATATATATACTGATAATTGGAATATACAGATAATTGGATTACATACGTATAAATGGAGCAATCAATTCTTAGGGTCAAGCTCACTTTTTTTCGATAACACTAAATATAACATTAAAAGTCATCTGTCAGCGGATTGTAAAATTTACAGAAAGACGCAATTTAAAATACAATATTTTTTTATATTTTTTCGCGTTAATCATTATAAATTACACTACACTTTACATTCTGAAATCTGCTGGAGCTGGATTTTTTCTTTTCAGAGATTTAATTTAAATACAATTTAATTTAAATACATAGATATCGATTCGACGTCTTTGTAAAGAATAGATCACTAAGCATATTTATTGCATAAATATCATTATTATAAACACGCGTTTGTTATGCACCTGATGGCCTCGAATGATTTCCAGGAATATTTGCTTATTGTTAGGTTTTTTTAGTTCATGTAAATCACCATTTATCATTTAAAGTAGTTTCTGCTTTGCATTATTATTGACAATGATAGATGATTTTTTTTATTATTTTCAATTCGAATCACTTTCCATTCAGAGAGATTCATAAGCTACTAAGGATTAAACTGTTAATTATAACAAAATGAATTTTAATTAAATTATATGCATGTTTCAATTTATTAGAAGTTTTGGATTATATTACATTTATTAGATAATAGTTTTTATCAATATCTATCATTATCAATATCTTATCTTACTTAAGTATCGTGACCTATATACCTAATATTTTTTTATATAATGATTAATTTCTCCTTAATAAATATATAAAGATGTTGAAAAATCAATATGATATTATTAATAATTCTTAAATTATAAATGATTTAAAATATGTAGCATTTTTGTGAATTAATTTTATAAGTGTAATAAACATATGTAGAGAATTTTTTAAAACTTTTAAGAATTAGATAAAGAGGATTTCTTGAACTCTTCAGAATTAATTATAAAAATTTATAAAGCAGATGAATATTTTTTTCGATATTTTTTTAAAAAAAAAGTTTCCAAATTGAATTGTTTATAAGTGAGAGATAAGTGATCTGGAATGCTGAATCTAAAACACTATGTCAAGAATCTGATTAGCGTCTTGTATGTATATATTTAGTCTATTTTTATTATATACATTTTTATTTTTTGCTTATATTAATTATAAAATTTGTGCTATTACAATTATAATGGCACTTATTATTATTTGAAATATAGGTGTAGAATTTGACGCTGCATTATCAGATTCTGTTCCATTTTGCGTCGTGCTTTCAGTAGAATTGGTTGTCTCGGTTATGGAAGATGTATCGTTTCTTGCCGCTAAAATAATATTTATAATGATTGATATATATACTGACTATATTGATAAGACCTGTAATTACTGTCATTTTAACGAGACTGATAAATGATATATGATTGTGTGATTAATTAAAAAGTACGCACTTGTGCTGGATTCAGTCGAAGTCTGTTCATTTTCTTTTTGACCTCTTAAAACAAATGCGGCGTTTGCCGTTAATACAAAATTATCCCGTGGAACACCATTTCTAAAAACATATGTTAATTTACAAAGTAATTCGCGAAAACCGAATAAAATAATTGAGACAGATTATTATTATTATACATATATGCAATACAGGATGAATCAGAGAAAGAAGGAGGAAAAACTGTAATATTATACAACAAAAAAATAATTCTTCGTAAAAATAAAAGTAAAAAAAATATTAAAATTTAAATATTAAAATTACTTAATATTTCTAAAATTTATCTGAAAAAAATTGATAACTTATTTACGTTTAAATTTGTCATAAAATTTATTAAATGCAATATTTTTATAAAAAAAAGTTAATTTTAGATTGGCTAAAAATTAATTTATTTTTAATTATTTTAATAAAACTTATAAAATGTATTATTTTTTAATAGGAGAGATTGATTTTAAAATGTAGAAATTATTTAGCAGTATTTGTACATTATGTAATGAAACTTACGTGTTGCGAATTGCATTGCTAGAAGCTACAACAATCTCTAAAGTTTCATCTAAATTAGGATATACAGAGGTCAGATTAATCTTCTCTCGCCGCAAACCCAAATTAATTACAATAATGTATAGCTCTTCTGGATAATTTTCCAAGAATCTAATTGTTAATCACAAAAATAATTAACAATAATTGCAGTATTTTAAATGAATTTTGTAAATTTTTATATAATTTACATGCATATACAAAGAATATAAATTTTTGAAAAAAATTTTAAATAAAATTTAGAGAAATAAAATAGCTTATAAATAATATATATAATTTCGAAAAAATAAAATTATTTATGTTAATAATGCACATTATATATATTTCTCTAACCTTTTTAACAGCAACACGTGATCATTGTTCAAACTTTTAAGCTCATAAGCTCCATTTCTAAAAACTGGTTTCTTTCTCAGAATAGCCAGTTCTTTATACGTCTTTAAATTACTCTGGCTTTTATTTTGTTGCATTTCCACATTGTTGATATAATCATAAACAGGGAGATACGTAGTTATATTTTTTGAGAAACCAGCTGAAATTTCAGAATTCCATTGCATGGGAGTTCTCGCTGGATCCCTCGAGAAATGTTCATAGTTGTTTATGCCTCTGGCACATCCCATGGGATCGATGGTTTCGTCCCAACTTATCTTCGTATCCAACATGGCTATTTCTTCGCCATAATATGTATATGCTTGTCCAGGTAAAAGCAAACTAAGCATATGAAGGCCGTCAACTCGATTGAAACCGATTCTCGAGGCTACTCTCGAATTATCATGATTTGAAAGCTGCATTGTAAAAAATAGTTACACATAAATAACATCAAAAACCTACATCAAATTAATATTTATATGTTTTTTAAATTATATTAATGCAGTAAAAAATAAATATACAAATCTTTTAAATATCTAATAATATAATACAAGAATAAAAATAAAATAATTTCAAATGTTGTCTTTAATTCTAATAAAATTATTTTTAATTCAGTGCTTATTCTTACCACCCAATTGGTATTAGAATTTTCTGGAAGAAGTTCGATCCATTCATCCGAGATACGTTTGATATCACTAGCACTACTGCTATTACGAATTTGTGTAATAAATTTAAAATTGAAAGGTAGAATTCCTTTGTGCGTGCTATTTCCATAATATGCTATTAAATTATCGTCAGTAATATCATATGATTCCGCGATTAACAACCTAATAATTATAATTATCAAATCATGAGTTTCATATTAAATTATTAAAATTAATATACTGAAGTAAAGATTAATATATTGAAATTCTTTTTTATATGTAAACATAATGCACATGTAGTGTTATAATAATATGATATATTAACAATAATAACTGGTCTTGAAAATATTTAATATATCATACTTTGATGTTTTATTATGGATCGATACCCAATCATCGATGTATTTACGAAATGTATAAAGAAGAGCAGTGCTCTCGGAAAGACCAAAGGTATAAATGCCTTTTTTGGATTCATTTTTTAAGGCTTCGTCCTCGAAAAAATACGGTACCGCGTTAATTACAAAACCATCAACCTCTCTTTTTAACCAAAAGTCAAATATGTCCTATTCACAAAAATTAATTATTTATGACAAAAAATAAATGTTACAGTCTTCGCTTATTTTTTAAAATAAAAATTGAAAAGGTATACATCTTAATTATTGATTAATGATGAATTATTGATGAATTTATATATTAATATATTAATAATTTATATATTAATATATTATTTAATATATTAATATAAGTCATATACATATTGATTAAATATTTCTTTAATTTAAAACAAAAAAAGTAATACTAATTTTTTTGCTTTTTAATATTTCTTAAATTTATTGGAATTATTAATTAATAATAAGTTGTTTTGGATTTAAAAAACTTTATCTTACTAAATTATTTAAAAAATTATAATTTGTTCTAAAAAAATTAAAACTTTATATTTTAACTTTTTATTCTTGTCAGTATTCTTTTCAATTTTTATCGCAATTTTTAATTTAGATGTATGCAATTTTTAAATTTAAAAATATAAAAAATATTCTGTTATTTATATATTAAATAAACATATTACCATCAATTCTTCGATCACTTTCTCGTTTCTTAAATTAAGATCCGGTTGAGAATCATGAAACTTATGATAGTACCATTGTTGTCTTTCCTTATGCCATGTCCATGCAGATCCTTCACTATCGTCGTATGCGCTTATCTATAAAAAAAATAATAAAAAAAATATTTTTCTTTTAAATAAAATATATATTTCCTTTAATGTTGTTTATAAATTGGATGTCAATAATTAAAAAAAAATTTATCGTAAAAAGTTTATCGTGTAAAAATATATCAAGAAATTCATGCATAATTCGACTTTAAACATTTTACTATTACTAGCTTCTGTTGTATAAAAAAATTCTAAGTTTGCTTAAAAAAATTGTTGGAATAACACTATATCAATAAAACAATAAAACAATAAAACTGGCAAAAATATACCCAGTTATTCGGTGGAATATTTGTGCCATTTTTATCAATTCTGCCATCAGTCCAAATATAATAGTCAGTGTACGGCTCAATATTTTGTGCCGACATTTGAAACCATTCGTGTTGATCGCTGGAATGATTTGGAATGATATCTAGAATGACTCTTAATCCTATAAGAAATTAACAGTAAAGTCATTAAATATAATATAAAATCATTAAATATAATAAAAATTATAAGAATAAAAATTAAAAGAATAAAAATTAAAATACAAAGTTATACTTAAATATAAAGTTTTTAAATTTAAATATAAAATGAAAATTAAAATACAAGTTATACTTTAACTTTTATAGTTTAATAATAACCATCAATTTTTACATGAAAATTAATTCAAATGAAAATGTTTTACATAAAAGTTTTTCAAACTGAAAAAACTTTCAGATTTACTTTCATTATTATAAAATACGTGTAAAATATAAAAGAGATTTAAATTATCAAGAATCAGAACAGTATCTTTGTTTCTAAAAATAAATGACAATAAAATTGGAAAAATCATAAGATTTTAATTGTACATTATTCTACCTCGATTGTGTGCTTCTTGTATGAAATTATCGAAAACATTTAAATCCCCGAAAAGAGGATGTATGTCCGTATAATTAGAGACATCATATCCTGAATCGATCAATGGCGACGGGTAAATAGGATTTAACCAAATTGTCTCGATTCCGAGATTGTTGAGATAATCGAGTCGATTAATAATACCTGCGAATTAATTGTTTGCTGAATTAATTAAAGCTATATTTAGCAATATACGCATTAAAATATTTTTATAGTGTATTATATATACGTTAATGTATATGAATATATCAATAATATCTTATAGAGTTATATATGACCGATGAAAGCTTAATTTCCGGCTTTAAAGCAATTTGTGTGACCTACCTTTCAGGTCGCCCTCGCCATCGCCATCGCTGTCCTGAAATCCTCTAGGCCAAATCTGATAAACCAACGTAGTTTCCCACCATTTTCTATCCGCAAGCTCCTTGCTATCCACGTCGCTTATCAAAAGTCCTAAAGCGCTTATCAATGCGACGTAGCGTATAAGCGTTAACATGGCGTATTAAATTTGATAAAGCCTCAATCTGCAATTTTCGAGGAGAGGCAAATTGAAAGCTTTATTCGATGTTAGTACGATGATCTCAGACGAAATAAAGCAATCTCAAAATTAGCAATTATTAACTAGTAATTTACTTATAACAAATTTATCGAAAAAATTTGCGCATCTTTACAATATCTGTACGATACAGCTATAGTTTGTATTATATATTATATGTTATAGATTAGATCAGAACTGTAATGAGATTCAGTATAATCTACATTTTTCCGTAGAAGTTTTTTCATAATATTTTATATTTTAATTATATTATTACTAATATTTATTGATAAAAATATATTATTGTTTTATTTGCAATTAAAGTTTGTTCTAGAGAACATACTCTTGCAATGTATTTTTTATTCGAGTATAGAAAAGCAAGTAGTTTATGGATAGAAATGCAAAAATTATGATAAAGATAGAAAACTCGTTAATTATAAATTTAAAAAAAATTATCCATTACAAGAAATACATGATTGAAAACAATAACTTTTTTTTTATATGGACTTTTATATTATTAAAAACAATGAAAATACTTAAAGTTTGTTTCCCCTATTTGCTATAAAATGTTACAAAAATTGATTAGAAAATATTAGAGAATTAGAATTTTTATCATTAGAATTTTTAAGGATACTTACAATGATAAAAATTATAAATTGATATTTAAAATTTGTTTTCTCTATTTACTAGAAAATATTATTAGAATTCTCTATTTATCAGAAAATATTAGAATTAGAATTTTTATTATTAGAATTTTTAAGAAGACTTACAATGATAAAAATATTGACAGTAAAGTATAGAATTTTTAATAATATGTATAAAAATAAAAAAAAAATACTTCTTAAGAGATAATTAAAAATATAGTTAAAAAAAACACATTTTTGAAAAAATATATTCATTTCGTATTAAATTTTATTTGTATTTTACTAAAGATACATCTTAATATTCTTGAATGAGGTAAAAAAAATTAGTTAATTTATCATCCAAATTTATTTGATTTATTGTAATATCACAATACTTATCTCTTCCTGAAGAAACTCACCTGGGACGAGACGATTCTCATTAAACCTGAGCTTTCCTCGATGATTGTTTGCTGATTAATTATACTCCTGCTTGATCACAATCAATTTTAATATTTTACAAATATATTTATCAATATTTAAATGTTTTTCAATACGTCCGACATCGTCTCGTCGTGAACGACGAAAAAATGGTGCGCGAAAACTTCCACAGTCTACACAATAGATAACTATGTTATCGGTGTCGGCAGCCCCGCCTGTCGCTGTCGATGTAGTTATGATTTAGGGTAGGGATATTCAACATCCCTATTCTATCAATCACTCGGCCAAGAACTGATAGTTATATTCTCAAAGAAAAAGTCTTTGTTTATATCCCGATAGCAGCGACGTGCAGATCACATAGTTTGCGTGCAGAACAGAGTGGTAATTCTTTAATATCACATGTATATTGCATCGCGTATCTGCTCTCTTTTTTTTTTATTGTACTTTAAAAATGGGAAGAAAAATAGCGCGACGACTGAATCGTCGTGAAACGTCAAGGGTTAATTCCTGTTTTATCTCTTTTGGCCGCAAAAAAATATTATCATATCTTTGTTTTTTTTGCCCGATTCTCGATATTCGAGAACGTAGTAATGAACGATATCGCATTTCCCGTTGCAACTGTTGTAACGTGATGCGATTGTTGCAGACGCTAGTCGATTTATCGGCTGTGTTAATTATTATTTCGTGATAACGATTTACCAAAAGTAATCAGATTTATTATTTCACATAACGTAGTGTCTACGTTAAAAATACGTTATATGATACAAACATTGATCTCGAATTTGATTGAAAGATTTAAAATCATAATTGAATTTATTTTATCTCTTGATACGTTTTAAGATTAATTTGTAACGTTTGCTTTCGTCATATTTGTTCATTAAAAATATATAAAAGTAAATTTGTCTCCTATCAAATCATTACGATTTATTTAACTTATCTTAATTATTATTAAAAAAATGACATGCTATATGCATTAATTAATCATGCGATGAAAAACAAAGTAATAACGCAGATAAATATATCGATACTTTATTCGAGGAATGAATTGTAAATATATACTTGCTGTAAATATATACATTGTAAATATATACACTGCTATTTTAATTTGAACTAAAGAATCAAGTATAAATCTTCAGTTACTAAATTTTTTAAATTAATTAAATATGTCAATATATGTTTTAATTATAATTGAATTATAATTAATTTATAGTTAATAATAAAATATATAAAATATATAAATTATAGTTTATAAAATTTTCACGTCAGTCATCGTCCTTGAGAGGAAACCGATAGCAAATAACAAATAATACAAGCTAAAATTATGAAATGTATGTAAATATAAATTATGAATTATAGTTATTTTATACATTCCAATATATGATAGATTCCTATATCGGCGAATAGATTAAAAAACTGACACTATCGCCGAATCTTGTGTATAAAATGGAATGTACACGAAAAACTCTTTAATGATAATACAATAATCACCCTACGTGTTGATAACCGTGATCGATATCAGCCAATTTCTTATTTATCGTTTGCGATTCAGAAGCATATGGTATGTGACAAATAATGATGCAATTAATATGAGTGTGTTCACGTACACACGTACAAAATATGAAACATATAAACATAATATTGATCATGTTCCCATATAAACTGGCGCAAGTACCAATAATATTGAAGAATTACGCTCCCTAATTAGGACGCAGTGTACTGTAACAGCATCTAATTACATCAATAATGTTATAACTGGCGATATTATAGCGTTACAATTTTCGACTACATGTGACACATTATCGTTATGGCTTTACAGGTTCCGATTGAGGCAATGTTGAAAAATTGTAATTATTCATTAATCATGTTAAACTGATAGTAAAATTAAAAACATTCAAACAGGCATAGAGAGCTGGAGAGCATTATTAGTCCGGAATTATACAAATTAAATAAAAGTAAACAATAAAAGGTTAAAAAATCCGTTTTAATAATACATAGACATTAAGACAATTTAAGTGATAGTAAAATGTAGTAAAAATAATAAAATATTTTTGAAAAGCGGAAAAATGTAGAATGCTTTTTATATTTTTTATATTGGCAGATATAAAACATATATTTGTTTATTATATATTTTTTTAAATACGTTTTAACAAAATTTAAATTAAATTCGATATTTTAAAGAGAAAAGATATTTAAATCCTAATCTTTATTTCATAAATAATATTTATCAATTAATTACACAAATACCGACTAATCCTTATCTTTATTTCATAAATAATATTTATCAATTAATTACACAAATACCGACTAATCATAATGTTGAAAGTGATAATTGTAACCGTCGTGTTAGATAAAATTATCGTTCAAAAAATAAATCTATTAATTTCGTAATCTTTGGCTGAATGATATTAATAATATTTCTATTTTTATAACGAAATAATATGTACAAAGAAGGGCCAGATTTACAATTAATTTTAGATAAAATTCTCTTTTTCGTCGTATCATTTTATGAGATCCATGTACATATTTGACAGTTGCATATGATCGTTGATTTGCAACGTGGGTGTTTCTATATATCTTTTTCTTTATATTTGTACATAATAATATTTAGATAACAGGATAAAATGAGAGGAAAAGAAAGGAATATGGATTATATATAATTCTCATAACGTTCTATTTCGTAGTTATTAGGCAATAACATAACAATACATATATACATATGTATGTACGTCTACTGGCGAGCAGTATGTATGTTTCGCTTATACGGTATAAAACTCACATACAACATTCTCTGCGTCTGCTACTCGACGCAGCCTTTAATTAACGTCAAACTAATCGTCCTATATCGCATGATCCACTAACACAATTGGATATTTCTGATCGATATATTGCTTGTTTGAAATTGGATTCTCGTTAAGAATATTCGTGTAATAAAATTAATTTTTAAAATTCTTTTCAAATTAAATTTCTACATTTTTTTATCTCACATAAATTTTACTTAAATTACTTTTTTCCCGTCGTTTAATTTAATTACAGAATCATGTTATCTCGAAACAGCTATCTTAAATCAAGACAGAATGTTGTTACATTGCAGCAATATTGCTGCAATGTAACAATAATGGTCTGTACTGACATGTTGACTTTTCTCTCTTCGATTGCAAGAGTTTCCTTTCGTCCATTGAACAAAAATTGTCGTTGTTCAGCTTGAAATTCGGATGTTCTCCGCAATAAATATTAACAGTACTCGCGCGATTTAGGACGATAGCTTCCTGTACTTTTCTCGTCGTATATATAACAGTTCACTATTCTTAAATGTATAACTTCGGAAGCGGTTTTGCAATGGAGCGACGATGCGGATTTACCACAGTTTTCTCGCTGTCTATAGAGAACCGCCCCTTTTCGTAATCTTAATTCGCAAAACTGTTTTCTAAGAAACGCACACGCACACCGACTATCTTGTACGTAATTTACTTTTATCCTTTCACACACAGTTGAAGATCGTCGATGAGGCGGACTTCGTAGTCGTATGCGAAAAGTCAAAGTCAGAGTCAAATTCAGACCAAATTCACGAATTTTTTCAAAATATCCATATGTGGCTTTTCTACGACTAGATAATTATTGAAGTAATATTCTATAATTAACATGTATTTTCAAAAGATGCATATGCAAACCAGAGTAAAGCTTCACCCAGCAAACATCAAGTAACATTTATATAATTGTTAGTTATGATTTCCTACTAAACAATATAATTGTTACATGTTATGTATATTAGTTATATAACAGTTATATAGCATGTAACAATTCTATTGTCAAGTGGGAAATTATAACTAACAGTTATATAAATTATTTGATGTTTGCTGGGCAGTATCTTTTTTTTTCCTCTACTTTGCGAAGTGGAAACCGAGGATTTTTTTTGCGTACAGAAAATTTGCCTCATATATGAATTTGATAATAAAAGAAAAATTAATATTAATAAAGCACTAATGCACTTTGACAACAGTGTAGGTATTATATGTATATTTTAAGTAAAAAATGATACATGAATATTATATGAAGTTGGTCTATTTTTTACTCTGGATCCTCCGTACATTTATTCTTGCAACTTTCGTTCTCCTTTCCAAGAGAGCAATTATAAATATTTTTATTCGCTAACTAATATCGTCTACGTCGTTAAAGACATGTAAAGACAGTAAAGATAGATTGAATGATAGCACAGAGTGTGATATATCTTTCACACGATAGTAGTACGGTACATAGTATAGTCATAGGTATACATACATGTGTGTTATACGTATATGTGTATCGTGTGTATGTGTGTATTTATATGTATAATATATATAAATATGTGTGTTGTCTATGTGTATATATCTTTAAGAAAAAAAAGAAGGAGAGAAATATATATATATCGCGGAGAAAGAGAGAGTAAGAGAGGGAAGGAAAGATCCAGGGGACCTACAGATAACGTTTGGTGAAATGCAGAAACGACTTATCTTGGGATTGTATGATATTTACAAGATGGTGCGGCCAGCCCCGCGAATGTGATATAAGATTCATAAGATGACATTCGAAAGCAGAAATTGTATTAAAAACACTAGAAATTGTACAAAATCTGTTTCTTATAAATTAGACTTATAAGGAAGTTTTCTACCTGTTCCTAGCACATCTCCTTACGTAGGCGTCTACTTTCGAACGAATTTGTTGCTTCTACTTTCGTTTTGTGTACGTGAATAATTGAATCGAAAAATGAGTTTTATCGTGCAGTCATCTTTTCTTCAACAGTTAAACAAAATTTCTGTACGATCCCACGTGAATTATATAAATAGAAATAATATAAAAAAATGATATATATAAATTAAAAGTAAATAAAAAAATTAGAGATATAAAAAACATTAAATAAATGCCTTAAAAAATCTTTACGGTATAATCTTAGCTTACGACGTCATCCAGAGATAAGATCTTATCGAGTCAAAATAATAGAGAGAGAAGGAAGTAAATTAATAATTTAAATTTTTTTGTTGCAAATAAAAAATAAAAAAATTCGTTTTGTTAAAATCCCTGTTTTTAGGTGTATATATTTTTTTATAAATATTTAAAAACTTAATTGTGCCTTGTCGTAAATTAGAATTATATCGAAATTTTTATCAATACGATTAATTTAGAATAAAATATTTTCCTGATTCGATAGAAATAAAACACCGAATATATTTAATAGATTATATTTTTATTAAAGTTTTTTTCTTGAAAAAAAAAATTTAATTAAATGCGCAAACATTGAAAAATTAAAAAATTTTCATTCTTGATTGAATCGTGAAATTTCCGAGCAAAATTTTTTATTTTTTTTTAATTCATGAATGTTTGATAATTTACGCATTTGTCACAATGCTTGGTCTGAATACAAAGGTTTTTTTATCGTTGAATGTTGGTCGTTTTTATGACTTATTAATTAATCAAACGAAGGACCAAAGTAATTTATATCGAATAAATAAGTATAACAATAGGTAATATAACAGAAAAATCGATGACTCGCGTTAATTGATTTTAATCAGTCGTGTGAAATATTTCAGCTAAAACTATCGATGCTTTAATTTTTTGCACTCTTTACTTCTTGTCGAATATAATGGAGGAAAAATTATTATTCAATAATTCATCAAAAGGAATTTTAAAAATTTTTTATACACATTCTTTTATTTATTCTTTTAATAAACTATACATACAATAATTTTTTAACATTAAAAAAATTGACAAATTTTAACATGAAATGTTACAAAATAGAGAGAATATATTATTTTACAGATTATTTTTTAAAATTCATTAAAGATTTAAAACATTATTTTATTGCTCATAAAATGTACCAAGAAAAAGTGCAAAAAATTAATTTGCTTCAACTTCTACTTCAGACTTTTGATTCATTTTGTATTTTTGTTATATACTTTTACTGGTCCTTGTTGTGCGTATCGCTTAATTTTGTTTCCACGAACGCTGATTATTGTTACAGAGGTAATTTATCCCGACGAGTTTGTAACGAAACATAGAACTAGAAAGTTATTATAAATATATCAATTATTTGTAGAAAATAATTATATCATTCGATTGCATCATTCGTTAATACGCAATGACTTATTTCAAAGATAATAAACTCTTGAATCATTCCGATTTAATCACGTTAAAAAGATATCGGAGAGATCTAACATCGAAATTCAATAAGTGTTAATATAAATATAGCTTATATATAATTATACGTTTTATTATATTACGCAAAATTGGCCCGTTTAACAGTCCTTTGCAAGGATTTAACATTAATATTTATTTATTTCTAAATAAGTTGTACAAAACAAGCAAATGTATATATTTATATACATATATATAATTTCAACATATAATTATAATAAATTTATAGTAATCTTTATGACTTATACAGGGTGTCAGGGCAATCTCTTCCCAAAAAAAGCTCTTGTAGCTTACCTCCAGAGCTTTTCAAAACACTATAATAAAGTATTTTTTCATCGAGTATTTTTCAAATTATGAGGAATTTGCAATTAACAATTACATATTTTTTTTCGAAATAATTATGTGTTTTCTTTACATTAATTGATTCCTCTCATTATTTTGTACATAAAAGTATGAAGATAAAATAATTGAAAAATGAATATTTTATTAGATTTTTTTTATGGTTTGTGTAAAAATTAAAAAATTATTTTAAGCCTCAAAACTCGAAAAGTACTCGATGAAAAGATACTTTATTATAGTTTTGAAAAGTTTTCGAGGTGAGCTACAAGAGTTTTTTTTTGGGAAGAAATTGCCCTGGCACCCTATATAACTTTTAAGTGAATAGTACGAATCTAATTTCAACTAATTTCTCTAAAGTATTAAAACTAAGATAAAAAAAAACTAATCAATGTGAAACAATCAACGGTCTCTTACAGTCAAAGTGGAGTTTTGGAGATAACTACTGGCCCTTTGATACGACCATTTTATTCGTTGTTTCCAATTTGTCTTAAATTTGTTTAGAATTTAATGTCCTTGACATTTACGGTTGATATTCATGGATGTATCGATGGGGGCTGGCCGCATGTAACGACAGTCTGTGTTTTGAATACATAGCATTTTGATATAATCTTGTAAAGTTTAATTTCGCTAATGTTTTGGATATCATTTCAAGTTGCACACATAAAGTTCACTCGCATATTTATAACATCGGAATTTAAGCTTTACGAAATTATATGCGCCCATAGTTTCGGCTTCTATTTGGAAATGCGGAATAAACGGCATATTGCGATTGAACGCGATTGAACGCATTATGTGTATTAGTATGGAGACTGCCGTAATGAAGGCAAATCGATTGCGTTTTATAGATACATTTATCAAATTATTACAAATTAATTCAATGTTACGCACGAATTTCGAACCCGAACCGTACGTCCGCTGTAAATCTCTAATAATGTTATTATAAAATCAATGTATTGAGTAACAATTGTTTACAGGAAAAATTTTTCAAAAAGGTACAAATTTGAAACAAACCATCATGATGCAAATTGTAGTACTTTTTGCGAGAATAATTCGCGCTCGTTGCTCTCGTTTACAAATGTTATACATACTTCAACAATTTAAATGATAACTATCGCAATATAAATACGTATAAAAGTAGTAACAAAATTATATTATCGTAAGATATCTTTGAAATATATATATATTCTTAATATTTTTTATTCTTCAAGGTAGATCTCTTTTGATTTGCGATTCATTTCCGTTATTTAAATCTTTTTGATCATTGAAGAATTTATAAGAGTGATACTGAAATTAAACATATGTCGAAAAATATTGTTTGGTATTTGTTAGAAACCTCAGATAAAGTTATTTTAAATTTAACAGTTTATAAGATATTTCCATTTATGATGTCAAAGGAAAAAAAGAAAAAATAAACAATTTTTATAATTTATAAAGTATTTTTTATTAGGATGTTATAAAACTTATAATTCAAATTCCGACTCAAAAATAATTTTGCCTATGTTCATTTATAATAATAATAATATAATAATTATAATAATTATAATAATATTCAGCACAAAGCTTTATTTCCATAGCTATGCATTGAAAATTATTTCCTGCATTCTTTTATCAATAATAATTGATTTCGTCTTAATAGTATTTAGTCATCACGTGTGTTATATTTTTACCTTATTAAATCACCGGTCATTATGATTATAAAATATGTGATAAATAACAGCATCGTTATATGCAAGATTTCTTTTTCGACAATGCGAGATAAATTCCGATAATTTCGATGATTTAATAGTAAAGATATTTGTATTTGAAAATAATAATAAAAACATTAGTAAAAAGTCGCAGTGACTGATTGTTTAAAAGTTAACTAAAATGGAAAAAAAAATAAAACATGTGTATTGATTCGATAACAACAGTTTTTCCATGTAGCATTTTCTGTTTACAATAACATCTGTTACACGCGCAATGTTTATCCAAGTTTTTGAAAATATTCTCATAACATGCAATTTAATTTTAAACTTGACTTTAATGAAAACGATATAAATATTTCATACACTTAACATGCATACTCATAATTAAAAAAAAAACGAAATATTATCACGCAATATGAAACTCTGCTTCATAGATACAGTGTGTTTGTATACGATGCGCGCTCACGTATGTCAAGATTAACAGAAATATACGTGGATAAGTGATTTTCCGATTGATTAAATTAATTTAATAGGACGAAAAATTGGAATAATTTTTTTTTAAATTAAGAAATAGCTTTGGGAATGAGATATAATTCTCCGATATATTCATTTTTCGTTAACACTCTACACGACAAGGGGATCTATTCGATCTCAATCAGCATTGTTCGAGAGCAACGAGCGCTGGAATTATTCCCGCAGGACTCTCCCCCGGAAAATTCTCGCGCGAAATATCGAACGCGTGACGTTCGCGAATTCTTTTCACGGAACAGCGATTTTTTAAGCGTGTCACGTTTCGATACGCAAAATTCGGTTCGTCTAACCAAACCTACGTCCGTTTTATTGTGACGGGGCGCAATAAACGGTTGGCCTGTTATCAGTTGGCCCGAATCGGAAATTTACAAAGGGAAAAAAAGAGGCTCTCGAGCGCGCGGATGCGCTCTTGACGGATTTCAATCGCGCCGACATTCAAGTTAACGTTGTTTATAAAACGGTTAACGGAATTTTTATAATGCATTTTATATATACAGAAATTGAAAGAATCTTAGACTTTAAAATCGAAATCGGTTCATCAAGTTCTTCTTGAGAATCGGGAAAAAAATGATTATATGAGATAAAACGGATGCTATTTTTTTATAAAATTGATGAAAACAAGCCCTTAAATTACAAAAGATATCAAAAACGTTGCCTAAAAAAAAAAGACGGAGATGGGTACAAATATAAAATGTACAAGTTACACGGTAGAAATAAATGAAATGTATTAATTACAGTAAAAATAAATTAAAAAAATATACAATCAGATGAATAAAAACATATAGATAATCATGAGGTATGCGTTTTGTTACAAATACAAATTATATTTTTTTATTTGAAAGTGAAAACGAGACCAACACGATTATCAATTAAAAAAAAATATGACATTCATAACTTTTTGAGTATGAAAACAGTTTTTTTCAATTCAATCATATTTCGCTTTCCTGTATAATTCGTTGCAAAGTTAATTGATTTTGAGAGACTTGCGCGCGGTTTATCGATATAATATAAAATAAAATTTTTAATTGAGAAATTAAACTCAATTATATAATAATGACATAAATTGTTTGGATTTTTCAGGCCTGAGAGAAGATATATTTGAACACAGTTCGTGTGTGTGTATTTTAATTTAGATAAAATATGTAGTAAAGTAAAGTGTGTGTTAGGCGCGCGGAATATCTTGAAAAAGGAACATGCTATATAATATTGATTATTATTCTTTTTCGAGGAATACTATTACTTTCGCATTCGAGTCTTGTTTTGTGCCTAAATCGTTTGAATAATCGAACTTTTGAGTATTGCGATCTAATCAAACAATGTATCAATTCCGTTTGAATCCTACGAACTGTTCAGAGCCTTTAATTTCCATTTCAAACTATTCGAATAGTTTGATTGCGCAATTTGTCGGACAATGAGTTCTAAATCCCGAAAAAAACTAATCTTTGCAATGACTTGTATCATTTTATCATTAATCGTGCTTCGTTTTATTCTATTATCTTTAATGTTAAGTTAAAGAGAATCGAAAGAATTACGTAAGAATAGGAAAGATGTAAATCCATATTTCGTAAGGTCTACTTTAAATTGGATGATTTCATATTTAAGAGTTTAGAAAATTCTATTTTTTATTCAAATTTTTAAAATTTTTAAGAATGCTTACTTACAACAAATAATAGATTGCATTCTTCTTCTAAACTCTTCAATCAGGTATTTGAAAATAGAGAGATAGAAAGAGAGAAAGAGAAAGAGAAAGAGAAAGAGAGAGACAGGAGTAGACATGAGAAGGAAAAATCAGGTAGATAGATAAATAGATAGATAGATATGAAAAGACGTAGAAGTAGAAAGAGATAGAGAGGGATAGACAGAAATAGAGAGAGAGAGAGAGAGAGATCGTACGTCATTGTTGAATCCTCGTCGACGACGCTGCAATGCAAACGAGCGCTGAGGTACGTGTAGCACTTTTGATTACGCTCGATTAATTATTTCCATTCGTCTGTCGCCTCCGATTCTCTCAGGTGCAACCAGGCGCGCCAATCAAGTTCGAACGTTGCGCGGAAAATATTTTACAAAAATAAATTTGTCGTAATTTTCGCTTTCTCCCTTTTTTTTTTTTTTTTTTTGATATTTGTATCACGTCCAGCGTGTGACGTAAAAAGGAAAACGAGGAGACCAGGGTGGATTACTCATTTTTCCACGTCGAGTTAATTGTTGCGGGATTCTCCGGAGAACAAAGAGATCGAGACGCCATTGTTGTACAGTGCGTACATACATAACGCGTTCGGAACATTCTCTCGGCCACCTGGAGCACATTTCGTATCGGGAAATTTACTCGTAGCTATACAACTATCTTGGCTAAAACTATCTCTCGCGTAAACAGCGTTCCAATCGGTCCAGCAGTCGAGCGACGAAGGTTCGGGAGACGCTCTCGGATCCCGTTTACTGTATTATCACTTGAACGCTTTGCTATTGAGTGTCTTTCTCTGTGTACGCCTTAATGTGTAACGCGCACATACATACTTACATAATACACAACTATCGCGAAACTCGGATTAATAAAATATTTATTCGCCTGTTGTGTGTGCCCATGCAGCACAGACCATTGTTGTTACATTGCAGCAATATTGCGGCAATATTGCTGCAATGTAACAACAATGGCCTGTGCTGTATGGGTGCTCGCATTTTTTTTTCTTTTTACAAGCGTTTGCTCTTTCTTTCTGCGTGGCTGCGGTCGGAAACATCTTTCGACATTTATCTTGAGCTTGATGGAAAAGGTAAAGGGGTGGTTAAAGTTCTCTGCTTTCAATAAATAGTAAATTAAACGCGGAAAAATCTTATGGTTGAGAAATCATTGCGTTTAACTTAATTTGTCGACTAATGGCGGAAACTTTCTTTGCCATTATAAGTTCCCATTTTACGTTTCCTTGCTATTGAATTAAACGTATTATATCTCTCTTCCTTTCTCGTACATTCAATTTACCTTTCTTTCTTTCTCTTTCGGAATCTTTTCTGTTCAGCCATTTACCGTAAATATATACACGTATAAAATAAAATTAAAATAAAATAAAAAGAATATATTCGAATTGTAAATAGAGATAAAATTAAAAAAATAGGAAATTATTTTGTACTCTTTCTTGATTTACGACGAGAAAGAAAAGTTGAAATTGTAAAATTCAAATACAAGAAAAAACGACATAATTTTTAATGAGTTAAAGAGATAATAATTTAAAGCAAAATTTATTTCAAATGAAATCTCATATTTAAAGCAAAATTTAAAACCGATAAATTAAGTATAATCTGTAAGAAATATGTTCTCACTAATTATAATATATTATTATAATATGTAATTATAATATGTTAAATAATAACACATATTGTGATTGTATGCCAGTTGATTGATTAACATAAATTCATAAGTTGTAACATTAATAGGAATAAAGGGAAAATCGCAAAGGAATACAAAAAAGAAAAAACCGATAATTTCAAAAGATTTATTAAACTGAAAAAAATCGACAAATATAATATAATATTGATCCAATGGACGGAATCTTTCAAAATTTTTAATCAAAAGTACTATAGACAAATTCGTCTACTATAGCGTTAAAACAAAAATCAAACTATTGAAAACTAAATGTCTTTTATATTAATTGGAAAGCAGACTTAATTTCATTACTTTTATATATATTTAGATAATCGCATATATACATATGAATGATGAAATAAAGTTGAAAAGCTGCAAAATTAAATTAGCTATCACAATATTTGAAGATTAAAATTAACAAAAAATTGATTTACTTGACAACATATATAATTATAATATTGCAGTCAGTTATTTATTTCAATCAAATTTAGATTCTAAATTATTTTTATAATAAGGCCAAGAATAATGGAAAAAAATATTAATGGTGTACAAACATAATAAATTTTATAACATACAGTGATGCTTATAAAAATAATTAATATTGTAAATAATTTAAATTATTATTTCGATAATTATACTTAATTTGAGTATTCTTGAATATATTTTGTATCCAAATATGCAACTTTTGCTTCTAATAAACGTACTGTTATTTTTCTTTATTTAATAATTCAATATTTGAAAATTTGATATATTGTACTATAATAATTTGTCACATTCTCTTATTACTAAAAACTTTTTATTTTTGCATAATAAGTACGTATAAATTATTGTATACTATAATAAAAAATAAATTAATTTAACATATTATGTAATAATTTGACATAACATTATACGAAATATATTGAGCGAAAATATAATTAACGTAATATAATTAATTAAAATATTGTTCTACTGAAAGCTTTGCACTTGTATTTTTCTTGACTTTAATGTGCCTTATCTAATTAGAAACATTTAATAAATATTAATATAAATGTTGATATGTACGTCAAGCAGTCATATTAATTAATATATCAAATTGAGTGGAAGCGATTTTTTCTTGGGACGGAAAAGAAATTTTATATTTTGAAAGAAAAAACAGAATATATCGAACTTAAAACGACTTAAAATTTTTTTCTAAAAGCACGATATGAATTTTTAAATAAATCAACTAAATCGATCCGACGATTTGACTAGATACATGTATGTTCCAGTCATGTTGCATTATGATATCACAATCAAAAGATTATATAAATTATTTTTTCAAATTATGTCTGAAAGCAAGCAAAATTTTTTCTCATTCATTAAAGTTTGATAAAGCAAGCTAAAATGTAAAATGTAAAATTAAAATTAATTTACAATTAATTTACAGACATTTAACTTGCAAAATATGATAATAAATAAACATTTATTATCATGTTTTGCAAGAGCTGATTCTATTAATGGCATTCCCAAAATTAATTGATTAAATAACATGAATACATTAAGCAAGTGAAACACGATTTAAATGTTGTAAAATAACAGCGATTTTATAAATCGAGATGATTATACGCGTTCATTGTCTCATTAATTTAGGGGATCATCTGGAATATGCAAAAAGAACTGGTGCATAATCTTTTATATTTGACGTCATAATCCAATACGACTGTAAAAAAAGAAAGAGAAAGAAAGAGAGAAGGTAAAAGAGAACGAGAGAGTTTCATTGAGCAAAATTACACCATGAAGCAAAGTAACAACGATTCGCGGTCGTTCTTTAAATCTGTTTTTATCTAGATAAAGCTATCTTGAGAATCAGGATTAATGCTAATCAGGATTAGCTCTGTAAATCGATTATTCGTCGTCTTTCGTAGTATTTTGTAGCAGCCACTAAATATATCGTACTTGTCACTTCAGATGTAGGTTGATACAGAAACAAATAAGCGACGAGCTTACTCTCGTTTATGCAACAATTTTAAAGCGACATCCTTTATGAGAGAGAGCACCTCGTCTTAAGACCACACGACAGAGATTAAATCTGAGATTAATTAACAGGGCGGGGGATGAAAGAGAGAGAGAGAGTGTGTGTATGTGTGTGTGTGTGAGAAATAATTTCTTCCTTCATGGTGTACGTTACAAAAGCCTGTTAACGATTACAAAATGTTAGCGATAATATTCGAATCATGTTCATACGAGGTATTTCTTTGCTTCTGTCCACAGAACATGTCGCGCTCTCTAAAAATGGCCACCTATTTTTAGACATACTCTAAAAATCCCCCGAAAATCGTACGAGATTCTTGTAACAATTGTAAACTTAAAATTCAATACTGATCGCGTAAGGCGGAGAAAAGGGGGAGGGGGATACACTGGCATACACTCTGAATTCAGATTATGTATGCAGATGCGATGTTGAAGCGATACTATCGTATCGACATCCTAAAATGAGTGTCATCGGGTCGTAGTGCGCCCAATTCGAATAACTGTTGCATAATTGTTCGCCCCGCGTATGACGCGATCCTCGATCAAAGGCAGTGAAGACCAACGAGAACATTTTACGCCTCCTCTTCTCAAAATTAATATCGTAAAGAATCATATTTTTCTCATAATATCGATATGCAATTTGAACTTTTGATAGAATTATGAGAATATAATCGCGTAAAACAAAAATTCCAAACATTTGATTCCGTATTTACAGGGTGTCAATATATTCCCCAAAAAAGCTCTTGCAGCTTACCTCGAGAGCTTTTCAAAATGCTATAATAAAATATTTTTTTCATCGAGTACTTTTCGAGTTATGAGGCTTGAAATAATCTCTTAATTTTACATAAACCATAAAATATTTAGTAAAATATTCATTTTTCGATTATCTCATTTTAATACTTTTATGTACAAAATAATGAAAGGAATCAATTGGTGTAAAGAAAATACATAATTGTTTCGAAGAAAAAATATGTAATTTGCAATTAACATTTACATATTTTTCTTTTCGGAACAGTTATGCGTTTTCGTCACATCAATTGATTCCTCTCATTATTTTGTACATAAAAGTATTGAGATAAGGTAATCGAAAAATTTACTAGATATTTTATGGTTTATGTAAAAATTAAAAGATTATTTCAAGTCTCATAATTCGAAAAATACTCGATGAAAAGATACTTTATTATAGTGTTTTGGAAAGCTCTCGAGGTTAAGCTATAAGAGCTTTTTTGGGAAGAGATTGCCCTGACACTCTGTATATATTAGATTACACATCGGTATGTAATTCTCTACGTTGTAATTTTGGAAAACGAGTGCGATTTATACATTCGAACGAAGACCGCGATACAACTCGCGGGGGAAAGAGGGGAGGGACAAGTCTAATCAACATTTGTCGTGATATCTATAGCTTAACAATTGTAAATATGTTTCTGCTGGTATTTAATAACGCGATCTTGCTGGCAAGATAGTTATTAAGTTTGTTAACAATTCACATTGTCTCCCGATTGACGATAATCTTAAAATCCCTCTCTAATTACGTTCGTAAGAAAATGATAAAAATATCTGATGAGTGTCCGAAAATATCCATCTGTAGAATATTTGAAAGATTAAAAAGTACAATTAATGTTTTGCATCTTTTTTTGAGACTTTTTTATTACGTTTTTTAAAGTCTAAGTTTTTGAAGTTTAAGAGAGAGATCTATTTTGAAAGAAATAAACCTATATTTAAACCTATATTTCGTCAATAAAGTTATTCAGTAATTTTATGAATTTTTAGGAAATACTTACACTTGTTGAATTGTTAGAAAAATAATATAATTGTCCTAACTGCTAGTTTTACTTCCTTCAAGTTCAATGAAGCATATTATAATTATGCATATTTAATTAATGCTGAAATTTTCAAGAGATAATGGCAAGCGATAAAGGGAGTTGTTTGATCAATGTTTGAATAATGAAATGAAGGATTCATAAATCCAAGTAATTATTACTCCTTGAATGCTCTCTGTAAATTATTCTATATAAAGTTTGAAAGATATGATTTTCAGACATCATTAACATTGATCATCATATTAATGAAAACCTAGTCTACAACATTTCTATGTAAAAATCTAATCTGAACAAGTATAATTTCTCGTCGCGAACGCTGAGAGGGATTTACAAGTCGTCAATGGGCTTGCCTGAGGTCTAAATTCTACTATGCCATGTCTCACTTTGAAATCTAAACCGTGCATATGGCATTTGCATTGAAAAAAAAATTTTCTAAAAAAGATTTTAACAATTTTTCGCCCCACTTCGGAAGCTTATCCGATCTTTTACACGTAAAATGAATCGCGCAATTTACAGTTGCGGTAGTTTTTTTGTCAAAAAGTTGTTTATTTATTCATTTCACACATGACAGATGGCAATGACATCAGCTGTTCTAGATCCGAGATGAAAGAATCCGGCAACCTTGACCAACCGGCAAATCGCACGAAAACGGCAAATCCGATTAGATCCGTACGCGTGTGCTATAGAAACGCCTACACACGTTTTGTGGCTGTGCAATTGTTGCGACGACAAAAATGCACTATTTTTTCGAATTTCACCGCAAGTCCGACGTGGTTATGCAACGTCGACCAATCGCCACTTCTCGTATACCAAAGACTACAAGTTCTATTTTGGCGTTTCATCGCAAATCTAAAAATAAAAAATACACTTTACCAAAAGACTTGCGTCGAGAAAAGAGATTCTTCCAACGGATACAATAATTTAACGATCAGAATTATAATATATTAGATTGGAAATTAATTTTTAAAATATAAATTGAAATGAAAGAGAGAGAAAAAGAGAGAGAGAGAGAGAGAGAGATTAAAAATTTGATTTTCAAAGGTGGTCCTATTTTGCAACTAGGTTCAATAGTTGTTCACGTGCTTTCGCACTCCTTGGAAATCTTTCTGACATAATCGAAAATCGATCCGACGAAAGATTCCCTCGGCATAAAAGGAATATCGTACAATAATACATACGAGTAAAATTAGCGATTACAGTCGTTATCCGGCGAGAAAAAGAAATTGACACAATACAGTTCGCTGCTAAAATACCATAGAAACCCCTGTACTCCTTGGAGGATTAAATAAATACACGTATATTCGCGAGATTTGACCGCGTGCACAAAAAAGAAATACTTATTAATATTATCTTCACTCTCTCCTCCTCTTTTCCTTTTTGATTCCGGCCAAATTCTCCTCGCGGGGAATACGGCTTGACTAGAACGCACTTATCCTTTTCCTTCTTTTTGAAATAATTTTAAGGCAAACTCACTTCTTCTTTCTCGTGCACACCTCCCCATCTCGTTACTTTTTCCTCCTCCGTTCGTTCTCTCTCCTCGATCGATTCTCTTTATTTTCTTCATTAGACGGATTCACGCAAGCACGCACACTTGCGCTCTCAGGTATCTACACGCACGCATACGCACACACATACACGTATATCCACGCATTTAATACGTCACGCGATCACGTTCGTTGTTAATTGTCTCAGGTTGGGGGTGAACTTATGTAAGTTCCCGGCACAGTTCAGAATTTGTTCTTCGCGGAATCGTGCCATTCCGATTCCGCTTCTGTATCCTGCAATCAAAATCGGGGAAGACTTTTAAAGAAAGACTTACATGGACGTGAGAAGGAATTTAAAGGAGTTAGGTTCCCAAGAAAGATGTAAAAAATTAACTTAATTTAAGAAAAAAAATTGGATAAGAATAATTAGAAATTAATAATATAATTGTTAAGGGGTTATGTCTAGTCAGTTTTATTTTTTTAAAATGAAATATTAAAAAATGTAAAAATTCTAACTATTCTCTCGAATACTGTTTTTTAAAAAAAGCAGTGCTATTTGAAGCTAATTTATCTGATATCGAAAATTTGATAAACTATAGTTAATGTATGAAATTGTCTAGCAAATGAACGAAGGAATCGAAAAATTGTTTTGAGACAAAATGGCAGCCATTTGACACAAAGATATTTTTTTCGACTTAAAGATTGTTCATTTCTTATTAACTAAAAAAAAGTATTCATTAAAAAACAAAATCCTTCGTTCACTACTAGGTTTTTATACGTAGAAGAAGCCTGTAAAGTTACAAGCAAATCGGTGTAACGACTTTCGAAATATCTTGTTCACCGACTTTGAAAAAGTGACTTCGAGAAAAACGCGTTTAAGATTTGTGTCAAGTTTACTTCATAGTCGTGTTTAAACGAAATTATAGATTCTGATACTTCATGAAAGATACACTTACTCCCTCAATTTACATCCGATTAATTTGAAACTTTTAGGAAATATTTTCAATATGATATACTTCAAGAAAATATAAAAACATATTGGTTTTTTTTTACTTCTATGACTAGGCATAATCCCTTAAAGGAATTTTTTACTTCTATGACTAGGCATAATCCCTTAAAGGAATTAGGTCCCCAAAAAAGATGTAAAAAATTGGCTTAAATTAAGAAAAAAAATTGGATAAGAATAATCAATTAAGAATTAATAATATAATAATTGTTAAGAGAGAAAAATATTTGCAGTGTAAATTGCTCTTCCGTATTATATGTATTCCGAATAAAATCGAAAAATATATTTCGATTTGTTAGTGTAAAAAATTCTTTGTTAATTTGCGTAAAATTCGAATTAATTCGAATGTAAGTGACGTGGAAACATTGTACGTCGAACGTACAAAAGGCTGTCTGCACGATAGCGATCATTCGCTATATTTAATCTTGGCTTAAGACATCTTGGTGAATTAGCCTCGTAATATTCGGTCATAATATTGATATTCATAGCAGTTGAATTCAACAGCTTGAAACAACATCTTTGACGTTTTAATGGCGCCTTGGTAACGGGGTTTTCGATTTTCCAGAAATAAACACAGCGCGATGGGTTTTCGATTTTCCAGAAATAAACACAGCACGATCTCGAAGCGCACGGCAACGGAAGCGTCCTAAAATGTCGGAGCAATCGACAGACTTACCGGATACAAGTTTCGTTGAGCACACGCCTTGGCGGACGCCAGAGCTAAGATATATACGCAGTGGATAGGCCGACGTAATGGCGTCGCACGGGCCTCTCTCTTAGTTTAGAAGCCCTGGATTACGCCGTAGGCCTCGAGGGTGGACATGATGAGGTAGAGCAACCAGAGGGAGAACAGGAACACGGATGTGACGATCTTGGGTAAAAAAGGTCCACCCAACTCGCCGCCGATCGACTTCATTCGCCTCACCATCAGCACCACGATCACCAGGCAGGCCTCGGTGCAGAATATGGTGACAGAGAAGGCCAGGCTGCGTCATAAAATGTGTCACATGAGTATTGCTGTGGAAAAGCCCTGTACTTGGAATTTTAGAGCGAGAGATGCGATCGCGAGAAAGATCCAACTGCAAAATATTGAACTTTATGATGACTAAAATTATCTTTCTTGAAACAATATTTTTCGAAATTCCTGAAAACCTTGAAAATTAATGCCATTTAATCGACATCTTTGATCGAAATCTCATTATTTATGCTCGAACAAATATCGTACGTCTATTAGATAAATATAAAAATTTACCAGGGGACATTTTCTTTCTATTTTCTTGAGATTTCAAACTCTAGATTTCAGCGAGATTTCTCGCTACGAAGATAAATGGGAAAACTTTTACGCCGCGATGGCAGATTCATTCCCAATTCCGGATCGGCAGCGTCGAAACTTGACTCTCGTTTAAGGTCGATCGACGGATGGGCATTTGCAAGTTCGATAACCACGCACCATGAACTGACAACTTGTCGTTTAAATTTTTTTTTCCGGAAATCGAGAACTGAAATTTACTCTTTGCGAAATTATTTGGATTAATACAGCGCACGCGATGTAACTTAATTTATTAAAATACGAAATACCTCTCGTGCACATCTGTCGTCGATTTTCGCGAAAATTTTATCCGATACAAAGTTAAATCTTGGGAGCGGCAACTCCCGTCGAGATCCTCGTAAAATGGGATTCTAGCTGAATAGAAAATTGCGAAGCAGGGATTCGCAATTGACGACATCTAAACAACGTTATTTTCCAGGCGAAATAACGCCCACGAAATGTTGAACATTCGAATACGGCCATTTTAATGGAGAATTTACGAATTCCAAAGCAGTTCTCTGATCAAAATGGCGTAACATCTATTAATAAGACAGATAAACAACTGATTTTGAATTCTTCCGTCGATACATCATCTCTTAAGGGGTTATGCCTAGTCATAAAAGTAAAAAAACCGATTTTTATGTTTTTATATTTTTTTAAGTATCATATTGAAAAGTTTCCTAAAAGAATTTATAACTTCGTTTAAACACGACAATAAAGCTTTAACTTTGATGTTTTGAGGGCTATCAAGCCAATATATAAAGATTTAAATAAACTAAAATTATATGGACCCGGAATAGATGATTCTGTGTAAATTAAAAAATCTATTTAAATTTTATTTAAACGTAAACTTGACATAAATCTTAAACGTGTTTTTTCGAAATCACTTTTTCAAAGTCGGTGAGCAAGATATTTCGAAAGCCGTTACACCGATTTGCTTAAAACTTTACAGGTTTCTTCTACATATAAAAACCTAGTAGATGAACGAAGGATTTTGTTTTTTAATAACTTTTTTTTATTTAATAAAAAATGAGCATTTTTTAAGTCGAAAAAGAATATCTTTGTGTCAAATGGCTGCCATTTTGTCCCAAAACAATTTTTCGATTAATCCTTCGTTCATCTGCTGGACAATTTCATACATTAACTACAGTTTATGGAATTTTTGATATTAGATGAATTAGCTTCGAATAACATTGTTCACCGCGCAGCGTTTGTTAAAAAATAGTATTTGGGAGAATAATTATAATTTTTACATTTTCTAATATTTTATTTAAATAAAAATATAATAACAACCTTAATATTTGTATTTTTGAATAAAAATTTATTTCTGAAAAGAAAATTATTATACTTTTAAAAAAAAAATTCTCAAACATCATACTTTTTTCGGTCTACTAGGCATGACCCCTTAACGCGGTGCAATGACGGTGACACACGGTTGCAACATCGTCCAAGTTGCTTGTCGTGATGCCTCGATCAAATTTCTTGGGAATAGTTTCACCAACGGTATCGTAAATGAGAAATGACGCTTGGTTATCGAGGACATGTCGCCATTTTGCTCTAATCTGACCTAATATTGTCTCCTCCAACATCATCGTGGATCTTATCCGATTCTATCGTGACGATGCCGAATCGATCGTGTACTGAAAACGTGTCCGCGAAAATTGTCTAGCTTAATTAAACACACACCTCTTAATTAACCCAGAATATATCGCCAGAAATGCTTTAATTTTCTCGAAAAATTTGATATAAAATTGATATTATCTCTAATATTATTATCGATGTTAAAAAGTGTCTCAGCAGCAGCTTTCAATGATTTGGCGATACAGCTTCAGAAATCAGTGAATCATGCTCGGAACTGCTTCTCGGATGCTACAGCGAATCGAGCATTCTTTGGTGATCCTGTAATTGTTTGATCGCTTTACTCACTTGCCGGGTTCGACGAGGAACGGCTCGTTGTGGCAGGCACGATAAATGGCGGCGATACTCCACGCGACGCCGATCCCCAGGAAGACGTTCACCGCGTTACTCCCGGTGACGTTGCCCACGCTCGCGTCGGCGTACTTGTCCTGGCAAGCTGCCACTTTGCTCGCGAACGTATCTGGAATAAATCCGAGTCTTTGTCATTTTAACGAGCAGGGGATATACATCGAGAGAGCACCGGTATAGAGGAACTACCGATACGTAACAAAACGTGACTCTTGTTAAAATATTCTTACGTTCTCTCTAGTGTTATGCATTTATTACGGTACGGAATATTGTACAGCATATTTGTAATATATATATATATAAGTAGAACGATATTTTATCTATTTTAAATAAAATACATAATGTGATTTTCAATATATATTTTTTTAAGGGACCAATCTTTTAAGATCACGTAGAGCTCGACTTTAGACACGAAAAAGTAAAGGAAAATGAAAAAACTAATTGTAAGAAATACTGTCTTGCATATTTCGATTTAAAGATATATTTATTTATAAATTTATCTTTTAAGAGAGAGGGAAAAATAATTGATTTCTTGCATTTTTTAATTTCTTGAGATTTTATAATTTTTTATATAATTATTATATATAATTATTAATAATTATAAGATTTATTAAAATTTCTTGAGATTTGTAAATTGCATTAATAATATAACTCGAGATAGAATGTTGCAGCTTTAGTAGGAAAAAAAAACTAATTCACAGTTCGATATATCGTTATTGTGTTTCAAATGCGCGTAACAATATCGCGTTTTTAAGGCCGACGACCGAGATATTTCGATGACCGAAAAATGTATTGTGCGCATACATCGGTAGCCATTTATTCTCTGAGATTATTTTTTTTCCGTTATCATTTTTTCATCGCTCATTTTTAATGGAATCGTCTATCGACATTTATATATCAGAATTTAGAGATATTTAACAAAAAACCGAGAAAAACATTTCACCCAAGTGTTATATCATTTTTAATATGTTACTTTTATTAATATTATTATTTCATTATTATTATTATTTTATATTACTATTTTATTATTATACAGGGTGTTTCTTAATGAGTGTGAAAAATTTTAGAAGACGATTTTTTGTCGAAAATTAAGAGGATTTTTCATATAAACATATACTCCTACAAAAATTAAGTTTTTATTTTTTCTCAAATTTGGAACAAGCTAAAGAAATGAAATTAGATGAATATTTTCTACTAGTAAAAGTTATTTATTAATATTTTTTGAAATCTCTCATTTTGTTATAAGAAGATGAAACTAGCACTAACTCCCTATTTAATTTTTTATTAGAACTTTTTAATAGGCCGGAATATGATCATCTAAAAATATGTATTAAAAAGTTTGATTTAGAAGCTTTTTTATTTCTTTTATTTTTTCATAAAATTAATAGTTTTCAAGAAAAAAAATAAAATACGTTCTCTTGCACAGCACGATGCTAAATAACAATTCGAATTACGAGAAGTTAAATTTTAAAATAAAAATAAAATTAGAGTAAATGTTGGGAAAATTGGAACAAAAACAAAATTATAAAAACGTAAAAACCTAATTTTTGGAGGAGTTTTATGTGAAAAATCCTCCTTAATTTCCGACAAAGAATCATCTCATCGAAAAAATTTTTCGCACTTATTAAGAAACATCCTATATATTCTCATATTTTACATCCTTCATGCAAATACGTATGTATTATTTTAACTCCGTATAACAGGATAATTCTGAAAAATAGCGTTACAAAAATTTATTCGTAAACGTATTTTCTGAATCGAAGAAAAAAAGGCTTTAAATTAAACTATTAGAGTCCACCGTCAACCTTAACCCAGTGACGCTTTTTATTGCGACTCGCGCGCTTCATTCGCGCTTCGTTCGCGAGATAAAACTACGTTTCATTACGACGTGGGGGTGGATTTATGGGGCGCATTCCGGGGAATCAAAGATCCCCTGGCTCCACCGAGGCAGAACGATTTGCGGCAGAACGATGCTTTGACGCTGGCGCCGAGCACGTGAGAGATTCGATACCAGTTTGCAGTTCGCAGCGGAACAAGTTCGACCCAAAGTGAGTTCCATCGTTATGTGAAGCGACGGGCAAGAAAATCCCGCGTCACGAGATAGATTCGCGAAACGTGGCGTAATAACGCGGGGCAACACGCGCGCGTTTGAAATTCAATTCAAGTCTTCCTCCCGGAATTATGTCCCGGATGCGAGGCTGCGACAGGTGCCTTAAAGTCGCGTTCTGTCCGGAGAAATGAGATTCTCGTATAATTAACGAATAATTGTTCGAGAAGAGATCTTGCATCGCGCATTTATGTATTTTGAGAAAAATTTTTTCCATCGCCTCCGATCGATAAAACTTGGATCTTTCATTATCGCGTTTCCTGTAATTTTTACTTTCCTCTCCGCTTTACGCTACCATTATTCCAGTATACTCTTCGCTTGCTAATTAATCAATCAAATGTAGTGAGCGCGATTGTTTACGCTGAGCTTACGTCGCCGGTATACGCCGTTGATATTTACTACTGGCTGTCGTCACAATAGTATGCTCAATAATTCATCAGCCGTGAATGATAGTCAGTCTTGCGTTAATACAAAGCAATAATTAATTATTGTAACGATTGCTGTGGTAATTGATTAATAAAATTATCACGCTTAGGAGGCTCATTAATTGTCAATCGTAAGCTGAATTTATAACATGTTGCTATGATTAATCACAATCAGTAATTAAGAAAAAAAAGAAAATAGAGATAGGGCTTTATTTGTGAAAACAGTTGATATAAAATGTTGAATATGGAATTTGTACAATTATTTATAACATTATGTTATAATTATGAAATTCTGTGACTTGGAGAGCTACACTTCTTGTCTGTATAAAACGTAGTACTATTGTATTAGTCACATAATTGTACAAAAAATTCGTCGTGTATCTTTTGATTTGATGTATTTAATTTAATGAGTGTAGTGATAATAGTCGTAATAACTTGTGGGATTAATAGCAATTATCACGACGCATGGTGTCGAATATTGCGTGTGATTCTCGGACACCCTGTATAGATGATATTCAGGAAAATTCTCCGTGCTTTTTTTGTCGGCGATGCGCGAAAAGAAGGATCTCGTTGAACCGATCTCAAGCGGTGCTTTGGGAGATCGGAGGTATCCTCCGACATAAATATTGATGAGTTTCTGGGAGAAGAAAGTTACTTGCGGAGTTTCTACGAGGAGAAGAAACACCTAGAGAGAGAGATGGAGAGGAAAAGGAAGAGAAAGAGAGAGAGAGAGAGAAAGAGAGAGTAGTAAAAGGAGAGCACAGCGACTTAAGTAATCTAGCCGGGAAGCCAATACGTCATGCAAATTTTGTCGATATTCGGACGTGATGGCTCAGCTTCCGGGACAGATACAATTTTGAAGCGCATATTCCGTTATGCGATCTACGGAAAGCAAGAGATCACATTTCAACACTACAAAAAAAAATATATATGAAGATACTGATATCGTGAAACAACGATATATTTTGAAAATCAGGCATCAAGATCAAAAGAGAGAGAGACAGAGAGAGTCAATTTTCCTTAAGAAACTCCAGAATGGTTGCACATATGAAAGAACAGGAAAATATTTCCGAAAGAGAAAGAGATAGAGAATAAAAGTGGAAGAAATTGTACGATACAATATATTCTCTACAACAGGGATGTTCATTGAATTTTTTAACTTATGATATATATGTATAACCGTTTCCAACAAAATGCATGCTTTATTTTATACCTCACAACAAGAGAAAAGAAGAAGTGAAAAAGTTATATATCTCATCGATAGAATATATTTACTTTTATACAGGGTGTCCCAGACTTAACGAATCAGCCGTTGACAGCAGATTCCCGAGATCATTTGGGGAGACGAAAATTCTAATAACCAAAATGTTGAGGAAAACTTCATAAAAATGTTCAAACTACTGTCGCATCGAAGACACAATCGCGCTCATTGCAGAATCCTATTTTTTATTTTATATTAATCTCTCTATCGATATCGATATTTTCGCAATCCCCTTGATGCGCTATGTCTTTGAGCACAGGAGAACGTAACGCGATTGGTAATCTTTAATCTTTTGTATCGTCGAAATTACATCTTCCGCAACATTTTGGTATTAAGGTTTTCATTTTCAAATCATCTCAGAAATCTACCATTAACGGCTGTTTCACTAAGTCTGAGACACCCTGTATATATGTACTTTTATTCATAACAAATGCAAAAGTTTCCAAGAGAAAGAACACCGGGGATGCGTCTTTAAAAATGATGAGAGTTAAAACTGCATCAGAGTTAAAGAGATATCTCTTCATAAATTCTTGATGTTAAATTGCAGTAGTTGCATTCACTGCGCATTTATATTTTGTAGACATATTTAGGATAATCAATTTCATAGAAAGCAGCCGTTGTTTTGGATGCAAATTTTGGACGGTAACCTATTGACCCAGAAACTTGAAATGTTACAGCTATCGTAAAGCTTTTAATAGCTTTTGATAACGCCCACTCAAGCGATTTATTAAATGCTTTTGTTTCGTACGAATAGGACTTTATATGAAAATAGTAGGCAAGTACAAAAGTTAGGGGTTAACAATATTACGATTTTAATACACAAATATCGACATTGATCTCTCGTTAAAGATACTTATTCGAGCGTTTCAATAATTATCGGGCAATTAAATGCGCACTTTTGATTTTGGTACAATTAAATGAAATGAAGATATTAAAAACTTCCCTCTAGTGTTTATTTTTTTATAACAATCTTTTAAATTGTCACGTAAAGTTCTTCAAAAATTCGAAAGGAATCACAAGACATGAAATATTTAAGTTGCATCAATGTTTGCAATGCAATGTTACAGAGGCATTGGAAAGAGATATAAATGAAAAATTCCAACAAGATTACAATATATTGGAAGCTCGTAGGATGTTAAAGAAATGCCTTGTCTTTTATATATTGAATTTAATTCCGTCAGACAAAGGTAATGAAGATGCTAAGAGTGTAATAGAAGCCAAAGGACAAATTTCAAAAAAATGCCAATCACTAATTTCAGACTAGACGAGAGTGAAAAGTGTATACCTGGAAAATATTGAAAGAAAATACGAACATTCAAGTAAGCTAATAACCTTATTAACCTTCGATCAGTCATTCGTTATTTCGCGGCCAGGCACGTCTTGGGTCTCTAGAAAAATACAGAAACTTTTCAATATCTGGGCGAGACTTGATCTTATTCTACATATAATGTTACAATTACAATTACAATTAATTATGATTAACACACTCATTATTCATTTAATTTATTTTCGAAAAAAATGTGCATAAAAAAAGTGATGCAAATCTTTTTTATATTTTAAACATCTCCTGTTTGTTAAGATTATCTCTGCACTGTGTGTAACATCATGTGCATACGTGTTTGCAGAAACGTTGCATCAACGCAAATAAATTGCATTACAATGTAAGCTTCCCGAGAAGGGACATTCTAATTTCGCTGCAATTTTACAACGACCTTGCGGCAATATCGAGTGACGTACTTGCAACCTTTCGGCAACGTTTCTGTAACTTTCCCGGGCTATACAGGCGTTTAATCCAAACTTATGGTCGCGCGCATCAAACGTTCCACCCCGTATACGAAAGGACACGGATCGTAGGCGGCCATTGTTCCTGGACTACAAAGACCAGCTGCAATAAATTATCGCTGTTCTCCTGTAATCCCAAAATCCTGTCGCAATATGGCGGACGCCATAAGTGGAATGCGACCAATGTGAGATGTGAAGGTAAACTAACAGGAGAGAGGCATATTAATCGCTCTAATATCGTTCTGTCTATGAATATTGCTCTCTCTTTCTCTCTTTTTCCCCTAATATATTCTATCATTCCCCCCATCTGTTCCAATAAATAATATTTTTTTCTTACAAAACAATATTTATTGCGAACAATGCGAGATAGGATTAATTTTCTTCATCATTCACCGATAATGATCTGTTAATATTCTTTTGATATTTTTTTGTAATAATAAAAAAATGTATCAAGTTATTGCAAAATTACATCGCTGTTTCCATGAAAATAACAATCTCTATTTGATTACAGTTTATATGTAGGTGCTGCGTACATTTACGATGAATATATCATATGCAACAGAAATAAACGTCAAAGTAAACATACAATATAGCGCGGATACTTGCATCGCAATAATTTTAGAACGAGAATTAAGATTTGCTGCGCAAATTGTACAACGAGGAATTTCCGAAAGTCATTCAACTTTCTTACGACATAAATAACGTTTTGACAACAATTAGCAGCGTTCATTTTTATTCATTTTTATTCGAGAGAAGCTTGTCAGAAGGCTATTCATTAGGAAAAAGAATACAAAAAAAAATCGTATAATGTAAATCTATTATATTTCATCCATATTAATTTTCTTCGAGATAATAAAAGCTAGCAAAATTGTGACAAAATAATTAAAATAAATTATATAATAATTATATGAATTATATAATAATTTTAAAATTATTTAAAAAATAGAAGTATTTTAGCAATTATTGTCAAGAACGAGATAGTAACTAGATCATTTAAAATAAATAATATGAACAATTTTTAGTTATAAAATTTACACAACAATCCCATTATTGAAAACATTGAACAATAAATATTACTAAATATCTAACATTATTCGAATTAAATAATTTTATTATAATACTTTTTTGTTCAATTATAGAGCGTTATAAAGAGTATTTGATAAATGTTATTTGCTTTATAATCTGAATAAACTGTGCCAGAAGAAAAAAGAAGAAAATAATTTTGTCAGCAATTTCCTGTAGCTCGCGTTTTGTTTGACACTTACCGGGGATGCTGGTACCAAGGGCGACGAATACCACCGCGGTGACGGAATCCTTAATGCCCAAAGTGCAACCGAAATAAGAGGCAACATCGCCGATTACTGCCGTCACAACACCGATCCCTAGGATGCTGACGATGAAGCATAAGTAACCGCTGGCAATATCTGAAAATTTAACGAAATAATGCTATCTTTATTTTCTCATATTTTAAATCAAACTTGGCTACGCAAACGTAGTGAAAAGTATTCCAAAAATTGGATAATTAGTTAATATATGCAATTATTAATATGCAAAAATACGGAGATAAAAGAATATGGGACAAATTCATTTTACAATATTACACACAGGCTAATTATAAAAAATTGATTGAATTATTAATTGTGAAGATTACTAATATTTATATCTCAGTAAAATAAATATATGAAAATCAACAATGTTGTTTTTGAAGTTTAAAAAAAACATTGTTAAATACAACCAAAGGAATGCTTTAATCATTTTGCATGATACATAATTAAGCTGTGTGCGAATTACAAAATGTGCTGATGCTCTTCGTTTGCATAATACGCCAACGCAAATTACCACATAACCGCACGTTCGAGAGCTCTCAATTAAGCTTCTACGTAATTTTTTCCTCGTGTGTATTTACTCTTGGAAATAATTGAGCTACTTCAGTTTAATCTCATCTAAGTTATTTAAATCACGCATAACGTTAGGCACGTTATAATTCTGTTTTAGCCGCGATTATTTTCGGTGAAATCAACTTTGGCAAGTAATTTATACACACACATATATACACTTAAATATAAATATAGTAAAAATAAACATTTCAAATTATTTTGCGCGTGTGTAGCCAAAAAAAAAGAACAGATCAAAATAATTTAATCGATTCAGTTATGATGTATAAACCTAGTAGAATTTCGATACGGGTTTCGATTTGGCGAAAACAAAAAAGGATGTAACGCCTATCGGTTCCGGTTCCGGTTTGGGTCCCTAGCTTATCCGGAATGTTATTCATCAGTGTCATGCAGAAAAAAAGGTGAGAGGAACAATCTACAAACAAACCCTACTGACATTTTCATCCAGTTCCTCTCTCGGGAGATGGGACAGATAACGGCTGCCATAAAAAAATGATACAACTTTGTAACAATTCGTTATAGAAGATAGTGCAGTTTTAGTGCTAATGCAATTTTTTCAAGGAAATAATCGCAAATGCCGCAACTAGACAATTATACTAATTTTTAACCACCGCTGCAACAGCCAATTTCACAACAGAATCTTATACAAGAAGAGTAATACTAATAATAATAATTCTAAGAATTTTTCTATAGCAACTTCAAAAATAATTAACATACAACGAGATATTATTTTTTTTAAATGCAATCTAAAATTCGAGTACTTCAATCTTTACAATTACCGAATTTAACGTTTTAATATCGAATAAATATAAAGCTCTAAGTGATAATAATAAAACGCTCCCATTTCTATAGAAATAATTGAAAAACAAAATCTTGAAATACAAACATTGTTAAATCCACATTAATACATAATGGAAGACTTTATTTTATAACTTCATTCAGAATTTAATTTTAATACATACATTTTAATTTTAATCCATAAACGATAAAAAATAGTAATCTCAAATAAACTGATTATTTTAATATCTTGAAAAGACAACTCGAAATATATATTACACTTTTCACGGCTCATAAATCCAAAAATATTATTTAATAATAATTATTTATAATTATAATAATTATATTTACAATTTTATAATTTTATTTATAATAATAATTATTTATTTAATAATAATAATAATAATTAATTTCTACTTTTTATTATAATAATAATTTATATAATAAATTTTATTTATTTATTTTTAGCTTAGAACGTACGTGATGTATTGAAATTTGTGTTTATTTTTTTGATGGACTTTGGTTCTCACGCAAATCATAGGAGGACGGGTGGTGCACCTTGCTTTACGGAAAGTTATCGAGCTCACCGTGTTTTTACGGAGCTTGCTCGTGCGGAAAACAACGGACGATGGCTGATGGATCCACGCTTCGCGTGGAAAGTTGTCAACCCGTCCAGAACTGTATAACTAAATCAGTTACACGGTACAGGGACGTCGACCTATTATTCTCAACACACGTTACTTCGAACCAAATTTCACCTGCACCAAAAATCTCTCCACACGTGTCTCTCTAATGCACATTTACCTTAAATTTCATGGAAAATCTGGCAGATAAATATTTGTCACAACTTTACCTATAAATTCAAATTTCAATACATTGTACGTCTTCGAAACTAATGAAGATAAACAAATAAAGTTCGAGAAATTAATAAAGTCGATAAGACCTCAAACTTTGCTACCGCCGAAGCATCGAATTGAGATTTATGGCATTTCCTCTCTTTGTATGCGTGCATATGTATGTGTATGACACAACAAGAGAAAATTATTATTAGAAATCTTTATGGGAAGGCACGGTTTACGGTGGATGCAGGCGTAAATATAGCTAAAGACTCTGTAAACACGCGGTTAGTTTTACTGTTAACATGTGGCCGATATATATTATCGCAGCACGCTTGCCGTAATTTCTCGCTAACTCGACTGATTTAAATATGTTTCACGGCCTTTTTCAAGCAAAAATCTTATTGATGACGTTATGTATTATCGAAAAATTAACAGACTCTCGAAAACTTGCTCAAAGGACCGAATGTAACTCCATAAATTTAAATATCGAGAAATATTGAAGTCAGTTTTAATATAAATCTAACAGTAGTGTAGCACTAGTTTATATAATATAAAATAAAATTTTAAGGAAAATTATTATATATCTATAAAAAATAAATATACTTTATATTTTAATAATCGTTTGCTTAATGCAGATGTCATTTTTAATTTCTACTTTTTATTTTAGGCTACATTTTTCGGTGTTTACATTTATTTCCTTCATTTTATTTATTGTTTTTACTATTTTATTATTAATTAATAATTCTACAGAAAAGAATTATATTTACACATTTATATTTTACAATATTACATTTTATATTTTATTTATTTTTATTTATTTTTTGATATTGAGGCAAAACTGTTCTATTTATTTTCGCAAGTTGGCAAATATAATTACTATTTAATTAAAAATTACACTAAAAATATGACGTTATCTTAAATAATAACAAAAAATTTCTCATAAAGGGAGTTTATTGATTTTTTTACTGAAGCAAACGTACCATTTCCGCCTCAACAAATCTATCAATATCTAACGCTTATTGGGAAAAACTTATTTAGTATCTTGAATCCACCGTACAGAGCCCGAAACAGCTATTGTCGTAAATTTTGCGAACGAAAATTACTTTGGAAAAGAGTATGCGGGTACAGGTCGCCATAAATCACGCGAAAATTTCGTGGAAAAGCGGAGAACGACTCGCGTGTGTATCTTGCATGTATGTCGTGCATTTATCTCTGTAGAAGTATATGTGTGTATTCATGGGATTTTCTAACATTTTCAAAAAGCCGCGAAACTGAAATATTAGCGCACACGTATGTATAAAATTCGCATATTACGTGTTTCGAAATTCGAGTCTCGCGTCTTCAAATTTTACCAGCCAATTTCCTTTACATCATCACTAAAAAATCTTTCTTTGAATGCAATTAAAATAAAATATAATTATAATCTTTTTAAAATCAAGCAAAAAGCAGTTGCATAATTTTAGAATTTGGGTGATTTGAAAATTATGAGGGTAGATAAAATATTTCGATTTTTAAGTGAAACAATTGGAAAAAATAAAATTATTATTTCCAATCGCAGAAAAAACTCTTTCGTCACGTTCTTTATTTATTTCCTCTATTCAATTAATTTTTCAATTGCAATTTTTCGATTTTATTTGGAAAATCGGAATGTCTTTATTTATTCTACCTTAGGTCTCTTTACCTTTTTTAACAAAAAGAAGCTAAGAAAGTTTCTTATTTTGACAACTTTTGGCTATCCAAGCTTTCTTTCTCGCGAAAAGTAGGGCGAGAAGGATTGGAATAAATGCAGGTTTGCATCTAGTAACGAAGCGTTGATTTATAAGAACGACGAGAGGGAGGAAAGAAGAGAAGAATAAACAGGGTGAAACTACGCTGCTCGATACAGTAGTTTCCAGAGCTCTTGCCAGTTCAGCAGGCTTTCGCGATTGTGCTCGCTGAAATAAAACACATCTTCCCCTCATCCCTTTATCCCCTCCCCGCCATCTTTCCTCGTTTTCTTCCACCCGATGGAAGCAGTGTCGTGACTAAAGGGTGCGGACAAACCCTTTCGTTGCTTAAAAAAAAAAGAGAAAACAAAGGGAAAGTCGGAAATTAAAGAAAAGTCGAATTAAACGAAACTGAGAAGCGAAAAAGCGCTTGGGGAAAATCCAAGAAAAATTTATGAAATAAAATGACAGGAACAGTAAGAATTGTCTTTCATGCTCCTTACAAACTAAAAGAGAAGAAACTATAATAGCTTTTTCGCTTTAAGTTGATACATTTTTCTCCTCAAGTATTTATGTATTCATAAAAAAATTTCAGTATTAAAAAATTTAATCGTTAAAATAAATTATTAAAAAGCCTATGTGCGTGTCTGGGGAGGAGTACATTAATTTTAAAATTGTAATTACTTCTTGAAGAAGATATACATTAAATTGTGTGTTAAATTATTAATCTATAAAACAATTTCTAATTAATTTTTTTTATACAAGGAGAGAGATATTCAGAAAGTCGGATCAAAGTCCGGATGTGAAAGGCGAGATTCAGTGCCCCTCCCTTTTCGTCTTGCAGATTGCACCATCATAAACGCCGGTGAGATGCGTTTCGATCAAAATTCACTTTACCTTCCATCGCGTCAAAGTCGATTGCAATTTTGTGTCTGTCAACGTCGTTTTCACGTAAGATTGCGGCCACCATTCGCATTTGCGAGCAAATTATTACCTCGGGGGCAAGCTAAAAACATCTTTTCGCATCGCGTAACGTTTATCGATTTTATAAAACTGCTTAGCGATAGCGAACACGTACTTCACTGCCATCAATTTTGCCATAAAGCATCGCAATAATAAATTTATATATATATATATATATATATATATATATATATTACATTGATAAATTATTAAGTTTATTATATAAATTATATACATTTATTACAGTCATAAATTTATTATATATGTATAATATTATATATTATTTATATACATATGTAATAAATTTCCTGAGAATCTCTTTTTCATAGATAATAAATAAGATATGCAATAAAAAAATACACACAAGTATTTCCAAAATACATTATCAAATTTCAAAAGAATATTTTATTTCGCAAAAAATGGGAGAAAACCTCCCTTTTTTCATATCTGCATACGTCTTCATTTTATTCCAACTATGAATAGAAACTGCTCTAAAGCTTGATTTATTTTAGAAATAAATCTCTTCAAGTCTAACAATTTAATAACTAATAGAATTAAACAATTATTATTCTTTTATAAAATATGTGCTGATACGAATGCAGGAGAGATTGCCACTCACCGGTAGGCGGAACAAAGGCGAAGAGAACCTTCCAGAAGATGGTAAGCGAATGCATGAGATAATCCATCAACGATGGTGAAGAGGGCTGACCACCCTCCTCGCCTTCGTCGCCCCCGCTGACGGTCATCGCTTCCGTAAATTGTTCCTTCCAAGAGCTTGTGCCTGGAAATGTATTTTAAAATTCAAATATAAAACAAGAAGAAAAAGATAATGACAGATTAGATGATATTTTTATAAATAATTATTGATTTCTAGCTTAAGATTTTATATCTTTATAAATATTTTATAAAAGGATTAATTAATTCTTGAAATAATGAAACAATATTTGAAAAATTAATTAAATTAAAAAATATATTGGAAAATTGCTTAGTAAACGAAAACTTCTGCTTATTATTATTAAACGCATAAATCAATAAAGGAAATACATTTTTTTTCTCAGAAAAGACAATTCTGATAAAATGTGTAAATTAAAATTTATTATGTATATATTCGCGTATCTACTTAAACCTACAAGTATATCGAACAAGTGCATAAAGCGTTTTATCGAAGGCAACAGTCGAAAATGCTTTGAGCGATTCCACTTCACAAGGTGAATGAAGGCAGAAAATGCAGAAAGGAAAATCGAACAAAGAAAAGCGCAGTATAATAGAGCAATACGATATTTTCCGCGTCCCCAGTCGACTTCATTTTCACACACACACACACACACACACACACACACAGATATTAACAATTTCACTTCGTTCGATTTGTTATATTTAGACATACATCCGAAACATTTTTACTTGAATATTTTATCTGAACGTATGAATAATTATTTATTTATATTTGTACTCTTGCATTTATTCAAATATTGAGAAAGATTTAGACGTGTAACAATTGTTGAAATTTCTTGTTTGTGTATTTGCTATATTTTAATTATTTTTTTCTTCCTTTTCTTTGAACGGTTCGTCGATGTTTATAATTTTTTGTCGTAAAATTACGATATACAAGCAATTTGTTTTGCCGACGACAAATCAATTTTTTCATATAATACGAAAAACTATTTTTTTCAAATAATTTCTTCAAATAATTAAATAAAAAAAAATTCTATAAGGATGATTTAAAGAAGATGAGAATGAGAGAAAAGATTTCATTTTCAAGAGAATGAAGCAGAGAAAGGAGAGATATTTTAAAAATCGTGATAGGAAACGTTGTCACGTGCGATTTCTCGATTCTTTCGCCGATGAGAAGCTTCCCGGAGATGTCTTCAAGGAACGAAAAGCGCACGGAACAGTTTCCCTAACACGAAGAAGAGGAGAACCTCCGGAATAGCGCAAGAGGAGGAAATGAACAAAGCAGACTTCTTGCTGCAACTGATAGCTGCAGAGAGATTCGTGCTATTGTCTTCTGTGTTGGGAGTCGATAACGAAAGCGAATCCGACACAGGGTGTCATTTTCGAGGCTTCCATTGGAAATTTACGGTATTCATAGTACGAGAGGGGTGACAACGAGATCTTGTTCGCGAGGGATTTTATTCCGTGTTGTTGATTGCGAAAGATGGCAGAAATTATTTAAATTACTAAAAAAATTAATTAAATTACGATTATTGCAATTTATTTATTCATGCTTATTTCAATTCTTCAACGATCTTATTCACAAATTAATTAACAATTTCTTAAATTTCTTAATCATTTCTAATTTCTTCTTCTAGCAAAGCATGAAACGTGAAAGGAACGATCGCCTTACGATACAGGCCCGCGCGTATTTTGCAATTTATTATTAAATTTTTCAAGTTACCGTTTCAGCCCGCACGCGCGTCTAGGACGACGTGGAATGGAAAAAAAATGGCATGTAATATGAAGTAATGCGAAAAGTGAAGTACGACGGGACATGAAACGGCCGCATAGCGTGGGTGCGGTAAAAGGGGATGCGCGCGGAGGATGCAGCAAATGCAGAAACGTGAGAATCATGCATATGGCGTCCGGGGAGTCTTGAATTTCACGAGCCCCCCCCTTCCCCCACCCCCATCCCCCGCGCATAACGCGCCGCATTCCTGGGGGTTGCATTTCTGAAGAGCTCCAATCTAGATGTTCGCGAGTCCCGCGATGCGCATTTTATCCTCCATCGGGAAAGGTTAGGTTTAAGCTCGCTTAGATGCCTCTGTACCGTTCAATAATAAATTTACGACAGTTGGTGAGAAAAAAAGAGAGACAGAGAGAGAGAGAATCCCTCGACGACGTGAAAGATTTCATGCGTTTTATACAGCTATATAAACTTTTCCTCTCATAAACGAGAACGCTACAAGTTGAAAGGATTTTTCCTGCGGGAGGACAGAGACGTTTGAAAAAGGAAGAGGATTCTAAAAAATTAAAATTACAGACTTTTATTTATTGCCTCGACGAATACAATTCGTAATCTTGTAGGATAAAGTTTCCCTTTAACTTTATCTACGGCGCTGTAAAAATGAAATGTGCTTTGCGTTCACGGTTTAAATGTTTAAATTTGATCCATTCGAATTGAAAACAGACTTTTTCCCTCGCTCCTTCTCCAAATAAGTGGCTAATGCTCTCTACGGAATCTTCCGTATTTTATACCGGTTGTATCTCGAGAGAAAGATTTAAGGTAGAGACTCACCGAGTATTATGGAGGCGTTTGCTCGCTGGACGAGCTTATCCACTGTATTCTTGAACTCTTTGGATTCTTTGATCCTGATCTGAGCCCGGGATACCTCGCCCAGCCGCGGTCTGCCCAGCAACGCCATTTTCTCCTCCTCCGTCCTCTCCTCCGGCTGTTTCATCTCGGCCGCCGCCGCGATTCCTGCCTCCGCTGAAACCAGAAAATCGCGTCTTGCTGCTTCAATGATGCTAGCACATGTTTCGCGGCAACGTGAGTCGAGAGCCGGCTTGTGATCAGACAGGGAACAGCGCACGAATCAGTTTCCGTTATCCTTAAGGAATCAAATAAATAAGGGGATCGTCGAGAATTTTTTTAGGAAATTCAATATAAGAATTTTCATATCTAAATGTGTGTAGAAATATTCATAGTTTTATAAATTAAATTATCAGAAGTGTAATAAATTTTTAACGCAAGTTATATAGAAATTAATGTTTAATATTTTTAAAAATTACCTTCTTAATTTCTATTCTATTAATTTCTATTTTAGATGTATTAATTTCTACTAATTATTTTAGTTTCTTCTAATTTCTATTTTATTAATTTTTATTAATAAAATAGAAATTAGTAGATTTTTAAAAATTTTTATTAATATTTTATTAATTTTTATTAATTTCATTTTTCGCGTTTATATTTTTTAATAAAATATATAATTATGATTATCAAAAGCTTAGCAAAATTTATGGTACCTATTAATGTTCAAAGACACGGTGGGAGGGTTGATCCTATGAAAACACTTAAATATTGATTGATTGATTGATTGATTGATCCTTCTCGTGTAAATAGGCTTTAAGCGCGGCGACAAACGCGACAAAGTTCGCATTCTCGCATGGACACGGCTTTATTATCGATTGATCTCATGAATTATAGTCGCGAGCCTCTCTTAGGCTAATTCTGTGCTCTCGTCTGACCACATCGCCGACTCGTGCTACTTGCACCGACGCTCTTCTACTGGCGCACAGTGTGAAGAAGTAAGTCAATATGCATGGGAAAACAAGAGAATATTCTACGTGGCCTCAAATATAGGTTACAGATGTTCTGAATATTATTAATTAACTTCGTTACTTTTCTTACTACGCAATTTCGACGAAAGGACTAACTTTCCGCTTAACTTAAGCAAAAAATGGAAATGTCATCTACATTTGTAATGATTAAAAGGTTCTTAGCATGTGAAGCATGTGAAGTACTAAATTCTCGAATGTCGTTTAATAATAAAAATTTTGACAATGCATTACTGCGCGTGGAATTTATGCAAAAAATAAATCCGCTACGGTGCCAATGCATAAATAATACTTCGCGGCCGCATTTATCTCCGCCATCGAGGGATGATCGATATTTTGCGACGGGTATTTCGACCAATGACGAATGACGCACTCGTTGTTGTTGTCTCCTGTCCATACCCGTGATAGTACTTCATCATAAGGAAAAGGAAAAAAAAGTAAATCCGCAGATGTAGATCCGGACGTTTCGAAATAAAAGAAAATAGCCCGGTAGAGAAAGAGGGACAGAGATAAAGGATATTATCATCGCGTAAAGTTTTCATTAAAATCCACTCAACAAATTCCAGCGCGTATATTCCATATATTCATCGATACGTGATCATACATATCGATTTTAAAAATCGCTTTTAAAAATATAATCTAGATTAGTTTTTTATTTTTTGTTCGTTTCATCGAAAAAATCTAAGTAGATAACGAGCGAATTTCTGAATTGATGGGTTACGTTTCAAACATTTCTACCAGCGAGAAAATGATCCTTTATAGATGTCCTTTTACCGGAGATGCTTCGCGTGAAAGAATCGGCGAGAAAATTTCTCGTTTTCTTCCTTCGAGGTAATTCCCGCTATTTTCCTGGTGAATCGAGAAAACGATATTGAGTATGGAATTTCGTGATTTGTGACTTACTTCATACTTGAACTGTCGCTTTGCAGTCCCAATTCTGGTCTTGTTCATCCCGAAACCTTGTACAATATATAAAATAGAATTTCGCGCGTTTCTTTCGTCTCAAATCCCTGATAAAATCCCTGATAAAATCAATGATTTATTCTTGTACTCTTGCTTTCTCACTGACTTGCCATCATGCCATTACAAGAAATGGCTTTCATGATGCAATGATTGGCAACAGTATGTGGGATATTATACATAATTTACGTAAAGGAATATATTTAAATATTTCTAAATATGTAGAAAATTTTTTTAATTTTTTCAAATATTTAGAAATATTTAGATATATATTTTTTATGAATATATTTTTTATTCAATTTGTATGTTTTTAAATATATATATTCCAGAAAAGAATATATAGAAAAAAGAAAGATTTTTCTAAAAATATACTAACACAAACACACACAATTTTATTGTCATTATATAAATTAGAAACGTATATGTGTGTCTAAATATTATGTTTAATACAATAAAGAATACGTTATGTATATTTAATATAAAAAATAAAATTAATTTGAAATAAAATATAAATAAAATAAATTTTAAATAAATAATAACTAAATAAAATAAATCATAATAAATAATAAATAATATTAAATAACATATTGGAAATTCAAATATTGATATTAAGATAATAAAATATAAATATTAAGATATTAAAAATGTCCCAACTTATTTTTAATTAAATTAAAAGAGGGATTAAAATATTATTTAATTAATATAAGTTTTCAGGACGAAAAAGCAATTATCCATCAAATTCGCGTTCAAAGAAATATATACAATGCTTCGTTTATCAAAATTCACTCTTGCCGAGATTCTCGCGGGATTACGTTGTCATTTTTCAGTCGCTTCCACGTCGAATCCTCATCTCTGAAAACATCCCTTCGTGGGCAGATATAAATTTGTTTACTTTGGCTTTCGCCCTGTTCTCGTGTTACCTTCTAAAAGCTTCTTATCCCTCCGAAAGCTCATATCTCGACCGAAGCTCAGTCGAGTTGGCTTTCCGCGCTGGCGAATTCAATTTCGCTCGATTTTTCCCGGACTTTAAATCGATGTATCCTGCATTATTTCCGTAACACTATAAAGTTCACATTCTGCCTAACATTTTGAATCACTATCCTCTCTTCCCGACGCAATTATAATATTAAATACAATAATATCGTCTTTTCTTATAATCATAAAAAATATTTACGTCCACCGAGATTTCAAATTTTTCTTTGCAAACAAAAGACAAATTTATTATAATAAAATTATATCTTTCGCTACAGATAACATTAGTGGATTTTATTTATCAAAAATATGAAGTAAAATGATAAACAAAAATCATTTGTACAACAATCATGAAGTAATAGAATAATAATATAATTGAATCGTCGATTATCATGCTCGGTAACTCGATCAGACAAATGCAATAATGTATAATAATAATAATAAAACTTTGCGATTTTGCGATATCGCGTTTCTCCATTTCGTGAAGTTTATCAGAATTTAACGTACATAAAAAAATGTCGGTTAAGTTATAAAAAAATCATTTTTTTATAGCTCTATTCCCGAGGGAAACTCAAACTCGAGGCTCATTAAAAAGGCGTATGAAAGAAATGAAAGAATACGATTTATCGGCGAGTTTAGGAGGGGAAGGGGGAAAGAGGGGATCTGGGATGAGAGATTAGTAATGGCGAATCATTTCTGACCCAAACGGGAATAAAATCGATAAACGATCCTGGCCGATGAACGCCAGATGCAGCCAGGGCGCAGATTTATCGCCTTTGAAATCCATCTTTTATCGGAAAAGCGGTAGGTATAAACTCGGAAAATTCGCCTCAGAAGTTATCCTACGTTTTGCGAACTTCTCCCGGCGCCTTTTTCCGGCATTGCTACGCTTTTCTCAATTGAATATAACGATGCATCGCGATGCATTTCTGACTAAATCGTACACAGAGTTTATGTACATCTATTTTGACTTTTAGTAAAATTTATTTTAGTAAAATTTATTTATTTATTTATTTAATAATCATTTGTGATTTTTTGCACCTGCAAAAGCTTGAAAAAGTGGCAAAAAGATCTTTTCTTCTCCAAATATTTTTAAAACTTTACGAATATTAATTATTCAGAACGGAATTTAATAAAAAAACAGAATTTTTCCCTGTTTTTTTATTAAATCATTAAAAATAAGATAAAGCTGAAGGATGAAAATTTTTTTTAATAAAGCAAAAATGTTTTTGTTAATTAAACTTCTTTATTAAATTCGGGATATGATAAAATTATATTTGTTTCATATTGTATGACATAATTTGCTTTTTATTTGGGACACTTTGGATTACTTTCATTCGAGTAATTTGGGCCGAATAATCTTTGAGCAAGAGAAAATGTATATTTGCACACCAGGTAGAATTATTCTATCTTCCTACATTGGATTTTACTGCAATCGGGAAATTTCTAGCGGAACTGGGACACGGTGATTGAATACGAGCAACGATAACTAATATGACTATGGAGCGTTTCCATCAAAATACTTTAGACTCAATTGGTATCGGTAAGTCGGAAATACATCGGTGGTATAAAACCGCTTTCTTCCGCAACCTACGAACGGTAGTGGAATTTTTACGACCGACCCTCAATCAGGACGTGATCGAGAGATTATCGGAAAATATAAGAAATTTGGTAAGGAAGGGTAGGAAAGACCGGAGATTTTCAGTATAGACAATCGGTATTAGAGGATCATCTCCCGACTTCCGAGGAATCTCCGCAAGTGGAGCAAAAAATGCTTAATTTGAGAGAATCAGATTTTTTTTCTTTAATAAAAATAAGAGAAAACTCTTGTAAATTTACTGCTCTAATGTGATTTTATAATTTAAAAAAATTAAACTTATAATTTATAAAAATTATATAATAAATATATAATTATATAATTTTATTATTATATTATTATTTTTATTTATTTTTATATAATAAATAAATTATATAATAAATTATTTAATAAAAAATTATACTTATAATTTATAATTTTAAAAAATGCACTCTAAATTTACAATTATATTGTACATAATTTGGAAAAAGAAAAAAAAATGTGCACATTGCTGTATCGGAAAAGGCGAGGATTTGGGAAATTTGTAGAGCGTAATCTTTAACCGGGTAACGTTCGGCACGTATATAGGTTGATGTAGCGGTCGAAATTACTCCTGATACTGCCAGGGAGCAAGAGTAAAGTGGATCGGCTGTGGAATGGATGGGGTTAGGAATGAGAGTGGTTAATGCGCGAGCGAACTTATCATGGATCACTCGGACGGCTGCTGCAACCGAGGAATGAGAATTTGCTCCAGAATCGGGAAAATTTTCAGGCGAGAAAAACGCGCGCGCGGACACAAAATTTTAATTTCGATTTTTGTTTAACGAATAATATATATGCCAACATAAAGTACTAACAAAATAGAAAGAAAATCCATTAAAGAAATGTGCATGTGATTAGCTTCGTAAAAAAATCATTATCTTACAATTAGAAAAGCCATTTCTCTTTTTTTATTGCGCGCCTTTTCCGATAAAACTTCGATCTAAAGGTAATTTATACTTTGAAGATTCACGAGAGATTACGCACTTGAAATTTTTCAAGTAAAATGGTTGAAACTTCGTTAATTATTAGGGAGCAGAAATATATGTATTCGAGATCCGTTCCCTAAAGTGTACTTTTTAGCCAAGAGTTTGCAAGTTGTTACAATTTTTAAACTATTTTCCGCAAAGTATACATCGATTATTATTACTTACAGGTGCACGATTTTATAATTAATTAATTACAGCTTATTAATTATTCTCAGTTGTGTTTTATTAATTTTATCGATTACTCTTTATTGTTTATTATTTTTTAGCTAAAATATGTAAAAAATTCAAGTAATTAAATACATATATAATTTTTTAACTATAAAAAATTTATTATTTTAATAATAGATTTTTTATATATTAAAATATTTAGAGTAGTACATTTTTTCTTTACTTTTATTTTTTCAAGTGTTTTGTCGTGTGTACTTTTGTTTTCTTTTTATTACTTTTTATTACTAATCATTTTCTTTTTATTACTTTACATTAGTTTTTCAAGAGTCGCACACGAGTCACTTATTTGTCGACTTGTTTGCCCGCGAAGTTCGCTCGACTTTAGCCCGGGAATCCATTTTTAGCAGCAACGTATGGCGCTTCGCAGCCAACGTAACTTACTGTCGCGGTAAAGTTACTTCTAAGTAGCAAATTAACCACGTTGTCTAAAATTCTCGAGGCCGATCAGTGGAGAAGTTCCTGCGAATAACCAATTAAAACGAGTGTGAGCTTAGGGTAAACTTGGCTGGAACCTCCTCGTCACTTTTGCTATCGATGTCGATTGCCAAGATTTACACCGTTCAATAATTGAACATTGGGATCGATATAAAAGACAGTGTTGTGATATTGAAAATCACAATAATACTTTGGTCCTTACATAAAATATAACCCAGGAAACACCAAGTAACATTTATATAATTTATATAATTATTAGTTGTAATTTCCCATTCAACACTGTTACATAACATGTAACGTGTTATATAACTGTTACATAATATATTGGGTTTGCTGGGAATCGAATCTTTCTGATTACTAACTAAATTACAAGATTATTTCCAACTTGCAAGTATGCAATGAAAGAAATGCTTACTCTTGTGGTTCAAGAGAAGAGATTTGATATATTTCGTGTTTCAAAAAAACGACAATTTACAGATATCAAAATCCAAAAGCAAAATGAAATTCTCCCGGAGCGATGTCAAAGTTGACATAACGAATGGAAAAAGTTTCGAATATAAACACAACACAAAACTTCCATGGTCTGCGGCGAGATTGATTAATTTCTTAATTAAAAACAAACAGCCACGGGTTAATTAGCTACCGTGGAAAAGTAACGAATTGTCGAGACCTTTGCTCTTTTCTGTTCCTTCAGATAAAACGCTTGTATAATCAAACAATGTAATTGTTGGTGCGAAAATTAAAAATTATGCACGCCAAAAATCATATGCAAAAATTATGCGTGAAAAATGATGTATATAATTATAAACAGGCTTCGCACGCGAGAGAAAATTTCCTTGCTAGAGCCAAATGATTTTTTTATCGTCTCGTATACTCGTCTTTTTTTCCACGTTCACGCGATTCTCGGGGGATCAATGAAACAACGCTGTTGCCATCTCGATCGAGTCCTCGAAATATAACCGATTCTTCGTGACTTTAATCTCAACTGCATTTGTCAGGGGATGAAAATGTTAATAGGGTGAGAAAGTTTTAACCAGCAAGCCGCGGGTTATTTTCCCCTGAGCGAGAGAATTTTCATCTACCTCGAGCGCCATTGAAGCGCTTTTACATTTCGTATGCAATTCGCACGATTCGATATTAATCTTCATCCTCCACTTCGCATATTTATTTGTCGCCATTTTCACAAACTGACAAATCCGCCAGTCGCCTATTATATAATTTTGCACAGTATCGGCATTAATTATTTTATTTGGAATATAAATTCTCTAGAGAGCTTTAGGTTAGGATATTTTTTTTTAGCGATTTATATACATTATTTTTCTCTTAATTAAGATCTTTGTTAAAATTTTAGTTCAGAGTTTGGATTTATTTATACATAAATAATATTTATTTAAAATTTTATTTTTATTTAATTACATATAATATTTATTTAGAATTTTATTTTTATTTAATTACATATAATATTTACTTAAAATTTTATTTTTATTTAATTATATATAATATTTATTTAAAATTTCATTGACGAAATATTTCCATTTAGGGGGAGAATTTTAATTAGACTTTATATCTTAGATATTACGTGAACATGTATATACAAAAAAATTCCGACCGTCATCTTATGATCATTCGTGAGGGGAGATCATCCTTTTCTTCTTTTCTCCTCCCCCTTCTCCTCTTCTGCCTCTCAGGCATAGAAAGGCGATACGCCGCATTTAGTGCCGACATAAAGTCCACCCAACCGAAATCGCTTCTGTGTCCCGGTGTTTCCTACGGAAAGCTTGATATATAGCACTAGCCTGATCGTGCCCCAATTGTCTCCCCTTCCCCCCTTTTTCCCCTTCGTCTCTCGGCCGTCCTTAGTTACTTCGTATCTACTTTGGTCGGTTTCGCTTTGCTCAGACCAAATACTATAAACACTGGCGGTTCCTATTTGGACGGCTGAATAATGAGGCCCCAAATTCCAACGCGAGAATTGCAGAGTCGCGGAATTAGCCGAGAATTCTCTGATCGAGATTAATCTTTAACTTGCTGATGCAGGATGAAAAGAGATCAAACCAGTACGGGGAAGAAAAACAAATTTACTATATGCAATAATAATTACTAATCACGCGTAATATCTAATTTATTATTATTTAACATCTAATATCTATATATAATCAATATTCTTTTTTATTATTATAATAAAGAATATAATTTAATTATATTTTATATATCAAAAGCAATCGTAATTTTTTAACTTTAAATAAAAAACTATAAAATTAAAATAATTAACTTTAGCAAAAAAATTAAATAAATTGTAAATAAATTGTAAATAAATAAATTTAAAATAAAATAATAAAATGTGAATTAATATAAATAATAAAATGTAATATAGAAAACACATAAGCTACTTATTTGTTTATATTTTTTTTTCAATTCTTATTTAAATTTTGATTGTTAATAATTAATTAATTCTGATAATTGTTTAATAATTAATTCTATTGTTAATTATTTAAATTTTAATTATTTATATTAGTCCCATCGTGCAAGTCGTGATCATGTAGCGATATTTTATGGCGCGAAATCACGATCGATTAAAATTCTTCATAAATTGCAGATTCACCGTCATCATCGCGATGAGGTGGACATTTACTAATGGCGCTACTATGCGTGATATTCAGAGTATAGTAAACACAGTTATTAATAACCCGCTATTATTTCATTACCAGCGGAATCTTATGTTACGCTCGACCTGGCACGAACAATTTACACCTACGTCGTAAAAAAAAAGCCTGAATGAAGACGAATATAGAACCGAGCAGTGACAAACGTGTCGGTTGCATAGGGAAGCGACACTTTAAAAATTTATCGTAGAAATTATGAAAACTTGAATAAAAAAATTATAAAAGTGTGAATAAAAATTATGAAATTTTATTTCACGAAAATCGAGAGACTGATGAAAACCTATCATAAAAATTACGATCTTTTTATGAATTATGAAATTAATCATAAGAAAATTTTATCGCACTGAATAGTTTTGATCAAAACTAATTTTGCGAGTAACTTAATTCATTCTTCATCCAGCGATAAAAAGAGTTAAATGATAGAAAAATTTCTTCTTTACGAATAAGAGTGATATAGTGTTGTTAATAGTGTTTTTTTTTTATATTTTTGTATTTTTGCATTTTTTTAATGGCGAAGTTGAAATCGTACTTCGACAGAGGAGATTACGTTTTGGCGCGTAAAGATCAATTTCTTCGGTGCTTATCTGAGTTCATTAGTGCGAATGACGTCGTCAACGGCGGATGAGAAGAAGTTTCATCATGGTCGAGTTATTTCCGTCACTTATCAGTGTCTGCTACAAATCGGAATAGAAACTGATTTCTCTGATACATTGACTTTGTCCCGGTTTTGTCAACGTTTATATTTATGCAATTTTTTTATTTTTTTTTAATACACATATATCTTTCAGATGCACATAAAGGTGTATAATTATATTTAATAAATGTCACAAATAGAAATGACAAAAATTTATTGCGAAATGTGTTTAATAAAATGACAACTGAAAATTGTGGATAAAAATTACAAAGATTTATCACAAAAAGATTCATGAAACATGATCATAAAAATTATGAATAAAAATTAGGAAAGATTAAGCCTTCTTAGCTTGTCATCTCTCACTTATTAAATGGTTTAATTAGTTACATAATACGTATAAAACGCACGTTAAATAAACGTAAAATAAACGAAATGCGAATCGATTTAACTTCGAGAAATAAATAAAGATATGATTTGTGATGAATATCATAAACGTCGATCATACTTGTATCTATCATCAGTTATCGATCATGTATACGTGCTGGCAATCCTAAGGATATTTTAAATAATATATGCCGATTCTTTTCATCTCACGAAAGTACAAAACACACACAATCGAACCATTCATTATATTAATGAATAATATATGCCCTTTAAATATTGTAGAGAGGAATTTTCCAACTAGACTAGTAAATGCAGCGCGTTACAAAATAATCACAATACACAGTCGCACGCAACGCACACACTAAAATCTCGGGTGTTATCGGCGTGGGTTGCGATACAGCTTATCTTTTATTCGCTACGTTCATTCATAGCATCATCGAAGCTGATAAACGATTAATCACGTTGAATGAGTCGATCGATGAATCACTACCTTGTGCTTTAAAACGTTTTACACATATATGAGAGACTCTTATTGCTTGATATTACATCGATTTTTTTATTGTTCCTTTAACTAGATTCGCGATATGCTTAATAATAATTTATTAATATGTTTATTTTATATTTATTACATATTTATTTATTTCGCTTATTTTCATTTGAATGATTCGGTGTTAAATATTTTCCGAAAATATTTTTAAAAGTTGCCAGTTTATGTACAATCAATATCGAGCAAATTTTCCTTTATAAAACTTTTTGCGCGATGGCGTCGGACGTGATTGTTAACTTATAAATATATTTATTTTACATTTATTACATATTTATTTATTTCGCTTATTTTAATTTGAATGATTCGGTGTTAAATATTTTCCGAAAATATTTTTAAAAGTTGCCAGTTTATGTACAATCAATATCGAGCAAATTTTCCTTCATAAAACTTTTTGTGCGATGGCGTCGGACGTGATTGTTAATTTATAAATATATTTATTTTACATTTATTACATATTTATTTATTTCGCTTATTTTAATTTGAATGATTCGGTGTTAAATATTTTCCGAAAATATTTTTAAAAGTTGCCAGTTTATGTACAATCAATATCGAGCAAATTTTCCTCCATAAAACTTTTTGTGCGATGGCGTCGGACGTGATTGTTAATTTATAAATATATTTATTTTATATTTATTAAATATTTATTTATTTCGCTTATTTTAATTTGAATGATTCAAAGTTAAATATTTTCAGAAAATATTTTTAAAAATTGTCAGTTTATGTACGATCGGTATCGAGCAAATTTTCCTTCATAAAACTTTTTGCGCGATGGCGTCGGGCGTGATTGTTAATTTATAAATATATTTATTTTATATTTATTAAATATTTATTTATTTCGCTTATTTTAATTTGAATAATTCAAAGTTAAATATTTTCCGAAAATATTTTTAAAAATTGCCAGTTTATGTACGACCGATATCGAGCAAATTTTCCTTTATAAAATTTTTTGTGCGATGGCGTCGGACGTGATTGTTAATTTATATACAATACGAGGTGGTAGGGAAGGCGAATAGGTAATCTGACAGCTATTTGATGGACATTAACGAGCGTTTAGCGCGTAAAGACGCGCTTTATAGGCGATCCCGCTTTTTCACGAGCACACTTTAATGACACTCGCGAATTCGCCCTACAACGTCGAATAATGCGGCCAATAACGGCGTTATTGTTTCGTCGAAAGTAAACTGGCGCAAGTATTACAATGTGACGAGTATGCGAAGGAAACAATTCCCAATGAATCACATGGCTCAAGCCACTCGCATTCACGTTTAATACGTTTAACGTTTCGAATATAATCGTTTCCCTTACGTCAACAATAAAGAGGCAAAAATTTCGAAGCTTCAGGATAATCGCCGATAGAAACCCGGGGGATCTCGTCTCTCGCCATCATTTTTGCGCTTCTCGCTCGCGCATTGTCGTGCAAGGGAGAAAACATCCCTTCCGCACGTATTCCCGCGGATTACACCGCGAACAATTAAAAGCCGACAGATACACAGCTGTCGTAAACAAGTTTCAACTATGTAAATTCGAGTGGCGTGTGCATCGTAAAGAAAAGACCCCGGGAACGGCCCCCACCCCCGGCTTCCCGACCCAGAATACGCCGACCATAAAACGCGGGCTTGTTACACAATACACAGAGACTTAGAAAATAAATGAGAATCGCACACACATACATACACTGACCGAACGAGGCGCGAGCTTTGGGCAGCTTATTGGAAATGTAAATGGGTCGTTCATAAGTACCTGTGCGTGCGTGCTCCTCTATTTCTATTAATAAACGTAGGAAGTGGATAATTACGCTCAGAGATAGAGAGGAATAATAATAATGAATTTGGAGGAGGAGTAAGATAAGTGGTATATATAAATCCAAAGATCCTTCATAAAATATGCGACAGAAGTAAATTATCCATATAAATATATTACTGTCATCTCGTAATCATTGTTATAATTATTAATTATTATAATTTATAATATAATAATATTATATGTTATAATGAATATTACTTTATTATGATTACGTAATCATTGTCACAAATATTCATTATTACGAATATATTATTTTTAGAATTATATTATTAGCATCTTTTATATCGTTATTTTTGTTATTTTTTTTATCATAAAACTAGTATATTTGTGCATGAATATAATAGTTATATAGCAGTTATATATTTTTAATAATGAAATATATAAACACAAAGATTAAGTGTGTCACTTTTATCATAATTGGGATTAATTCTCCCCCCTTTCTTTCTTTTTCATTCTCTCTCTCTCTCTCTCTCTCTCTCTCTTTCTCTTTCTCGGTTTTTCATCTACGATCGATCAAGATTAATATATAATGATGACTTAATAAATAAATTAATATATTTTAAAACTCGATAATAATAGGTACAACATAAATTAATCCCTGTTCTCCTTCCGTTTTTGACGTACATTCCCTCGCATCTTATATACCCAGTACTACAACTTAGTTATACAACCCCGGACGTAGTTTGTCTAGTTTGTGATTGACGTCAGACTGTATTTAAAGTTCTATAGAGAGTCGAGCTAGACCGGTCACGCGATATTCGTCGTGGATTTTCCTGACTCACGCGGGCCACGAGGGATCATAGATCCCATTACAGCCTCGTCACGTTCTCCTCTCCCCCCAACTTTGTTTATTCCCTGTCATTACTCTGACCCCGCTCTAGCCGGGATCTTTTTATACGTGCTAATGTGTCATTAACGATTCAGCCGCTGTCTCTTATTAGAATCTCAAGAACGGGGGACTTTTGTGCGTGAATCCAGCATTTCGAACGACATTTCGAAGAAGTAAATATGTTTGCAATAAATATTTTTGCTTTAATAGAGAAAAAGAGGGAAATTTTATTTAGCATAAACAAATAATAGGCGACTTAATAGTTGGAAATAGCATGCGCTTTAGATAGATTCGCATCGCGAGGAGACGTAGACGGAGTCGGTGGTTGGTGAACTTCATCAGTCTGGTTTATAATTGGCATCAGACCGTATTTATCATCTTATATCTCTCGTATTACGTGCGAGGCCACGTGATAATTTTGAATTTTCGGATGCGTCGCGACGTCCGATGCAGAGACGCAAGTGCAAGAGCACGCATCAAGCACATTCGTATAACATACTAATTCACTTTGCAGTTCAGAAATGTGGGTATCATATTCACGTTAAGTGCATGAACAATGGTGGTACCATGTTATAATATCAATATACATATTTGCACAAATATTTTGATAATATTATCCGCTATAAATTTCATTCAAATTGTAAAAAATATTATATATTTTATATTCATGAAATATGTTGTAATTTGACGTTAATTTTAATATATATTACATATAATAATTAATTTCCAAACAAATATTTAAATATCAAAATAAATTCAAAAATTTAAGTTAAACTATACTTAATAAGAATCACACATGGGTTTTAAAAAAATTACATTACAAACGTTATAAATACAAAGCTCTAGATTAAAATATATAACAGATTAATTTATATAACAGAAAAAAAGAAGAGAGAGAATTACATAAATTTTTTCTCTTGTAGCTGAAAAAAAAATTTAAGCTGATTTACGAGTTTTATTCGTTTTTTTTGTCACAGAACAATTTATTTAACTTTAAGTAATTTAATATATTAATTATTAATTATAATTAATTTTTTTTATTTTAGAGTTTTGATAGATGTAATTAACAAGATTAACATTAACATTAACATAATCATATTTTTGCGACAGCATTTTAATGAGAATGCAGAGCCGCGACAAACAATCATTTGATCACGATCCTTGAACCGTTGGCAGAAATAAGTACAAACGCACGTGTAGGCACGTGCCTAATAATAGGTGTAAGCTAATACGCGATGCTAATGCAGATCATCTAGTTATATTTTTGCGATTTCCCTTCTTTGTTTGTTGATTTTGTATTCGCGATATTTGACTGTCTTGTCAAACAATTCTTTTTTCTTTTTTCTTCTTTTTTACAACAAGAGAGAAATTATGCGATTTTGCACAGAAACGTCGACGCAAAATTATTCGCGAATAAACACGTCAATAGCATTACCGAATTATGTAATGTATTAACTTGCTCGAGTTATGATATACAAGATTGATGAAACCAAATTTTCTTATAATAATTATATCGTATTATTATATTTCCAGAGGATTTATTAAAAATATATTATTATTATATTTTAAAATAATTTTATACATTAATAATTATTCTTATACATTATTTTTAATAATATTTTTAATAGTTAAATTATTTTTATTAATTTCATATTATTTTTTATAATATTATTAATTATTAATATTAATTTTTTATTATTTTTTAAATATTATATTATTTTACATATATTTTAAAACAATGTTATATAAAATATAATTTTTATATATTATATATATTCTTGTATTATATTATATATTTTTTATTAAGTAAAATCCTTCTAATGAGAAAACATTTATGTCAAAAATGACTCATTCCGCTTAATCTACAAGTTTGGAAAAGAGGTCTCGTGAGAGGCGTTTCTCTCCGAAATTTTACGACGTCCCTGAAACTTGCGGGATAATTCTCCGTCGAAAGTTGCAAATGTGCTATGAAAGGTCGCTAATTATTCACGCCGACCATTCAACCGATTCCACGATTTCATTAAGCGGTACACATCGCTCTTCTCCTTCAACTCCTCGAGAAAATTCAGAGGCTATTAACAGCCCGCGAGATTCACCTGGAATTCTCGTGGGCTATCCTCGCCAGGGAATCCATAATCGACTTCCCTTTCATCGAACTTTTGGATTACCGGTTGAATAATTAGTTGGACCCAAGCAGCGCGATAAAGACTAAGAAAGAAGAGGGAATCTCTAAAGAATAGAAGCATCTTCTTGGCGTAAAAAAAATCATTGAGTGGCGAGACGCAGATTATTTTAAAGCAAATCTTATAAAAGTAGAGCAAATACTACGAAACGTGACGTGCATTTCAGTCGAGATGTTTTAAAAGAGATGTAAATTTATTTCAAGAAAAATTATAAAAATATACTAGTATACATATTACGTCATATTATTACACATTATTTCGCAAATAAATCATTACGGATTAAGTGCTTCAAGTGCCATCGACACTTTCAATATAATAGCTGTGTTATCATTATCGAAGATAATCTCGATGTATAAGAATATTTGAGGGAAAAATCAAAGTCTCTCATTAGTCTCAGGCTTGAAGTATCGCAAACATCTCTAGATATGCATCGATCCGGGAGACACCGACACAATTTTGGCAAGCTCCGCTGATATTTATAGATAGATACGCGAAAATATTTAGTAGATGCGAGAGACACGTATAATGCCGTAATTTAACGCGTAGGGGATATGTTTTTACTTAAAATTTAGTAAAGAGAGCCACATCTTCCTTTAATATTATAAATTTTTTAAAGAGGGAAAGAAAAGTTTTATAAATATTAAAATAATATTATATAATATAATATAGTAGATATATTATATATATAAAATAATATAAATAATATAATTATATACATAATATATTACATATATATATATATATATATATATATATATATATAATATAATATAGTATATATATTATATTACATAAAATAATATGCTTTATATATATGCTTTATATTATGCACGAATGCTTTCAAATTATGTAATCGTAAAATTATAATATATAATTATATGCAAATTATAAAATTATATATTATACTTTATATAATTTTATATATTTATATACTTTATAGATTTTTCTTATTTATATGTAATAATAAAATAAAATTATAAATTATATTTTTTATAAGAATTTTTTAAAACATTATACCAGTAGATGTATTTAGCAAAATTCTTTTTTATTTTCTTAAGAGAAATTTTTCTCTACCGGAATATTTTTATTATTCTTGAAAATTAATCAAAATTTTCTCAGCAATAGATGACAAGAAATATATGATATTTGAGAGATTAATAATATATTGTAAATAAGGAGGTAGATAAGGAAATTAAGGATAAAATAAACAGCACCAGAAAAAAAGATCATAAATCTTAATCTCTTTTGGAATAGCCTTTAATAAAAATTTAATCTGCAGCTTAGTTGCTAGATTAAAAATTTGAAATACAATAAATGACAATTCTCCGCAAAATATTGTTCTCAAAGATAAATCGTTAGCTCCAAATCGATGAAGCTGCAATTTAAAGAATCATCCAGCAATTCCCGGACGCCCCGTATACACTATAATGCATATGCATAAGCATTGCTGCACCGTTCGTTGCACATGTTAGCGCGGCCTCTTAGCATGCAAATCGCAATTGCACGTGCACGCGGCCAAAATGAAATCGCGGACGATGGATTTTATTCACCTCAAAAAAGCCCGCCGAGATCAAAAACTTCGCTCGTGAGATTATCGAATTAAAGAATTTACCCGAACATAAAAGAAAGTTTGTAAAAAAATGAATGAGAAGGATATTACCGATTTACACTTGGACAAAGTCTGCACAAATACACTTCTAGACCAATTTGTAATCAATCTTGTCTTGTCTATCTATTTAGCTATTTATATAAATATATTTTATATAAATATATTAATTTTATTTTATTTAAATATATTAAATTAAAAATAACTAAAAAATATATTACTAAATAATACATATCTATTACATTAATATATTAATATATATTAATATTAATATATTATTTGGTTATTTTTAATTTATTTTATATATATTTATAATTAATATAAAATATATAGGAAGAATTTGATTTATTAAAAATTAATTGTTACACAAATAATCACTACAAATTAAAAAACGGGTTAGTTTCGCAAAAATCTGCGAGAAGTATGTGCGCAGACTTGTGGTAAAAAATACCAAACCATTATCGCGCGTTTAAATTTCAAGAATATAATAATAAAACGATTCAAAAAACTATCACTACCTTCTTATTTTAGTTTACACGCGAGATCTAACTATTCGAAAAACGCTCTATTTCTACTGTATTAATGTTAACAAAGCCTTATGGATCATGGCGAAGCTATCAACAATTAATTATGGGGAAACGCTACAGCAGACGCTACCTATCGGTCTTTTAACTTTGTGTTTTATATTTCACGTAAGGGAATAACGATAAAATAATTATAAATAAATAGAATCGAATTTTTATTACTTTTTAAATTATTAATAGAAAAATAAAAATAAATAAATATCTGTAAAGCTGGTATATTATTTCGAAAATAATTAGAAATATTAGCTTTATTTTCAATAATTTTATTATTAATATTCGATAATTTTTGTTAATATAAACATATAATTCAATCATAAAATAAAAAAATGCTTCAGAACAAAATGAAACGCCACGCAACGTCTCACTTTGCTTTTCGAGATTTTCTTTATTTCTTCAAATTCATAGCTTTCAAAAATTCATAGCTTTACGTATTTTAGGAAAAGTTCTATCTTTCAAAAGCAAAAAGAAACGTTTTAAAATCGATTAAAATAAAATAGTCAGGAGCACATGTATGAGTATCGAAGTAAGATGTTGGTCGATTTTTGAGAGTTCTGTTTATTTTAAAACAGTTCTCGTATATTGAGCATTTCTTATGAATTCCTGTATCGAAATCTTGAAAAAAATGTGTATATGTGCTACTATGCGGTTAATCAATCAATCGGCGCAGGACTAATTAATGCGCAATAATAAAGAAGGGAAAAATCGGACAAGCGCAAAAGTGTCCGTTTGTTCAAGACTTACGTTCAATTACGGTGAATCCAGGTAGAGAACCATCGCGTGACACATGCATAAAGAGACACGTGGAAATCAGTTTTCTTCAAGAGCAATGCCCTCAACATTCTCATCGTTGAAATAGACATCGATTTAATCATATAATTAATTATAATAGCATCGTCAATCGTCACGTTCGTATTTTTCCTGATCAGTCTTTTTTCCTTTTTTTTCATTAAATTATAGATAATTGATACACTTTTTGATAGTACTTTTTTTCGAGAAACAGTGACTTTTCTTTAACGAAAATTTTTGTTTTCGAATAATAGTTGTTTACATGAATATTCAACAAGATATTTATATCATTGATGGCTCGTCATTAATAAGACTTTAAATCGGATTTATGTCGATGCGCATTTAATTTTCGCGTTTGCTATTGTTATGACACACGGTCGCTGAAATAAATAACGGGCTCTCACGCGATATTTTCCCGTTTAAAACCGAAGTTTTTTCATCACGGACTTGTCAGAGGAGGTTGGCATGGCTTCCAAGTTTATATGGTCAAAAATTGAATCGAACAGAACGGAAGGAAGAACGCGAGCAAGTGACGACGCTATCGAAACCGAATGCCGAAAGTTGGAATCGAGATTTTTCTTGTTTCGCGGACGTATATACAAGGTCAGGCATTTAAATTCGAGCACTTGTATTTCTTTTACGAATGTGCAAAAAATGTTTCTCGAAGAAAAGCACCAGATCGACGATATTTTTTTCTATTATGCAAGAAAAATCATTCATACAATGACCAATACAATAATATATATTATATCGAGTTTTAAAAAATGTACTTCATTTAAAAAAGAGAGAAAAACAGTGTAATTTACATAAATATTTTTATAATATACAGAGTGTCCCGGACTTTACGAATCAGCCGTTAATGATAGATTCCTGAGATCATTTGGAAACGAAAATTTTAATACTAATCGTTAAGTCTGGGACACCCTGTATATACAATAAAATTATATATTCCATAAAAATATATTATTAATATATTATACAAAAATATAAAAAAATATATGAAACATATTATATTATATTATAAATATATAATATTATAAAAATATATTATAAATTTATATTTTATAAATAATATTTCAATAAATAAATTTCATAATTATTTTTCATTGGCTAAAATATTTTCGCGGCTTCGCGATTTAAATCTGATTTTGCGTGAGAAGAAGAAGGGTAGGAAAAATTACTGTCGGCTTCAATGTGCATCGAGAAATCATAAGTCGGAAAACCCAGTACTCACCTCCTTGTAACAACGGCTCGCCTAGTTCGACGTAAAAGAGAGCATCCTTCTCGTAAGAATCCTCCTCGATGATTTCTAGATTGATTATTTTCCTGAAACAATCGGAAAAAAATTTGAAACAATTGTGGCTGAGCGGCTTCAGGGACTTGTTTTTATGTAGAGCGTCGTTTCCAGTTAAATACTCAACATCAAATTCTACCTCAGCAGCGGAAAATTAAACTCATCGAAATTATTACCGCTTTCAGTTCTCTCTTTGCGGTAATCGATTCATTAGAAAGGAAAGTGTCAGACGGTTAAACGCAAACTGCCTCGTCTATTTCGAACTACATGAACAGCATCGAAGAAACAGAGAGAGAGAGATCGATTTATTACTTTAGATAATTAAGTGTCGAATAACTGTGCAACTTGCGGACGCGTATTAATGTCAGATGAAATAATTGAGGGTTTCTGCTGGAAAATGTGCTATTTTCTACAATATTGCTGGTATACTTCCGATAGTCATTAATTTCCATGAAAAGCAGAAAACCAGATCCTTTGAGACTCAAGGCTCTTTCATTTATCAGATCAAAATAGATCAAAATTTGGCTTGAAATTAAGAATAAGTAATATGGAAATTTAATTGCTATTATTTTTTATATATATCAATTTTATATTATTTCTAATGCGACAAAAATTGCTCGGTAAATCAATTTTATAATATTTTTTGAATTTTAAAATAGCGTGTAATGTGAATCAATTTTTTAAAATTATCTAAATCTAAATTATATATCTAAATTATATAATCTAAATTATATATGTAATATTATTATATAAATTATTATATAAATTATTATATAATTTATATATATTGTGTAAAAAGTATAATATGTGTATATATATTAAAATTGTAATTTATTTAAACAATTAAAAGTAATCGTTTCCATATAAAATAAAACTGTACAGGTACTTTTCACTGTACTGGTTACAGAATATTTTCTTTGAAGTCTTACAACATTTATTGCAAATTATTTCTTCAAAAATGAGCGATTTCAACTATATTGAGGTGTGCACTTCAAAATGAGGGGCATATTTGAATTATGTCAATCTCTTTTCACTTCTCTTTGTCCCCTCTTTATATTTAATAAACCAACAAAAAGCTCATTTCAAGTTGATTGAAATACATTTTATATGTATATTAGCATTTTTTCTATTTCTTTTTTATATCCGAATAAAGTTTCTTTTATGTGAAGGACTTTATTGTTTTTGAAAGAAACTTTCAAGTTGTCACTCGAAATGCAACTACTTTTTTATATTTATAATTTTTTATATTTATAATGTGCGATTTTATTATTTACACATCCGGTGACGTTTTCGCTGAAAGAAAAGGATAAAAAAACGCGAGTGGCTACTGTCATTTTCTTTCTTTTTTTCTTTTTTTTACTTTTATACGAAACGTTTTCTATCATCGCTTACAACACAAAAAGCTCTCTTTTATGTTCTCTCGCCCGCAAACAGTATGCAGTTCTTTATGAAAGAGATCTGTTAGTGGCAATAGATTAATAGAGCTTCCGAAAAGCCTTTAAAACGTTTGTCGTGCGCTTCAACTTTTCACAACTTGGATCTCACAAAAGTTCAAAAACTCAAAAGCTTTCCATGTCCGCCCTCGGCAAGTTATGTAATATCTTTGTCAAAATATAAGAGGATTAAGCGATAAAAATTTTAAAGTTTTTTAAAAATTGCACACCGATCCAAATTGATAAGAAAGTCTCATCTGTTCAAGTTGATCTCATGGTTAAATAGAAATTTAACTTAACGTTTATTTAATGTTTAACGTTCGATAAGAGAGAAAGTTTAATATTATCGCCGTAATCGCTACAGACCCGCAAGGACGCAAATTTATAATGATCGTAATATTCTTCTTTTATGATAAGACTGCGGCTCTTACGGTTTTTGCGGCGAAAAAAGAATGTCTTAATGGTTCGACTGCTTTATGCATTTTTCCTGCACAACGTCGATGTTATCGATCCTATAAGCTTAACCTTTCAATATTTTGTACAATAAGGATTCTCGGAGCAAGAGAAAGGATATTATTCGCATTTAAATATAAAATTCGAATCTATATATTTCAGATGTCAAGATTTTTTTTTATCGCGAATAATTTCGGCGCATTTAAGGGGTTATGCCCAGTCTGCAGACCAAAAAAAGAATGATGCTTGGGAATTTTTTTTGAAAAGTGTATCAATTTTTTTTTACAAATAAATTTTTATTTAAAAGTACAAATATTAAGGATGTTATTATATATTTTTTTTTAATAAAATATTTAAAAATGTAAAAATTATAACGATTCTCCCGGATATTGTTTTTTAAAAACCACTGCGCGCTAAACAGTGCTATTCGAAGATGATTCATCTGATATCAAAAATTCAATAAACTGTAGTTAATGTATGAAATTGTCCAGTAGATGAACGAAAGATTAAAAATTGTTTTAGAACAAAATGGCAGCCATTTGACACTAAGATATTCTTTTTCGACTTAAAAATTGCTTGTTTTTTATTAAGTAAAAAAAAGTATTAAAAAACAAAATCCTTTGTTCATCTACTAGGTTTTTATATGTAGAAGAAGTCTGTAAAATTTCAAGCAAATCGATGTAACAGTTTTCGAAATATCTTGCTCCGACTTTGAAAAAGTGATTTCGAGAAAAACGCGTTTAAGATTTATGTCAAGTTTACGTTTAAATAAAATGCAGATTTGTTAATTTACATAGAATCATCTATCTTTCCGGGTCCACATAATTTTAGTTTATTTAAATCTTCATATATTGACTTGACAGCTCTCAAAACATTAGAGCTAAAACTTTATAGATGTGTTTAAACGAAGTTATAGATTCTGACACTTCATGAAACATACACTTACAGCTCCGTCAATTTGCATCCGATTAATTTGAAACTTTTAGGGAATATTTTCAATATACTTCGAGAAAATGTAAAAACATAAAAATCGGTTTTTTTTTACTTTTATGATTAGGCATAACTCCTTAAGTCTCCGGATCATAACATAAAGCTTGCATGTATCGGGAGGCTAAAAATCTCTCTCGTTTTAATTATTTCGTAATATTAGAGCAGAAGGCACATTATTGAACTTGTATTATTGGAACTGTCCGTTCTGGAAAGACTGAGACAACCATTTATTACCTTCTACCTGAAATATCTGCTGGAAACTATAAGAAGTACAAGCTTGCAGAAGCAACGGGTAACACATGTTAAACAAGTTGAAAATGTCAAACATATGTCGTAGGCCACACATCGATAGGTCGCGACGTGTTATGTACAGGGTGACCGGAGATAAAACGTGAAAAGGAAATACGAGCTTGGGGTAGACTGTCGTTGACGTTTAAACTTTGCGCATCGAGATTCTTAGAATTCTATTATCCCCAACGACACTCGCGTATTCCTACCTATTTGCACGTTCTATCTTTTCTACATCTCCGATTACTCGATAAAAAAATTATTTTGTTAAAACAAAGGGAGAAAATTACCCGAGGAGATGAAAGATTGGGGCGAGAAAGTGGATTTGTCAAGTGATCATTTAAAAAGTAAAAAGAAAAAAAGACGCAAGATTAATTAGTTCTGGGAAAGAGCATTAAGGGATTCCTCGAGTTTCTCGGATTTCCCGAAAGTTTATCAGAGAAAAATTCCCCGAAGGATTCCATGCATGACAGAATTCGCCGGGAGATCGGTTTTGCATAACACGTGTCGAGCTTTCACAATATGCAGTCGTACAGTAATACGAAACCGTACCAGTGCAGCGAAACGAAAGCTCGTTAAAGCGAAGAACTTCATTTAGCGGCGTTATAATTAAGCCGGTTAATGCTTGTTATCTTGACGGTGAAGTATCGTTACATGCAAGACTTAATCCGCGTTCATTCATATCGCGCATACAACCATCCCTTTGCTACCCCTTGTTATTCTTCGACCGAAGATTCGGAATTTTTGGAGAAACGTCAAACAAAACTGCACATGTTTATTTTTTTTTTCCTTCTAAAGCGAACGATGTCCATAATCTTCTCGTGTCCGCCTTCTTTGCGGCTTAATTTGTTTCAGGAAAATGGGGGAAAGAGATTTTACTCCTTAAAAATCTTCAATATTTAGCAGCAAATTCTGTAGGAACGTCCCTAGTCGAACACGAACGTTGCGGTCCCACGAGACTTTCTCGGGAATGTAAAATCACCTCGTTACATCCGACGTAAATGAAGAACGTCGATTACTCTTGCCGGGAAAAATGGCGGCCGCAAATTTATTAATCCGCGAATCCCGGAGCGACCAGCCGAGTTTGCACTTAATTGCGAGTTATCCGGCTACAAATGACGACGGAAAGCCGCGTAATGCGTTTTAATGGGCGGAGATATCGTCTAACGCGATTAACCGACCCTTTGTGCTGACGAAGGTCTTAGGGTCTTAAGGTAAATTGTATTACATCACGCGCGCAGTTCGGTTGCGTCTCGCTGAAATGAGTTCATTCGCTTTAACGAGTCTCTTTGTCCGAAGATGGAAAAAAAATAACTTAAATTACATCCACAAACTTCTTAGTTTCCAAAGTGTTTCTAAAGTATCTCCTCAACTCGTCGAAGGGTTTTTCAGAAAAATCCTGAAAAAGGACTCCAAATAAATCTCCAAAGGCTCTTTAGATAATTGAGTAAATTTAATTAATTATAAGTCACATTTGTAATCGAGAGAGAGAGAGAAAAAGAGAGAAAAAGAGACTCTCTTATATTAATATTTAATTTTTTATCTTAATATTCTCTTATCTTCACATATGATTTTTATTTACATAATTTTATTTTTATTTTTATTTCTATTTAATTTTAATTTTAATTTTTATTTCTATTTAATTTTTTCATTTTTATTTTTATTTCTATTTAATTTTCATTTTTTCATCCACTATTATTTCATTTAATTATTATTTCGAATGCAAATAATAAAAATATTTGTTACATTTGTGTCCCTCCGTCAAAAATAAAAAGGAAAATTTATTGTTTGCTTTAATATTCTCAGAGGAGTTTATTTTCCCGCGACAACTAATTCCTCTTTCACTCTCTATTCTACTTCGCTGCCCCCTTATTCGTCTTCATATGTGCTTTAGCAAGCCCCGACGTAACGCTTCCGGGGTGAATCTGATTATGCGCTGAATGAATTTCAGAATTACAGCCGACACAGAGCATAATAAGCGAAACCCGAAATGGCAATTACGAATTTCGAGCTGTTCCGGAAAATCGAGAGTCATTGAAATCTGTAATATTATTTTAACAATGAAAATTAATTCTCATTTTTCTGTTAAACATCCTCTCATTTCACGAGATTCGAATATAACGTTATTAATGGCTGTAAATAAATATTTAACTGTAACTATAAAATTGAATCAAATAGTGAAATACTTTGTAATTACTAATAAAAAATAACAAAATTAATAAATAATAATAATAATATGTATAAATACATGATATTAAATATAATAACATATAGAATTAATATTATATATATTCTAGAGACAATAATCCTATAATTTAATATTATATTACTGATAATAATTTATATTACTATAATTTAATATTACATTGCTGATATAAACACAAATATTTAGAGAAAAACAAGTAATGAATAATAAATGATAAAATTTTAAAGGATAATAAAATGTAAATCTAATAATAAGCTTTCCTCGCTTTGCTGAAATGTCTCGCAAAAGAATTTAAAATATCAAAATATTACATATGCTAATATTATTAATTACATTACATTTATATATGTGTACAACTAATTACATTTTTAGTATTAAAATAATTAAAATAAATAGCAAGTCAATTACACATGTGTGATATTAATTAATTATATTAATTGATTGAATTATATTAATTGGTATTAATTATATTTTTATTAACATTTTATATGCGTTAAAGGTATTTAATAAATAATAAATAACAATAAAAATTGTACATTGAAGTAACACATGTAACGACAAAGAGATGTAATGTAATAAATACAATCGGAAGCATCTACCCCTTCGTTTGTCGGATGCCTCGTACATGTCGAGAATGGTCGGATAAAATTCGATTCCTTTACTTCTATCCCAGATAACTCATTTGTCATCCTAAAAACATCTCTCGCACGAGTGCGCCCCAGTGAAAGAACGTACATTTCGGAGCCGCCGCCCGCCATACGAAATAAAGCCATGGTCCACTTGGGCCGTTCTTGTGTGAGACGTGAATTGAAACGCTCACGCGAGCGGAAGGGTGACAGAAAGGGCTCTTACTCTCAGTGGAGAGAGATTAAAATAAAGCAATGCATTTTTAGTACAAATCGCGGGGTCCAAAACACAAACGTCTACCAGGCAACTGAGATTGTCTTTAATTTCTTATTTTTCATTTATATAAAGAAAGTTTAATTATTTAATGCACATATATAAAATATATGTATATATATAAATTAGTTCTTAATTTATACTGATATTAATTTATATATTATATTAATAAATTTAATGTATTAAAGTGTTATAAAATAAAATTATGAAATATATAAAATAATAAAATATATAAAAATATATAAAATAAATGATATTAATATAAATTAATATAAATGATATATAAATATATAAAAATATATAAAGTAATAAAATATATAATAAAATATATAAAATATATAATAAAATAATAAAATATAAATAATAATATAAAATAATAAAACATATATAAAATCATGAAATATATGAAATATATAAAATATGCATACATAATGTACAGATATATATATTTTATATAAAGCACATTTTTTTTATATTCGTGATAAACTTTTTCGGAGGTTTTCAGTATCGGTTAAAGATCCGAGGTAATGTCCCTGGCGATATTCGAGAACGGAAGGCGACGCCTTTCTTCGACGACGCCGACGCCGTGAGGTCGATCGCCCAAAAGTAGTATCATAACAACGGAAGGAAGAACGAAGCTGGAGGAGTTGCCAGCGTGTCCAGAAGTTTTCAAAAGAAACTTGCAATTATGTAAAGAAATAAAACACAACATGTCATGTGTCATATGTCATAATATATGTCAACGGAAGGCTCCATTTATTCACCGACATTTTATTAACATTATCTTACTCATCACAAACACACATTTTCTTTTTTTACACATAAATTCTAATACGATTGACGATGCATTTTTTTATCGTAATCTGCATATTTTTAGTATTTTCAAAACTTCATCAGATTTCATCTACGTCCAGACGCTATTCGCGTTCTTATCATAGAACGAACGAGAGCTCATTAAATGCTAATTTGCATGGATTTAAGCAACGTCGCCGGATTAAATAACCGAACAGCTACTTGGCATCGTTAATTAAATTAATTAGCGTGCGCATCGAGACAGATCAGATTAAGTTTACTTGCTTTGTCATTACTTTTCTTGTCGCTCGCTTTTTTTATGGATGATTTATTTTATAAACATGTTAAATGTGCGATATATTCTTTATTATTCTTTCTTCTCGATCTTATTCCTTCTTCTCAAATGATTTTGAACGAGCTTTAAAGTTTGGATCTTAAGAAGGGCGTCCGGATGATGATAGCGTAGAGCTTTATCGAGGACAGATAAGCAGTTTCCACATAGTCGGGACACGGATGAACGCCGGCGGGAAGGTCTAACTATAAATAGCCTTAGAATATCCATTTAAGTTCGTACGCACGTTAAATCGATCGACCTCTACCCGCTACAATGAAGTCTTACGTTACTGCCTGATAAACACCGATCTCTTTCTTTCTCTTTCTCCCGCTCTCTCTTCCTCCTCGAACGGAGGAAAACTCGCTTATTTATACCTAACGTCTTCAATCATGCCTGATACCCAACGACAGCAAACAAGTGGCAAATATAATTTAAATTGTATATGTCGGAAATTTTAAAAATTTAAATTCTTCTTATATCTTCTTCTTAATCCTCAGAAAAATGATATTCGAAACAGATATATTTCACCTGACGTTTATATAAAGCTTCTAAATAAGGGAAAAATTTTAAAAGCTAATTCTTTCTTGAAAATGAAGGAGGGTTTTTCACATAAACATATATTCTTATATTTCTTCCTGAGGAGTTATACTCTTCCAAAGGGGGATGAAAATTAGATTTTTATTTTTTTTATATTATATATTATATATATTATATATATTATATATATTATATTTTTTTAAATATTTTTTGTTCCATTTTTTAATATTAATTATAATCTTTTTTACTTGTTTTTTTGTTTTATTTTAAAATTTAATTTCTCGTAATTCGAAATCTATGCTCTTTAGTGCTGTGCATAATTTATATTTTATTTATTTTTTTTTAAATTATTGATTTTAAGAAAGAAATAAAACAAATAAAAAATTTCTAAAGAAACAAGCCTCCTAAAATATTAATGCTCACATTTCGGTCCATTGAAAAGTTCTAATAAAAATTGCATCTATTAATTTCATCTCTTTATAATAGTGCGGGAAGATAAAAAAATATTATTAAATATCCTTCTTTAATAGAATATTTTCTAGAAAATATTTATCAAATTTCATTTTTTTAACTTGTCCAAAATTTTAGAAAATAAATAAAAGCCTAATTTATCCTCTTTGGAGGAGGATAACTCTTTAAGAAGGGATATTTATATGAAAAACTTATTCTCACACATTTTCGATAAAGAATCATCTCCTAAAACTTTTCACACTTATTTAGAAACACCCTGTATATGTGATATTCGTATTCAGTGCATATTCGCAAAGTTTGCTTGGAGGATCCAAACATACATATTTTTCGTACGAAATATTCAGATGAATTCAAAGTACTATTTCAGCTTGGAAATAAAAAACGTTGTAACTTGTCTATCCATCTTATTCGAAATCGTGAAAAATGAAGGACAGCTTGTGTCTAATCTCGTATTCGTCTCATTTCTCACCGAATCTCCCTGGCATCGAACCGCCCGGTAGTCCGGTGTCGATATATCCGGTTATATTTCCCTCTCCAAAATTTTCAGCAGCAGGAAGATTCGTAGGAAATTGCGTCGTTGACTTGGAGTATTCGTGACGATTTCACGGCGTGGAAAATTTCCTCCTCGCGAAAAGGAGGAAAATACAACGGAAACGCAAAGTATGAAGAATATTTAATATATTTATATGTACAGAATTTGCCATAACACATGCGAGATCAATTTTAAGAATGAATTCTTAAAGTAAAAATTTTTCGGACAAATTTTTCCTGAGAGTCGATGCACGATAAATTTATACATAATTAAAAATGAAAATCTATATATATTATATATACAGGATGTCCCAGACTTGACGAATCAGCCGTTAATGATAGATTCCTGAAATTATTTGGAAACGAAAATCTTAATATCAAAATGTCGAGGAAGATATAATTTTTACAAAAGATTAAAATTACCAATCGCGTTACGTTCTCCTGTTCCTTGTCCTGCTCAAGGACATAGCGCACAGCAGGATAATATCGATATCGATAGAGGGATCAATATAAAATAAAAAATAAGATTCTGCAGTGATTGTGTCTTCGATGCGACAGCAGTCAGTAGTTTGAACATTTTTATGAATTCTTCCTCAACATTTTAATATTAGAATTTTCATGATTCGATAAGTCTGAGATACTCTGTATAAAGATAAAAATATGTACATATAAAGTGAAAATTGTTGAAATTTTATTTTATCAAATAATATTACCTTACGTTGATATTACACTTGTTAATTAAATAATGTTGCTTTCTATTTAAAGTTTGTTTTACCGAATGTTATAAAAATTTCCCCAGATTGCGCACGATTAATTTTGTCGAAATTTCCAAATTTCACGATCGCAAGAACAATCGCGCGATTTTATCGTAAATGTATCGCATAAGTCAAATGCCTTTCTCACGCAAACTGCAGCGAAAGCTGCATTTAACTGCATTAAAGCCGTCTCTAACGGCACCGCACACACCGCATAATGTCCCCGTTACACCATGTCCATCGATAAAGTATAGGCCACGTGTAAAATCGCGATGTAAATCGTCTCGTCGATGTTACACGTACGTTAAAACATGTGCCCGTTGCGTGAAACGTACAACGTATAAATCGCACGGATAAACAAACATTTCGTGATTTACGGAGAGATCGCGGAGAAACTATATTTGAGGAGCTTGGTTTAGATTTCGATCACGCTAGATCGATTATCGCGAAGACAGATTTATTGGATCATTCACCGCAAATTTTCGCGAACACGAATATCACGAATTTCCTATTTTACTCGTTTCCGGCACGAATTTCCACTACTATTTTGTAAACTTTTCTTTTTTTCAAATTTCAATTTCATATTTGTGTGTTTTTAAAAATATTTCTAAAAATATTTATTTTATTACGTTTTATTGCAATATTGTTTTTTATTGCAATTTTCTATTACGGAATTTTTTTACAACAATAAAAGCGAGTTTCGATCTTTAATAAACATCGTATTTTTAGGTTGTCGGATTTTTGGATCCGAAACTTTGGGAGCTTTTTTTTTTTCATGCTAATCAAACTCATCATATTTTGTTTACGATATCGAGATCCATTGACTGTAAATTTTGCTGAGGTATTTTAAAAAAAATTAATATTTTAAATAAATTAAATCGACGAAAAATCAACGAGCAATTTTTGCTTTTCTCGCAAATTACTCGGACGATAAAATTTCTAGGCTCTCGTTCCTCAGAAATGTAGGTCGAAAATACACGGGGGACGAGTAGAAAAATTCATCGATCACATACTTTGAGCATCACGAATTATTCCAGGACGTTTGATATAGCGGCGCTATGTTTGCCTGAATGTTGCGTATTGCCTTGGCAATCAAAGCGATCCTTCGAAACGGGCGCATACACGTTTGTATTTATCCATGTTCTGCACATAATGGCTTGGCAAATATTCGTTCCCATCTCGTCTCTCCCTCCATTCTCGTCTCGTCTTGTTTCGCCCTCCATAGTCTGTAATTCGGCCTGTAACCCTTTTGATGTGACGCGTGGTGTGAAATATGACCAGAGATGCGGAAGAATCCAATTATTTTCCACGATCGCACAGGAAGAATAATATCTTTCTTTTCCCCAAGATTTATATTTAAAATATATATTCAGAAATTTTTTTACATGTGAAATATATTTATTTTATTACTGATTCTGGTTTCTCTCTTTGTTCTGGAAGCTTAAAATGCAGAAATGATCGGAGCCTTAATTTTATTAAACATTTAGAAAATAAAAGCTCTTAATATATTTGTCTCCACAAATATAAATACATTTTTTCTTCTCATAAATACACAGATCTGAAATTTTTGAAATCTTTGAAAATTCATCCGTCCAATGAGAATAATTTTAAAGCAGAAAGGGTATCTTTTCCATCTCTTTTTTCTAATATTGGGTAAATTTCGTGTTCTACGCAGGAGGAAACGTGTGTCGGAGGTGCATGTTTTGGCGAGAGGATAATTTGTCTCGTTTCATTGATGGAACGACGAGGTGGAACATGCGGTAACGCGATATGTCGCAACGCGAAGCGACACGCGAGTTCATAAATGGGACAACGAGGGGGTGGAAAGCTCCTGGAATGCTCTACGTTTACATCCTTGCACCCTCCGACGTCAGATTGCACCACCGAAGCACAAGCTTGCTTGCTTAACAATTGAAATTAAGAAAAAGAAGTCATTGCACTTTTTTAAAAATGCGAAAATGTTATATATTTTACGTATTTTTTTAGAGAAAAACCGAAATGACACTTTATGCACTTGTCTTATTTTAATTTTGTATTTTCTACTTAAAAATAAATATTTGAAAAGGATATAAAAATGTATAATACATTAATATTAAGAAATGATATATTAATATTATATAATATATTAATATTAATATTTTATAATATTAATATTATTATTATATAATATTATTATTATATAATATTAATATTATATAAAATATTAATATTATTATTATATACATTTTATATAATTAAAAATATATATATATTAAATAATATATATATATTAAAAATATATATATTAATATATTTAAAAAAATAATACGTATATATTTTATATATTTTCTTAAAGATTCTTTTTCCAGTGCTTTTTTTTTAAATAGAATGCAAGAACGAAACATTTATTATGCAATGTTGATTCTGGAATAATCTTTGAAGATTTGGGGAGATGGAAATAATCACAAGACTCATCTTCGTATTGTTTCCTGACGAGTTTACAATTACATTCTTTGAGAGGAATTCTAGCGCAAGATCCGGATTAATTTCAATTTAACTATTCGGATAAAATTCGAGAGAAAGACACAATGTATATATTATCATTATTATACGTATAGTTCCTCACATTATATAAAGAAATGGAGGAATTCTTCTCCTACTGCAGTTCTCCGCGATTCTATTATATATTAAAATCAGCAATTCTACTCAGATTGTTGTACGGACAACAAACTTATTTGCAGTCCTTCCACAGCGAAAGCGCCCCCTTTTCTCGGAGCTTTAAGTTTACTTCAAAAGAGATATAATAAGCATAATCTCTCTCTCCTAACCCCCTTTTTTCTTTCCGCTATAATTGCGACATAGTATCAAGTTCTCTGTAAACATGTCTAGAATAAAAAAAATAGTTATATGTATACAATTCCAGAATTTATATTCAAATATTAAAGTTATTATAAATAACAGATGAAATTTATTTAAATTCCATCTTAAAAATTATTCAAGATAAATTGAAAAAAATGTATAAATAATAGAGATTTTTCCGTTATTTCTAGAATCCATACATCTCGAAAAGCAATTTGCTAAGAATGTTAAAATTGGACAAGGTTAGTTGTCAGGGTAATTTTTTTCAGGAAATGAAACAAGACGAGCAGAAGTGATGGCGAACTTAACAAAACAGCGGCTAATGGAACGGGGAGGCTAAAATCACATTCGAGAGCTTCTCGGAAACGTCAAAATTCACCACGTGGCTTCCGATAATGGACGCCTTTCTGCTCCACGTGGCGCATTAAACGAACGCATTATTATATTAATATAAAAAACGTAAAACAATTTAAACACTTTATTTAAGTACACATATACTACGTGTACTTTTTAATTAATTTATTATCTAAAAATCTCATTTTTAACAGCTCCCATTATTCTCATATGTTTCACGTATTGTCTAAAGTTTTTCCGAACAATGCACGAATTTTATTGCGAAATCAGTATTTCGGAATTTTATCTTATTTCTGGGAATTTCTCGGTGTAACTTTAAGTCTACTATTGCACAGTTCTCTTTTTAACCGTTCTATTTCCACCCTTTATTGTACGAACTTATTGAAACTCCCAACGAAATCAGCAAATTTCACCACACGTGCTTGCGACGATAATTTTATAGCGATAACTTCCTCGCGAACGGGAAACAAGGGTTGTAGGAAAAACGTGTCTAACGGGGTCGTAAAGGTAAGATCGCACGTCTCTCGCGCGAACGCAATGTCCATTATCGTTTCCCGGTAACCTCGATACAGGGTACTTTTCATTTCGCGCACGTATCGAGTTAAGCGCGCAGGTATAAAGCACGGGTATAAAGCACCGGTCAGGTACAGGTGTTTTTCCTATTAACCCTCGAAACACACTAAGCTACTTTCCTTCGCGTGAAAGATATCTCTCTTTCGCGCAAGCTATTCCGAGCCGCTCTAAATAAATCAAAATTAATTTTATGCTTTCTTTCAAGAAAGGCAAGTCGATACTCGCATCGAATATTGTCCCTCTTTCCTTTTTTTATGATTTATATTTTGTCAACATTTATCATCGTCGTGTATTTTGATAGCTCGAAGGGAGCTCGCAGTTAACGTGAGCTTATTCATTTATAAAGCGAGTTTAATATACTGCTCTTGAGGAGCAAAAACACTCTCGTATATCCTTCGCAAGTTTACAATAATATTGTCAGTGCGGAGATTGTGTATTTTAACAATTCAAATGTTTAGGAGCTCAGCAATGAATAACCATACGTGATTACGTTTATTCGTTAGTTATACTTTTATGCAAGAGAAACATTTCTTTTTTTGTAATTTTACGGTTTATTAGACGATATATATATGGTGTGAAAGAATAAATGGCGCGTGCACGCTTTGTAATACGCTGGGAAATGAAAAAAATGTAATAATGAATGCGCAAAAAATAGCGTTCGTTGAAAAAAATTATGCGGCAGAATTGGACACCCCGTATAACGTAACCATCTAACGTCGCTTCATTAGAAACCCTCGAGAGTTCAGCCCTTTAGAAAAAGTTCCACCCTCGACGAGCACTTTTATATTTAGCGATTTAATTTTACTTGAACCTTCTAAATCGATAAACTTAATTTCTCTCTCTCTCTCTCTCTCTTTTTTTTCTCTCACGTAAACCTCTTCTTCGGCAAATTCAAACCGATATATCGATAATTTATTGTAATCTTTTTCTCAGATGGGTCCGAGAATCTGCGTCATCTTCGAGGTTGAAATCTTCATGATGACGTAAATTAAAAATTTAGACGGGAATATGTTGTTAAAAAATGCATCATATTCTTTTACAATATAATTTATATAATAATTACATGTCTCATCGAATGAATATATTCAATTTCTAAATCTTATGACTTTTCTCTTGCAATCTTTCATTCAAGCAGTCGGTATTTTTTTCCCAGGCATTAATCAAGTTCAATTTTGAATACTACTATTAATAAAACTATAATAAGTTATAATATGCAGCATGATTTGCATAGGAATAAAACTTTGATTATATTTTCATTTGCATAAATCAGCGCTATCAATTAAAAGTTCTTAATATCTGGAATATCTCGCTGACATTGACGAGATTGCTCTAGGATTCGGTTAAGGATTCTTAAAGTTCAATTTGTTTAAAAATCAAATTATGGTTTTAAAATCATCTTGCATGAAGACTGAGAGCGAACAAGTACATATACCACGATATTTGCCAATGGCAGAGTATTCCTATCTCGTTTGTGGGGCACTTGAAAAAGTAACTTAACATCTCGCAAACTCTGAACATTCTTTAACTAGATCGCGCCCAGAGAATGGAAAGTTTAAAGAAGATTTATTCAGAAATCACACAGTAGAGAAAAGAAGAAGTCCAGTAAAAAAATCTAACAATGAAGCCAGTACAATGTAAAGTGTCATTTTCAAGAAAAATTATTTGTCAGATCGAAAAGATCGTAAATAAATTGGAAATGATATCAATTTTAATTATATAATATAAATATAATAAATATAATAAATAAATATAATAACAATAAACAATAAATATAATAAATAAATATAATAAACAATGATGATGATATATTTTAATTCTTTTTATTCACGAAAGAAAGAGAAAACGATGGCCGCACTATCTTCTTGAAATATATATTTCATCTGAAAAATATAGTTTCTAAAATTGATGCTCTTTGGGGAAAATCGGTACGTGTCGCGCTTTACATGCTTCAGTCAACTCTCGAAACTTTGCAAATGCAATTTTCCCAAAACTTTATTTTCTGACCTGAATCGTAAGAGTGTTCGATTTAACGTTAAATACTTTTCAGAAATGCTCGTCAAACGTTTCCGACGCGACGTTGTTCAATCAAGCAATGGAGGATCGCGAACAATAGCGTGAAATTGGAGGGTTGGACGTATCGGAAACGAGCGTCACTATGCAATTGTTGGGGTCCGAGATTAAAAGCAAGGATGTTTTACAAAAGTAGAAAGATCTTTCCGCACGATCTTTCCGATACACACCATTTACTTCCATGGAAATTTCAATAAATTTAATCAAAGAATTATACACGTGTCAATCTCCTCTGTTAAAGGGTTATGCCTAGTCAACAGACCGAAAAAAGTCTGTTTAGGAATTTTTTTTTAGAAGTGTAATAATTTCTTTTACAAATAAATTTTTATTTAAAAGTACAAATATTAAGAATGTTATTATATATTTTTTATTTATTATATATTATATATTTTATATATTTTTTTTAAATAGAAGATTAATAAGTTATAACTATTCTTCCTTGGATATTGTTTTTTAAAAAGCGCTACGCGGTGAGCAGTGCTATTCGAAACTGATTCATCTGACATCAAAAATCGATAAACTGTAGTTAATGTACGAAATTGTCTAGTAGATGAACGAAGGATTAATCGAAAAATTGTTTTAGGACAAAATGGCAGCCATTTTACATTAAAATATTCTTTTTCGACTTAAAAATTGCTTGTTTTTTATTTTTAATTAAAAAACAGTATTCATTAAAAAACAGTGTTCATTAAAAAAACAAAATCCTTCGTTCATCTACTAAGTTTTTATATGTAGAAGAAGCCTGTAAAGTTTCAAGCAAATCAGTGTAACGGTTTTCGAAATATCGTGCTTGCCGACTTTGAAAAAATGATTTCGAGAAAAACGCATTTAAGATTTGCGTCACGTTTACGTTTAAATAAAATGCAGATTTTTTAATTGACACAGATCATCTATTCCGGGCCCATATAATTTTAATTTATTTAAATCTTCATAGATAGTAATCTTCTTGATAGCCCTCAAAATGTCAGAGCTGAAGCTTTAGAATCGTGTTTAAACAAAGTTATAGATTCTGACCCTTCATGAAACATACATTTACAACTCTGTCAATTTGCATCCGATTAATTTGAAACCTTTAGGAAATATTTTCAATATGATGTACTTCAAGAAAATGTAAAAACATAAAAATCGTTTTTTTTACTTCTATAAGATTAGACATAACCCCTTAAATTCTTTTCTTATTTAAATTAATTCGATAGAAACGATAATACAAATTACGTTGAAAATAGGATTTATGCCATAAGTTAACGCGCGATTTAATAATTTTAAGATTAGAACGCACGGGAGCGTGCTTTGCGTGACAATCTCAATAAAACTTTCCCCCAGAAATTATTCGATGACGGTTGCTTCGTTTCCAAAGAGCGAAACACCCCCTCTAGTTCTTATCTACTTCAGAAAACCTCCATTTTTATCCGAGGGACGGCGACAATCTGACGATGGTTATCGGGGTGACTGAGTAACATTACGTCTCTCGTTCGGCACGCCACATTTTCCTTTATCAAGATTCTCGACAGAGACCCTCGAAAGGGACATGCGATGAATTACGATTACTCGAGAGAACAAAAAGTGCTTTGTCGCGTCCCACGATACCTTCTCATTTAAGATGAAGTAGCAATATATTCAAATATTACATACATCTTTATATTTGAAAATGGAAACTTATGAAGCTTTTATGTTTGCGTTACATATTTTATTGTTTAAATAAAATATAAGAAGATATATAAGAAACTAGAATAAAGATATATGATAAATATTTCTCAAATAAAGAATATCTAAAAAACCGTAACATATTGCCTTACTAAGATCCAGGTGTAAAAGTATCGATATATCGCGACTAAATCTTAAGATTATAAATCTAAATTTAATTAAATAAAATTCTACTAAAAAATAAAATTAAAATTAAAATTAAAATTAAAATTAAATAAATAAAATTAAAATTAAAATTAAAATTAAAATTAAAATTAAATAAAATTAAAATTTTACGATAATTTAATAATAATATTGGTTCAAACTAAGCCGTCCGTCATATCAATTAATTATTAAATGATGTATTGTTAAATAGCACGTTGACTTGCTTCATCGAAATTTTTCTACACACTTTATTTAATGCAAAACTCATTTTTGAAATAATTATAAAAATTGCTGTATTTGTAAATTATTCATTCTGTATAAATTATAATGTATCATTACGTAGTATATTTATAATATTGATAAAATATTTCTCGTACATACGATCTAATATTATCAAGTCACGTCATTTTGCCAAATAAAGTTTTATAAATGTAAATGGATGAAAAGCCAGCCTTCTAATTGTCTCCTACCATTCGCTAATTACTGATAAGGCTACTGATAGGAATGCATTGTGCATGTTGCAGCATCGCGCAGTATCCCCTGTCGCATAGTTAATTGCAATAGACGAGCCATCCGTATTCGATCGAGCGTTATTATGGGAAATTTCGATAGGCGTGGCTATTTGTGGTATCGTTCAAAGTAGAATTAACCGGGAATTTCATTGAAATTATCAATCATACATGAATTAAATAATACGTCAATTAATATATGTAAATTTCTATCAATTAATACGCATACAAATTTTTAATGTACATAATAACGCGATAGAATTTAGTTTAATGCGAAAAGGGAATTTAATAAAGTTTTCATGAAATAAATCGGATCCTTAACGGATCCTTTTTCTATCTCGATTTTTCAAATGTCATCAAGTCATAATTTCGAGAGTAGTTTTACATTGTTATTTTAGAAAGGGCAGGTAACGTCCACCGATCTAATTATCCGGGGCGAGTGTCTAATTACCGATCGTGTCGCGATAACGATCGATCTTATATAGGGCTTAACCATTGCGGTTGTAACACGTTCGTAACAAGCTCCTTTGGTAACCGATATAATCTTGCAACATTATCCGATAACGCTATTTTGAATTAATAATAACGACAAGAAAGATTGCAGATTATGCGTGGACTTTTAAAAGATTCTGAAGGGATTGTTACGTTTGAATATTCCTGAAATATTTCCTCTGAATTTAGACAGCTCGATTAATTTTTATTCCAAGAGACACTAATGAAATACTTGATATCTCATTTTTTATCATTCCATTAGTCGGCATACTTTTTACTATATCTTTGCTATTTTACTGTGATTTATGGCCTGCACTAAAATAGCAACTTAATCTCCTTTATAGTCTTGAAAATTTTGTTTCAATAGTTAAAGAAGAAAGTTTCTTCTCTACTGACCGACTATGTACGAAGTATACCTTTTAATATATAGGTTGTTAGACTTTGCAATCTTCCATAATGCGCATTAATCTAAAATCGATGTAGAGAACAACTTGTTCTTTAATCGACAGATTTGATGCATTGTTAGTTAATGTATATTCGCAAATAGATGCCAATTTCGAAGATATACTCTGAAATATATCTGCGAATTCATTCACGATAATAAATAATTATTATAATAAATAATTATTATTAATAAATAATTATTATGTAATAAATAATTATTAATAATTCTCATCCACGATAATAAATAATTTGATTACTAATAATTAGAATGATGGAAAAGGTAGAAAAATTTTAAGTGATTATCGTCTAATGTAAAAAAATAAATAATCACATTTAAGTAAATGCAATTAAGCTATTTGAATCGAAAAATCTCTCGAATAAAATATAAATGAGTTATATGATTAAAATATTCGCGCAAATAATTATGATGGAGTTTAATTAATCATTAATGACTGGATTTACATGTGCTTGGTGTGTGTTTGAGATTAAAATAAAAATCACCAAGTTTGCATTTAGCGAAATACGCAATCGATTAAAATCAATTGATTTGTATTCGACACGCTTCTCTTGTATATTTTCTCCTCGTCGTTTCTGATCGATGTTACATATACAATATATACGCCTATATTAATGCACCTATATATCTCCCTTCTAGCAATGAATTTCTTATCGACCTCTCTTTACGACCTTACCACGCTCATTTGACGCGATCTTACGAGCTACTGGGTAGCTTCTGTGTGTATCGAGAAGCTGTAAATTATGAAAATCACATCAACCGCCTTCTCTTCATTTTTATTCGTAACACGATTAACTGTGAAATAATATTATTCTCTTATAAATGATTTTCTTAAACAAAAGTCGCGCGGGATATTTTCTTTCGTTTTAATTTAACTATCGATTCGGTTTTGTATCGATTCGTCAATATTGAGACATCAACTCGAGAATGGGCATAAATATTAGGTGTACGATTCATATTACACATGTTATGTAAGAGAAAATATATTTTACTATAATTTATATGTTTTTTATATAAATTTATATAAATTTTTTAATTTATTTAAATTATATTAATTTATATTAATTTATATAATTTATATTAATTTATAAAATTTATATATTTTTGTTTTTTTCTCCCTCGACAAGATATTGTATTGATCAATCATAATAATGTTTGAGAAGAGAAGGAAAAAGAGATCGCTTGTATAAATGCATTAAAATCCTTTTTCCCTTTTCCTTGAAAAATAGAATTCTATCGCGTCTGCGATGCTTTTCAAACGTCTCTTGCTTCCCTTTAAACACGTCGAAGTTTATTTTTTCTGAGCGACATTGACCATTAAAGAAAGGAGCTCGCCGTTAAAGCTCGCCATTGCATAGGTCGATGACTCCAAGGCCGAAATGGAGGATAAAACGTACGAGGGAAAGAAAAGGATAGACACACGATATTTCGAGTAATTAACTATCTCTCCCTCTCTCTCTCTCTCTCTTCTTAACTATCGATTTCACTCGACTAATCTCATAATTCATCAGGGATTATCGTTATGTCACTCACTCCGTCTGATTATCCTCGAAGGTCAGGCTGCCCTCGGTGTGCACGTATTGTTTGCCAGGCTTCGCGGTGCCTTCCACGGTGCGATAGGGGATGATGACGCGACCCCGGGCTCCGCTGTAACGTACCACCCGCAGAGGATGTTGGCCCACGCTCTCCACCAGCTCCACGTCCCTCTCGGGGAAGCCGAAGATGCCGCTGTGATCGTCGTCCAGAATCATCACCGTCGCCAGGCTCGGCGAGACTAGCATGGCTGGCTGACTTACGTTGCTGAGTCTAGAAAGTCGCAAGGTAACGATATTAAAATTATACTTTGTTAATAATTAATACAAGTTTTTATATAAATTCTTAACAGAGCGGATAACGATGAAAATTTCCGAATATGCAGAATTGGGGTGCTTTAAATTGTCGTATTTGTATTTTCTTTCTTTTTTAAAGAAGTGCAATTATGCAAGTACAAAGAAATTTATTTATAGATCACTAGGAAAACTTGAAACATTATAATAATTAACTCTGATATATTTTTATATATTTTTTGCAACAAGTAATATACAAGTGACATTCATGAAGACCCTCTCATGCTTCGAATTGACAAGCTTCTAATGACACGCTCTGTAATTTGAATGTCATCAGATCTCTTTTATTTCCCATCTAAAAATGTCATTCTGCGCAGAATACTTTAATCAAGTTCGTGGGTAAGCCAGTCTATAATTTCGACGCTGAATATTCGTCATTTACAAGAGATTTCTTGGACGTTATTTTTATCAGTTGACCTCCTTATCTTTCAACAAGCAGATTTCTTACGTTGTTTATTTTTACTTTTATTTAATTTTTTTCATCTTGTATTTGAAAATTTCAACAAAAGTCTTGACACTCAATTCAATTTCTCGCTGATAAAATATTTTATCATGATAATTTATTTTATTTTAGAAATTTATGTATATAAATTATTTAATAATATTGTATGTGTGAATATATATTAAAAATTATATTAATTTTAAATTACTATTTGTTAAATAAATATAATTTCATCATTAAATAATTATTTCCATATATTTTCGCACATATATTTTCTTTTGTTTCTCTCTATTATCTCTCTATTATCTTTACGCATTTTTTATTTTTGGATATTTCCCTCCATTAAATGGGAAATAAAACATTTCCGGAAATTTTTTATACAACAGAGTTGAATGATATGTTTTGACGTTAAAATAATTGGCGCACGTGCCAATAAAAAAGACGTGCAGATAAAAAAGATGTGCAGATAAAAAAATCATAAATTAATTATAGTAACAATTTATAGATGCAGAATCATGTGTGCATGTACATGACGTATACAAGGATTATTAAGTAACTAACAATAGTTTCGCTCCTCGACCTACATCTAAGACGATAATACGACAAATAAAAATTAAAATCTAAAAATTAAAATCTAAATCTAATAAGATTAGCTCTCATAATCAAGGTATTTTGTTAGACTAATTGACGCAGAAATGTAATAAAGTTCGTATCAACATCATCCGTCTGTTATTTTCGTTGCTCCCTCTTACAATTAGTCGAATTACATGTGTATTTGTCGATGTGTGCACCTTAATTGTAGATTTAATTGCACGTGCATGTGCGGTTTTCGCGCGACCTCACGATGCAATCTGACATGCGAGGTTACGTCGGAAATAATAGAAAATATCAGGTCACCCGACTAGACCAACAACACGAGCCCACAATTTACGATCGTGGTGCGAAATATAAAAGAGTCCGCTCGCTCTAATTGCACTTTTTGTATTTAAAAGCGAAACGTATATACACCTCCCAGAGAGAGAAAGACGCGACAGGAGACCGAAAGCGGAGAAGAAGGAGTGAAATATAATGAACGATTAAAGTCGGCGTATCGGTAGCAGCAATTGCCTTTAATTATCCGTCAGGGAAATGTGTTTTTGTGACGTAATAACAGACGGCTCGTGAATTTTCTCTCATAAGTGGACTTACTGGTCGTAATTGTTCTCTTGTGACATCATCATCATTCAGTTTTTAGCGAGCAACTTATTCGGGGAGCGGTAAAAAGAATTCTGACATATTATTATTTATTATTATTATTATTATTAATATTATTATATTTATTATTATTATTGTTATATTTTTTATTATTACTATTATTATTATTATTATTATTATATTAATTATTATTGTTATTATTATATTATATTATTATTATTATTATTATTATTATTATTATTATTATTATTATTATTATTATTATTATTATTATTATTATTATTATTATTATTATTATTATAATATTATATTATTCTTATAAAAACGATAAATATGTGCGAAATATGTCCCTCCAAAAATTTCGTATAAAATAAATAATACCAAAATAAATACCAACACAAAAAAATAAAACAATATTAAATATATTGATTTCATAATTAGCATTAATTATTAAATTATTAAAAAATTAATAAATTTTTAAAAAATATATACACATATATATGTGTCTATGTATAAATTATATAGTTAAAGAGAATAAATTTTAAATAAAAAAAAAGTATATTTTAATCATACAATTAAAAGTTCTCTAATCTCTGGATTCTTGTTGAAATTTTTTTGAAGTTCCTTTTCGAACATGCATGTTGGATGAAACGTTAGCAGCAGGTTAAATTACGTGAAGAATAATGGCCAGACTTAACCGCTTCTAACATCCTTGATTAAATCGAGTTAGCAACTTATCCAGATAAAATTGCGGATGCCATTCGTTGAAAATTAATTGAATGATTGCCTCTTCACCGCTAATCAATGATTCGCGATCACAGTGCGCTATAGTTGCGCTTTTAAGAACCACGCCTCTTTCGCGAGGAACTTGCGAAGCGATCCGTATCTTTCAATAGCGTATTTCAATGTGCGATATGATATTGATTTGAAGATTTAATTATGCAAATGCTCTACAAATAATCGTCCGGGCAATATTAATCATCCCGGTTAACATCAATAATTATATAATTACGAGCGTTTCCAGAAATGAAATTCTCCAACTAAATTTTAAGGGATGAAATGCATAACAACTTGTTCCATTTAATCCTGAATGAAATGAATTTTAGCAGAATTTTCGGAAAGATATTTAAAATATAATTAAGAAATATATTTAAATAAAATTAATAAAAGTATTCAACGTTAAAGTGTCCACGAAAAGGATATGAAACCTTGAAACGAAACATTAATAGAGGTAAAATCGCGCGTTAGCGAAATATGGTGCTTCGAAAAATGATATTTATATCGAACCGCCCTGTCATCGCAAAAGTCTTTGGAAGAGAAACGATGATGGATTCCACCGACCTGACATAAAAGTGCTCGTCCTCCTCGAACAGCTCGTCGTCGATAACCGAGAGCTTGATGGTCTTTTTAGTCTCGCCGGGCTCGAAGGTCAGGGTGCCCTTGGCGCTGACATAATCGGATCCCGCCTCGGCCGAGCCGTCCTCCGTGCAATAATCCACGCTGCATGCTTTATTAAGATCACCACCGGCCCTGGTGACTCCCACCTCGAAGGTCCCAACGTTCTCCATCACAGTGTAATGGCCCGGCTCGAAGAACACCCTCATGGCGTTGACGTTCTCGATGTCGATACTCTCGGCCTCCGCTTTCTGCAACTCGGCCTTGACCTCGCTGAGGTCGCTCTGCGCCCTTTCGCTGATCTTCCTGCTGAGGTTGCCCGCGCCCACCATCTTCCTCGTAGCCTGCACTCTGTAGAAGGCCCTGCTCTTCGGGCCCTTGCCCAGCACCTCCTCGTGAGCCATGACCTCCAGTTGCTCCAGGGGTAGAGTAGGATACTTCTTGCGCAATTCCTTCAAGGTGTTGATGTAATCCCTTCGGGTTTGCTCGAATTCCTTCGCCTCGGGGGAGTCGATATCGGCCAGGCGGTCCACCATCCCGTGGAGACCATCTTGCTGCGGCTTGATCTCCAGCTCCACCCCTATCTCGGAATCCCCGGCCTCCGCCTGCACGATTACGCCGCGCTTATTCATCCGGTAGCCCTTGTGCAGATACTTGTAGATCAGTAATCGACGATCGGCGACGTAAGCCGTCAATACCGTGGCCGGGAAGAAGGCGAAAGTCAGTATTCCCTCCCAGATCTCGAGCACCCCCGGACTGGTGACCGCCAGGATGATGTAGAGCCACACGTAGGCGAAGATGCTCCAGGTGGCGGTGACGAAAAAGACGCGCAGATGCTTTATCTTCCGGCTCTCGCCGTTCGGGATCACGAACACGCACAGGGAAATGATGACGAAGAGGTTGTAGGCGGCGGAACCGACGATCGTACCCGGGCCCAGTTCGCCGGCTTGGAAATTCTTCGCCCAGATCTCGATGATGGACAGCAGGATCTCGGGCGCGCTGCTGCCCAGCGCCATCAGAGTCAGATTGGCCACCGTCTCGTTCCACACTCGCACGATGATGATCTGCGGCTCCCTACCGTGACGACGCACCACTAGCTCCTTCTCCTTAGACGTGATCACCTCGATAGCCGCCATGAAACGATCGCTGATGATCGACACGCCGATAAACAGATATAACAGCAGCAAGAAATACACCAGGCCCCGGAAGATGATGTCGGTCAGGTACAGGTTTTCCTGCGGATTCCAGAGCGGCATCAACAAGCCCGGCTCGCATTGCACCGAGTAGTTCCCGGACATATCGTGCGAATCGTATTTCGAAAATTGCGATTAAAACTCGGCTCTCCCGATAACTTGATGACTGTCTCTCGAGGAAAATTCGCCAATAATTTCGTTCTTCATTCAGAGCGACGAACAATCTCCTTATCCCGGTGCTATTTCGATTCGCGACTTGCTCTTGAGAGACGAAAATTCTGCGAGTTTATTTTCCTCTCGAGAAACAAGAAACAAGGCGGGTTCTCTAGATTGGCAGAGTTGAAAAAAATTGCTGTTTTTTTTTACTTTTCTTCTTTATAATTTCTGCTTTCTCCCACTAGCACTGATTAGCGAACAAAGACTCGATCTCGAAAACTCAAACGAACTCGACATACGACGCAGACGTGGTCGTTTCTGCAAAGGGATGCTATGTTTTGGAGCGTCCCCGAATAACAACAATTGTACCATCAAGCTGATGATTCTGGACCAGCGCGATCTGATTATTCCAGCCTCCTGATTTAACTCGGCCTCCTAATCGAGGTCCCCGAGGACATTGCGTTGGCTCATCGGACAATCTTGGGGGAAGATTTTTCTGTTTGTCTCTGTCCTGTCTTTCCTCGCACAATTTTCACGCACTTCCGCCCCGTTAACGTTCGTCCGCTCATGCACATCTATCCCCTATCCCGAAAAGACGAATTGGAACTGGCGTGCGGGCCACCCCGAGGAAGGTACATTCGGCGTCCAGGAACCGGCTACCGAGGGAACCCGCCAATATCACCGCGGCAGTGAGCTCCCATCACGAAGCGGTGACCCTACGACACCACGGGGGCAGCAGAACCGTACCGGGCCGCGTTCGAACGAACACTGAAAGAGGAGAGAGAGAGAGAAAGAGAGGAAGCTAGAGGAGAGAGCGGCCAGACCGAGTGGGGAGTGGTGTCTCGAGCTAGCCAGACGCGGCCACCCCGTTTTCCTCGCCCCTCTCCGCTTTCCCTCCTCTCTTCACCCTTCAGCCATCTCTTCCGTCTCGCTTCGACTTCGTTCTCGTCCTCGGCCGCGACGCGCCGATGATACCCTCGTCTTTGTCTTCTTCATCATGCCGATGGTATCTCCATTCTCGTCTACCCCACAGCCTTCGGCGGTCTCTTCATCCTTATTTATATCACCAATCGCGCCAATAGTGCCATCGTTCTCGTCTGCTCTACTCGCGCCAAAGGTACCGCCGTTCTTGCCAAGCTATTTCCGTCCTTGTTGACTTCACTGCGCCCACGATGCTCCCTTTCCCTCGTCGAGCTCGTTCGCGATACCTCACCGAAGAAACGCTACCGTCTTTCGTACGCTTCACGCGTCTATCTATCTATCTGTCTCTGTCTCTCTCTCTCTTTTTTGCTTCTTCTTCCCCCCCCCCGTCTCTTGGCCTCCTTCTCTCTCCACAGTTTTCATTCCTCGTCACGCTTCACGCGGCGCAGCGGCATCTTGTATACGTTTGCGCACAGAACGTGTAGAATATCTACCCTCTCTAGAAGCAACCCCCCACTTTCTCTCTCCGTCCGCTTTTTCCACACCCCGTATTTATATCCTCGTCCTCGTCGAACGCTCGCGCACCACCTACCTCCTCTCCTCTCTTTTTTCTCGCTCTGCAATGTGCGCTCTCTTCCTCTATCCTACCCTCTTGCCTTCTTTCTCTTTCGTTCTATAACAGTGGTGGCCATAATATGACTCTCCGATTCCTATGAAATTAAATATAATTTGGTCTTTGTACAACAAATGCAGGCATTTTTCTCTTGTAAAATACTACCAACTTGTGTCTAAGAAAGTGGAAGAGGGTAAGCTTAAAATTAATGATTTTATAAATCGCTATAAAAAATTTATAATTAAATAAGAAAATTATGTTTAAATTAATAGAGAGAAAAAAAGGTAGAAAATATTCTTTTGATGTGCAACTTTCAATTTGTCACTGAATTTATAAACGTACTTTTTTTAATCATGTTAAAATAGCATTAAATTCGTGAGATTCTGCAGCAACCTTTTTTTTTTGGAAAAAAATGGCTTCTTAAATTTGCATTTTTATGAATGCAGAGATGGAGGGAGAATATTTAAATGTCTCGCTTCCGATACACCGTAATTTGATATTGCTTCTTACAGATATAATCCAGTTGATTACCACTGTTCTACACGAATTTACTTCCAACACTTCCCAGATTGCTATCTTCGTCGCTCTTAGGTCCTTTCCGCCCCTCTCCAAAACTATCCACGCCTTTGCCCATCCTCCCCCCTGTTTTCCATCCCTGTTACAACTTACGCTCCCCCTCTCTCTTCCTCTCTTTCATCCCCATTCGCGCCTGTGGAAGTGAAGCGTGTATAGGGATGATTCAACTTACCTTCTGGAGAATTTCATTTTTGCCACAAATGACTTGCTACAAATTGTTATCGTAATATTTTAAAAGAAAACATTTTTTACCTTGAAAAAATATAGATGGATTAAATTTTACATGATAAAAACATTACGTAAGAATATTATCATTACATAAGATTGAGAAGTCGAAATGTGAAAATTTTAGCGCGCTCTCTCTGAGGGATATCCACATTTACGAAATTTCTATGTACGCCCTTGCTTCAGACTCGATCCTCGTCGCACTAGAACGTCCACCCTCTTCCCGTCCTCGTCGCGTCGCGCACCCCCTCGTTGCGCATGCGCGACCACCCTATGCGTAACCGACACCCTGAAAGGGACAGAGGCTCGACCGCTTCGACACCTTGCCGGCCTTCGGCCGGCTCGATCAGTTCTACTATCAGTTCCACATCAAGCGTACAGCGTGTTTACACGAGCATTTGGGTAATCATTGATTACTCTTATGGCTACTTTGATAAGCGATTTATAAAGTGATTTACTCAAGTAACACTGGGAAAAGCTATCAATCATATGTTTCGTAATCTGTCATTTTTTTCATCATCATTGACGATTATTGCCTTCACTTTTCTGCCCTTGTCGCACATGCCTGATTCGATATATTGGCTGTAATAAAAAAATTCCTTTGGTTTGTATAGTACGCCATTACATCATTATTGATTCCGTGGGAAGATTTTTAATTTGTAAGGAATTTATTTAACAACTTATTAAATTTATTGATTTTACAGGATAAAAGACTGAGTGGCAAATTGCATAAATTATTTCCCGATTAACTTAATTTAAATAATATTATGTCATAAATAAATTAAACAAATTAAAATAATATTAAATCATATTAAATAATATTAAATCAGATATTATAAAAATTAAAATAATATTATTTCATGAAATAATTAAGCAAATTAAAATAATATTAAATTAATATTATATCATAAATAAATTAAACAAATTTTTCACAAAGCGCTTTCGATATATCTTGTCCTTTTAAAATTCTAATTTCTAGTATTTGTAATTTATTCGTAAAATATCGTACGATATAAACATGATACATAGGTAACGAGATCTCTGCGGTTCGGCTACTCTTGCGGGACGCGACATGCGTTTAATCCTGCGGAGCACTTTTTTCTGCGGAAAAAAAAGGGAACAGAGAAGGTAGAAATACGAAAAATTCTACCGTTGTCACGTGGAAATACAGCTCAAGAATATAATGTGAGATTTAAACGCCGCACTCTCTCGTTTCTTGCATATTGCTCTTGTGCTCCGCTTATTTCCGCGGTTTGCTATTGTTAGCTCGATAATTAAAACCAGAAAATTTCAAGCACTTTGAACATTGAATTTAGTAATTTTTTTTAAAAGCCAATGGAAACGCGCTATTAAGTCATTTGCATAAATCGTCGGTTTTATGACGACGATTTTAAGATGACTTTAACAACGATAATCTCACGAGAGAATCAAATGTGAAAAATTTTACATAAATTTCTGTTGAATCTCCAACGAACGCGATTATGAAATAAAATAAAAAAATATAGCAAAATATACATTAATACTCTATATATGTTGTACATATAAGAAACATTTGTATAGACAAAGATACTATTTTACGATGATATAAAAAGATTTATTATGATGATATAAAATTTATAAAAAGCATTTATCTAAAAAATATTAATAAATCGTAAAATATTAATAAATGATTATGCGTATAATAAAGCATCAACCCAGCATACTTGTACTTATTTATAATAAATTGAAACACATTATTCTTTATAGTTTTTTAAGCACTTGAACACTACGAAAAGCAATAATGATAATTATATTAAGTATCGAATTCTTATTTGTAAAATTAAAAAATTATCATGGTATTAAAAAAACTTAACCACTTATTTATATTTTAAAATTATTTGCGAAAACTATATATAAACTCTATATATGCTGCCAAATGAAAACTATACACAATGAAAGATAATTTTTTAATTATAGCTTAATGAAATTAAAATAGTTTAATTATAATTACTTACTTAACATATTTTACGTTAAATATTTTTAGATTATTTTAATAAAAATAATAATATATGATCAAAAATAAACATTATATATAACATATCGATATGTATATTTTTAATTAGCAAAAGTTTTCTTGATTCTTTATCAATATTTTTTAATTTATTTGAATTTAACTAAAAAATTCTAATTTTTTAATTTTATATAAAGTATGTTTTCAAGAAGAATATTAAATTTAACAATAGAAAATTGAAAAATTGATGTTATGCAAGAAAATGTGCTTCCATTAATACATCAATCGAAAAAATGCATCATTTTTTCTATTTTTCTATTTTTTACTTAACGTATTTCGTATCTAATCTGTTTAAGAACGAAATCTAAACAATTTAAAATGCAAAAATAATGATTATCAAAAATAATATTCTGTTTTGAATTATCGAAAGCAAAATTATTGATGAATCTTTCTTATGATTAATCATATTCACTATCATTTTCTTCATCATCCTTTTCGCACTGTGTGCATTTGTCCTCGACGACGGATATATTCTTCAAATGCAACATCATATCGTGTGCCGAGAGCGCGTGGAAGGATCTCACTTTCAACTTTAACATGGGATTTCCGTCGAGGTAAACGTCCCTCAGAGACTTGATGTTTATCAACGATAAGTCGTCCAGTTCGGTAAAGTAATTTCGCTCGAGATGCAACTCCTGGATCTGCCACGGTAATGTCCATTGCGCCGGAAGCTGGCGGAGTTGATTTCCGGAAAGGTCCAAGTACGTTAAACTTGGGAGATTGAAAGCCCGAGTTTCGATAGTTGTTATCATGTTGTTCGACAAATACAGGTATTTCAGTCTTTGTAAGCGGCAAAACGCGTCGGAAGGAATCAAGCTGATACGATTCCCGGTTAGATTCATGCTCTCCAGGTTCAGTATCGGGCAGACATTCGGTATCGTGGCGAGAATATTATTAGCCAGCGAGAGATTAATTATCCGGTGGGTATTGTTAAAAATAGTGCTGGCCAAATTTGCGATTTCATTGCCCGATAGATCCAAGTTTAGCAAATGCTCCATATCGTTGAAGGCATCGGCCGACACTTCAAAGATACGATTGCTCGATAAAGATAGATTTTTCATCCCGATAGCGCCTCTCAGGGGTATGGACTTTTCCTGACACTCCTCGAAGCACACTTGGGTGATCTCATTGTCATCCATAACGAGCTCATGCAGATACCTGCAATGTTTGTCGAGATTACGAAAAAGAAATAAAGCAACAATAAAAGGAATAAATATAATATATAATATAATAATATAATCGATAATATAATATAATAATAATAATAATAATAAAAGCAATAACAATTGTATAATAATAATTGTAATAATAAAATAATATAATAATAATAATAATAAAAGCGATAATATAATAATAATAATAATAATAATAATAATAATAAAAGCGATAATATAATAATAATAATAACAATAAAAACAATAACAATCGTGCAATAATAGTAATCGTAATAAAATAATATAATAATAATAATAATAATAAAATTAAAATCTTTTACACAGATGCTCTTTTATGAAAAAAAAAATAAATAAATTGAATAAGAAAGAATTTAATAAATATTAATACCTGAGTTTGTCCTGGTCGATGTGATCAATCAGATTTTTCTTCAGATTAAGATGAGTCAAAGTCGTCGGAATATTGTCGAAGACAGTATTGCTAGAACTGATGCTGTTATTGCTCAAGTGTAAGTGAGTTAGGATGGGCATTGATATAAAAAAAGTGATCGCAATATCTCGCAGTTGATTGTTGCATAATTGCAGGTGCTCCAAACTCTGGAAAGACTCGGATTCCTTCAGGATTTCCTCTTCGTTGGAATTATCGTTGGAAATATCGTTGTTGTCGTTGATGATTAGCGTCTGCAAATTATCGTTTCCGTTCAACGACAGCAATTTCTTCCTCGGGATTCTGTTTCCGGATAAGTTCAAATGCCGTAGATTCGGCATGCCGCGGAAGGCAAACGGCGAAACGTCGCTTATGTTATTATTGTCCAAACTGAGACTGATGATTCTGTTGCTTTTAATGAAATTCCGACCGATTCTTTGAAGACCGACATTCGAAAATCTAAATGAGATGTCGGATGGATAGTATAATTGTGATGGGATCGGAGTATATGGTTGATGTGGAGTATATGGTTGATGAGATGGAGTATATGGACGATATCCGGTATTTGACGAATGGATAACAAATTCATGATTTGATTGTTGTATGTTTTCAGATTCTTCAGTTGGCTTGAAATCATATCGGTTCGCTTTTGCCAAGTGCGCGGTGATAAGGATAGAGAAAAGAATAATTTTGTGGCTTAATGCCATCTGAAAAAAATAAAGAACGGTATACCAATTATAATATAATATTTACATTAAAATTAAATATAAAGGAAAATATAAAGAAATTATAACAATAAACTAAATTAAAATAAAGAAATAAAAAATACTTTCATCACTATTAAATTTATATAAAATCATATTAAATGTAAATATAAATTTTCTAATAATATAAAATGTGAAACACAAAAGTAATATGTATTTTTATTTTAACATAATTACAAATAAAATAAATAAATTGATATTTAATATTGTTACATATAATTTTTGAGAGATTCAAATATTATATTAAATATTTATTAATTATTATATTGTAGCTGCAAAAGTAGGAAGGTATAAATATTATAAGATATTTTTTTTCATAGAGATATATAAAGATACTAAATTCTATTAAATTCTATTAATAATTAAAAATTGTAAAAATTTAATGTTATATGAAAAAATAATCATAAGAAATTCATCATAAGAATTTATTTTAAATTCTGACAAAGTTTAAAAAGATATATATTGCAGTATATAATATAATATCCTTGAAATAATAGAATAAATTCAAGCAAATAAATATTTATAACACTTACGATGCACTAATTTTTTCGTAAAGTTGAACACTTTGTTTGATCACTTGATCAGTCCGATTCACTTGAGCAGTCCGATACCTTTTGTCGCGAGGGAGCGAATTTGTCTTCTTATATACCAGCGGCGATCTTTACGGGGTCTCGTCTTCACATATAACAGTTCCGTCTATGTAACGTATCTCACACCAGTTGAGGTATGCATTTGTATCACATTGTATGTATGTGTGAGATTAAATATAATTGATTTAATTAACTTAAAAAGTAGTTACATTTAATTTATTCAGTGTTATTATATTTGTTTTAAAAGTAGTTACATTTAATTTATTCAATGTTATTATATTTGATTATATACAATCAATTATTAATTTAAAAATGTGATATATTATTATATGTTACATTAAATCTTAAATTTTAGGTTTAAATATTTTCTTTCTACATTAAAATAATATATATATATATATATTTTTTTTCTTATTATTTTATATTACTAACTTTATATCATTATATCTGTTTATTTTATTTATTTATTTTCTAATTACAAGATTTATTTGATACATTAATTACTTAAGAGAGATTGTATAAACAATATGTATATATGTAATAACAATAATAATGATAATATAATAATAATATAAATATATAATAATATAATAATAATAAATATATAATAATATATAATAATATATAATAATTTTACATTGCACTCCTATACAATAGTATTCTTGAAAAAAATATAACATATTTTGTATCTTTATTTTACATATTTATTTTATAATAAAATCTTTCTCTCTCTCTCTCTCTCTCTCTTTTCTTTTTCTTTTTCTCTCTGTTACTTTCTCTTTCCTCTCTTTCAGGATTTTCATATTTATAATAAAGAAAATTACATTTATAATATTCATTGTACAGAAAAATCATACTGTATAGAAAAAAAATATATTGTATGTATAAATTAATTAAATATATAATAATATAAAAATATATAAGAAAATATATAATACATGTAAAAATGCAAGAAATTATGAAATTTGCATATAATATATATTTTATACTTTTACACAGAGTCAAGGGTATCAAATCCTACTTTCCTGAACACGTACGATCAAAGTCTATCTCATGCCACGGGGCTTCACCGAACCTAATACATTCTTACGGCTAGTCTTACGCTGTTATCGCAGTATATGCCGTCGACGACTAATGATATAAATAATCCGAAGCATCTCGCTTGGCGAGAAGTGTTCCGAGAAGATTCGATAAGTAGCTTTCAGCATCGCGAATCTCGCGGGATGTAACGAGATGTGTGAGACGAGGCTTGAAATATTTTAAAGATCGCACACACACTTTATATAAATTTGTATAACAATAACTAATTTATATATGCGTTATATATGCATTGTACATGGAATTCATATAGGAATTTTAAAAGTAATCTCGAAAATGTCTTACTTAAATAAACTTTTAATATTTTTTTTAATTACATTCTCTTGAATTTAATTATATAAAATGTAAAAGAAATAAATTCTTTGAAAATATTTACCAGGAAAAAATATGATTGATAAATTTTTGTAAACTTATTCTGTAAAGTGAAATACGATTTATATGTGATAGATAAAATTATTGCACGCAATGTATTTTTTAACGCAATATTCAGCAGCATACTCAGCAGTTAGGTAGATTATGATGCGGTATGGCGGTTAACTGACTGCCCATGCAGACATTCTTTCAATATTTTTGTTGTATATAATAAATATATATTGATTGCATAATGCAATATTCTTTACAATTAAATTTAAAATTAAATATACTCCAAAAATAAAATATTATTTAAAAATATTATTTATTCTAAGATTGCGTTGACATATAAATTATTTAAAACAAAAATAAATCAATCATACGTATAAAAATACAATTTTTATTTCTAGTTCTAAAAATAACATAATAAGTATTAAGACAAATTTGCGATGTACTTACAAGGATACTCGCACTTAAGAATAATTATAGTATCTACAATCTGTAATTATTTTTAACACTTTCGTGCGCATTGATATAAAAAGTCATAAATTTGCGCAGAAATATAAAAAAATTAGAAATACTTATATATTTACATATATATATGGAATATCAATGGATACTGAAAATATGCTTAAGTTGTGTCTTAAGCTACGTATACAGTAGTTGCATTTGGCAAATGTGCCAATTCTAGTGTACTTATTTTTGTGATTAAATTATTTTTCACAGATAAATGTTTTAACGAGACGATATTCGAGTTAATGGCCAAGTCTAAAATGTTTGCAAATTGATTAGAATTTGCATTTAAATATTGCAAATTTATTAATGACGTTGCCCAATCGTAAGGCAAGCCTTTTAACTTATTATCAGATAGATTTAAATACTCTAAATTACTCAAACCAAAGAAACTATCTCTCTCAATACGGTCTATTTTATTGCCTTTCAATGACAATTTTTTTAATGATGGAAAGGATGCAAAACTAGCAGACGGAATATTTTTAATCATATTAAAATTCATTGATAAGTCATTAAGTTGCTGTAAGGCATTTAGTGAAGGAATTTGCGATAGTTTGTTATAATCCAGTAGCAACATTCGTAACGATGGGAATATTTCAAAACTTATATTAGATACAGATTTAAGATTATTCATGGATAAATCTAATTGTTCAAGATATGGAGTATCGAAAGTTCCATAACCAATATTCTCACAGTTTGATAACGATAAAATTTTCAATCGTTTTGAAACGATATTGATGGTTTGTAAATTTGGATTACTATCCAAATACAAGGCGGTCACTTCTGCCATATTTTGCAATGTCAAATTATGCAGATTATTGTTCTCCAAATGGAGAACGCGCAAAGATTTTGGTATTTTGTCGAAAAATTCCAATTCTAGTATCCTTGCATTGATGTTAGTTAAATCTAATTGTATTAATTTTGGAAAAGACAAATTAAAATCCCACAATAAAGTGGAAATATCATTTCCACTTAAATCTAAATATTGCAAATTTGGTAAACTTATTCCGATGCTATTAAATTTCATATATTTATATACGTCATTTGTTTCCGTCTTCAAATCTCTCGCTTCTGATATTTTCTGATAACTTAAATCCAATATTTCAAGATGAGAATGTCGAATTATATTGTCATTATAGACATTAATCTCATTTCGAGATAGATTTAAGCAACTTAAATAAGGTACATGATCCAAAATAGTATAAATGTCTTCCAAATTATTATTGTACAATGATATATGTTGTACGTGTTGACTCTGAATTATATTACTCTTTATAGTGTATAAATTCATACTATCTAAATTTAAGCTTTCCACATTTCCACATTTTTTAATTTCATTTCTTATAATCTTTAAATTGTAATTTTTGTCGTGATCATAAAAATTTGTTGATATGAACTCAATATTTGGTATTGCCAAAAATACTTGCATAGAAGATTGCAGAAGAAATGAAAAAAGTAGATACTTTATCTGCAAGAAAAATAAAAAAGATGTAATGTGATATATGAAGTAATTACGCATGATAGAGAAAGAAGTAAATAAAAAGTTTAAATACAAAAACATCAATATTAAATAAATTAAGAATATATATCCATAAACAAGAAGGTAAATATGTCATAGATTGTTTTATTGTGTCTTCTGAACATTTACTCGAAAAATCTAAATATAATACTCAATCTAATAATATAATATCTACTAATATAATATCTAATTTTTGTGATATTGCATCTTGATTCTTATAGAAATTCGCGTATTGGCAAATTTTGAAAAAAAAACGCATCATTAGCCAGATCAAATTTTTCACATGCACTAAGAAAATTTTAACGAATTTGCTAAAACTTCATTCTGTTAAAAATTCACTTAAATTATACAGACATATTTAAAAATTGTTCTAATTATATATAAAATTGCATATTATAAAATATTATAAAATTGCAGCAAAAGCCATATGTGAGCCATTAGACAGATAAATAATATAATAATCGAAAAATTCCTAATAAATTTGTTTTTTTGAAGAGAATTTTCACATCCAAAAGTTCTCTACTTTCTCGAGAAAATAAATATTCTATTTATAAGTAATTTTTTTTCATAAAAAATTAAAAATATTAAAATCATTTATAAATATTTTTTATCATAAAAAATGGAAAATATTAAAATCATGTCTGCAATATTTCAAATCTCTTATAATATAAATAAATTGATCTAATTAATTTATCTATTTAATCTGAGACAATAGGAACTTAAGAAATATATTATTTTTATATATCAATTATTTTCGACTACTATTATATGTACTATAACTCGTATATTCCTAAATAAAAGAAATAAAGGAAAATTAATGACAGAAAAAAAGAGTAATATACATGCATATTTACTAAAGAGCTAATAATTTTGAAATTAATTTTGCAATAAGTTTATAAAAATTATAATAATAATGATAACATTACACTAATGTTATATAATTAATACTAAATATTATTAAAAAAGTAATGGAAATGTAACCTACCATTTTTTAAACTTGTCAAAATCTTTCAATTTGCTCAATTCAACTTGTAATTTTCGAACAGATTTGTTTTGGAAATACTATTATTTCAAAATCTAATTGAATTATCTTTCGCTTCTCAGTGAAGACTGCAGTTTGGAATTGCGGCTTGTATTTATATCGTCAGATAATACTAAAAATCAGCTTGCCTATCTCATATTTCTAGAATCACCCGGATGATGACATCAATATTTATTAAAAGCGATGTATTTATATAAATAACACGCGAACTATAAACATGACTAAATAAATATATTAATTAAAATTCTATTTAAACTATTTTATGACTTACATATTAAAACATAAATAAATATTTCAAATATTGTTTTTTGTTCAAAATTAAGCAAGTGAACAATTAAAAACATTTTTTTATTGTATTTTTATTGTAAACAACAAAATACTTGAATGCTATTTTCACGAATTTGTATTAATTCTCTTTTCAGTTTACATCTTTTAAACCCATTTTCTATCCGCTTTCATTAAATTGTATTAATTGTTTTTGTACACTTGTATTAATAAATAAGCAATAGATACTTTTAAAGTAAATTCATATTAAAATAATATAAGAAATAACATTTTTAAAATAATCAATGCATATTTTGTTCACAAAAGAAAAGATACTTCAACGTTTTTTATGACTTAAAATTGAAGTAATCAAGTGAAATAACTAATTAAAAAATTTGCTGAAAACGCGGTCTACGATATTCTTGTAAGATTGAGGAAAGTAATTAGGAGATTGTTGCTGAATTCTGAACCAATCGATGATCGGAGAAGAGAGAATCCATGATACATATCCGACTTATTAAACACATGTAACGTAATCCTAAATTATTAAATTATAATTATTAAAACTCAAAAGAGATAGAATAACTTCCATAAACTTTGATTATTAATATTATTATCTCGATTCTGCACATATATATCTATATATACAGTTTTAACGATTTTCTTTATTGTCGGTGAGAGCTTGTGATTGATCACCATGTGTGAATTGAGTTTCTATCATTGGATTTTCATACCGGTGCTTTATATGCTTCCAAAGTCTCTGTAACAAATAAACAAATTGATTGCACATCAATTCTAACATAACAATCTTATAAAAATATGTAACATGTAATTTTTTTATATTTTTAGTACAGCAATATTTTTTAATATTTAAGAAATTTAATAAATTTGTTTTTAATTATTGTTTTAATACTTATTTAATAAATTTATATTTTTAATTATTATGTTTTAATACTTAATAAATTTAATAAATTTATGTTTTTAATTATTATTTTAATATTTGATAAATTTAACAAATTTATGTTTTTAATTATTATTGTTTTCATATTTAATAAATTTAATTTACATTTAAAATTATCTAATCAATATTTCTGTTCTCTCTCATAATATATAGCGACATACTCCATTATTCACGGTTTCGAATATATATTCGCAAGCTTCATCGTACGCTCTTTCGAAGAATACCGCACTGATCACAATAGCAAGCGTGAACGTAGAGCTCCGCTTGCACACGTAGCGATAAAATAAACGTGCCGCTGTATCGAACATTGCGAATCGTCGGAAGAACGATCGGGATCGGAAATGATTAGAGAGAGATACATGAAATGAAATATAAATTGTCAAATTATTCATTTGTTTGTTATATCTGTCCAAAGAGATGGCATGTATTTATGATCACCTGATCTCAACATTTTTAAATAGATCTTTTTCAAAAATAGCAATAAATTTCCTTAAGAAAAATTTTCATTCTTGAAAATTTATATTTACAATCTAGAACGATTATGAAATTCACTTATCCACTTTAAATAAATAAAAAAAATTTTATTATTACATATTTATTAATTTGTCTATTCAACTTTTACTAATCATAAAGTTTCTTCTCCTTTCTTTTCTTTTTCTTTATTAATCGGATTTTTATTGATTCTTTCTAAATCGATTTTTACGAAATTCTTATGTTTTATTGATAGCTTAATTATCATTCTGTTATCTCTTCTCATACGTCTCTCATTTCCCTTTTGCTATCTGTAGGAAAAGATAGCAAGCGAAGAGACAGGTCATTTCCGCTCTATTTTTAATAAAATACGCGATTTCCAAACACGATTCCTTTCATTTAACAATATATATACATGTGAAACAATCCAACTTGTATTTTACAAAATCACTAATGACATAAATGCGACAGCAATTGATTTTACATAAAAAGATGTAGAATAAAATTTTTTCTTTGGAAACAAAACATTTCTAATAAAATCAATTTTAAAAATTGACAAATGATATACTTTTTTCTCTTTCATTAATAGAATACATATTATGTTAATAAAGAAAATTTCTCATAATAATTATATAAAATCTCTACACACTTGTAAATTCTATCATAAGAAACTCTCTCATAAGTAAATTGCATCGACAATGATATTAAAAATTAAGATAAATGAAAAACCAATATTGATTATATCTCATAAATAAGTCGCTGATAATGATGTATATGAAGAGTTAGAGTAAATGGGAAAATCAATATCAATTATATTTCATATTCCCGGTATTTTTATGTCTCTATTCTTAACAAAGGCATCATACAAAATGTTGTATTCAACAAATATATACTGTAGGAATCTGCAAAAAGGTAGTCACATTTTTAGACGGGAAAATGTACAGATCATCTCGCAATAAAAATAATCGATAATATGTATCTTTCAATTGAAAATATAGTAATTTACGGATTTCACATCCTCTCTGCGTTATCCCGATGCAGAGTTTTCGACAACGTAATCGGTTCCTGCAGCACTTTTCGCGATATCCTAATCTGTCCGGACGCTGGGTCTCGTCCAAAGTACTTGACTTGTATCTCCTGACCAATTTCCAGTCCCAGAGCGCTAGGGTGATGGATCTTGCGTTGATCTAATTGAGAATTGGGCAATAATGTTGGCACCATTTTGGAATGTAGCGTCACCATAACTCCAATCTCTCGTATTTCCACTATTTTCGCGGTATAAATGGCGCCGAATTCCAAAGTCGGCTCGCGATCCTTCTGCAGAATATTTTCTATCATTTCCTTAGCTTCGTTCATGGCGTTTTCGTTTGGCGCAAATATAGAGTACGTGTTCTCATCGTGTGGAAATATCTGAAAGCAATATTGAAAGTGTCAGTATATTTCAAATAAATAAATAAGTGATGAGCAATTTTGTTTATATTAAATAATATTAGAAAAGTTTTAATCTTCTCTTCAGCATATAATAAATAAAAATCATCTTACGTGCACTCCGGTTTCCAAGAGTATCTTCTTTAAATTCATACCGCCGATTCCAAGAAACTTTCCTCTTTGATGAATAGGAACCTCCAAGTTCTCAATCACTGGCATCTTGTCCTTTTTCTTTGTTTGCGGTGTTCGTATCACATCGTTCATGATTTTAATGATTTCTCGTTTAGCAGCTATCGCTTGATATAGGCACTCCATTATAATTTTTAGTGGAACTCCTGGTATCTTTACATCGGCCTGTAACGCGGTGAATCCTCGCTTGGTGCCTGCTATTTTGAAATCCATATCCCCAAGATAATCTTCGATTCCCTAACAGACAGATAGAAAATTTACATCAATCACGATAATTTAAATTTACAATCTAATGGTTTAAACACGACAATACTTACTAATATGTCAGTCAATATCTTATACTTGTCGATATCAGTGTTAGTTTCATTATATTTAGTCACGAGACCAATGGCCACACCTGCTGCTGACGAAGATATAGGTATGCCTGCATCGAGCAGTGCTAAGCTTCCGCCACAAACCGTAGCCATTGAAGAAGAACCTGTTTTTATAAGATAAAATATAAGTTTAAAATTTTTGATATTATTATTGCCGTATTATAAGCATTTTTTAACGAAAGTGAACTTGAATTAGTCTAATGATCGTCTCACCATTTGATTCCAAAACCTCGCTAGTCAGTCTTATGGTGAACGGATAGTCCTTTGGAAGAATCGACCTCAGGGCTTTCTCCGCTAAAGCACCATGTCCCATCTCCCGACGTCCTATCCGACCTACGTGTCCTGTTTCATTAGTTGCATAGGGCGGAAATTCGTAATGAAGGAAGAAATTTTTTTCTTTCACGCCACTGCCAAAAAATAAATTAAATTTCAAACATTTGTCGCAAGTGCTTTTCTTCCTTTATATAGCTCTTTTTATCTTTAGATTGAAATCTTTTTATAATGAAGCGCTTTCGCGGTATATGTGTCATCGAAAATACTAGTGGAAGAGAAAAAGAATGTCGGAGCTTAATTGTTTCGCTATTAATGTACCTAATTAACATCGACATAGCGTCCATCTTGAGCGCACTTTCCAGAGAGTCCAGAGCCACAGTACACATGACCTGAGTCTGTCCTCGTTGAAATACAGCCGAGCCATGAAGAGGATTGAAAAGGTCTACCTGGCATGATATATCGCGTAAACCATCCGGTGAACGACCATCGCATCTGAAAATCGTTGATTTTGAATATTTGGATGATTTAAAGATCGACAAAGCCAATAGGATTTTATATCGGACAATAATACCTGACGTCTGTGTCTAAGATCAGTGTCCTGAAAAGATCTTTGGTAATTTTCCCAAAGATGTTTTCCGCTGATTTAACATCCAAATCAGTATTATCACTTTTCAACGCCTCAATAACACTATTTCTAAGATCATTAATCGCATTGTCCCTAGAAATCTTATCATGAGCATGATTTGAAAATATTTCTCGCAATTTTGTCTCCGAAAGTTCCTTCACAGAATTGATCAGATTATTATCCTGTTCGACAGTCTCGATATTTCTTTTCGTTTTGCCATGTGCCTTTTGCAAATTTGCTATAGCGTTCACAATATTCTGACATTCTTTAACGCCGAGTTTTATCGCCTTCTTCAGATCCTGCTCTAATATTTCATTGGCTGAACCCTCTAACATGACGATTAAATTGTGTTTAGTCGCTGTGACAATCATGTTTAATATACTATCTTGAATTTGACGTCTCGTAGGATTAATTATAAATTCATTGTCGATCATCCCGATTCTGATCGCGCCCACAGGACCATTCCATGGAATATCAGAGATGCTAAGAGCCGCAGAGGCACCGTTAATGGCAATCACATCAGGATCGTTTATACCATCGACAGCTAACATGTTGCACATTATGTGGGTGTCGTAGTAAAATCCCTCTGGGAATAACGGTCTTATTGATCGATCGATGACTCTGCTCGTGAGAATTTCGTTTTCGGTTGGCCCGAGTTCTCTCCTTAAAAAATTGGTTGGTATGCGACCCGCTGCAGCTGCCTTCTGTCTGTAGTCCACGATGAGTGGAAGGAATGAGGAATTAGACGATTGGTGCTTGCAAACTGCTGTGACCATGACTGAAGTGTCGCCCAAGGACACGATTGCGCTACCATCAGCGAAACGTGCATATTTACCTGTAGATAGCTTGAGTGGCTTGCTAGAAATATAAAAGAAATCAATTAATTAAAGATGTATGATTTATTTCTATTGTATTATTTTCCGGATAATTTGTAATTAATTCCTAGCAACAATTCTAATATAAAATTTTCTCATTTAAATTTAATTGCAATATTTATATTAACGAGAATTTTAAGAAATGTTTTTTGATATTTTTAAAAAAAAAGGAGAAGGCTCAGCAAGTATTTTATTATTAAAAAAATTATGGAACATCCCAAGATATAAAATGTTTTATTTTTCAAATAATTTGTAATTAATTTCTAATAGCAATTAAATAAATAATAAATTAATAATTTAATAAATAATATAAAATTTTATTCAAAAAAGGTCTTAATATCCATATTGACAGCTTAAGAATTTTAAGAAATATTATTATAAGATTCATTAAATATTTTATCATTAAAAAGATAATTTAAAAAAATAAACATAAAACACCCTATAAAATATAAAAAGCTGCGCAAGCAAAAATGCTAAAAATGCATTGCTGGATTTATCCTACTCACATTTTCACGCAAACTCAACATATATATATATATATATATATATATATTTTTTTTTTTTTTTAAATAAATATGAATTCTTGAAATATACAAAATACGTGTGATTCTCGACGAAATTCTGAAAGAAACTCGGTATAAACCGCGTATAGGTTAGGATAGATAAACGCGTGACAAATCCTCACCCATCAGACAACGTGACGACTTCGGTGCCGACGTTCGTGTGACTTGCTCGTCTCGCGTGACTAAACTTGACGTAGGTCGTATTTCCATTTTTACACGAATTTTTGCCAGCCAAAAGCACTGGCTTGTGGTATCTCGATAACCTACAAATACTTGTTGACACTATCATTTTTTGGCGATAGCACCCGGTGTACTTCGCAGAAACGAATCAAAACGAGTGCTCGAGATAAGCGCTTTTGACGTCTGCGAAACGTCAACTTGGTACTACGAAGTCGAGCAACTTCTCGGAGGATAACAGACTGCAGTTTTGATTCGGATCCGTGCTAAGTGTCGATATACAGATTCCTAGAATATCGACACTGGGCTAAAATTTGCCTAAATCGGGGACGCGACCGCTCTTGGGATTCTCTCTGCTTTCACTATTAACTCGGGCACGTGTTTCCATTCGTCATCGTGACTCTGCTTAGAAAGAGATACACTCCAGTATTATTCGTATAAGAATAATAAATTCAAATCTTTTATTCTCTTTTTTTTTAAGATTTTATTATATTCCTTCTTGAGAGTATCGGAGAATATTTCTGAAAATTCTCGAGCTATCAATATGAATATTAAGACCTGATTTGAATAAGGAAATTTTATATTATTTATTAAATTATTAATTTATTATTTATTTAATTGCTAATAGAAATTATTTGGAAAATAAAATATTAGTATTATTAAATAAATATAAAATATAATATTATTTTTAATAAAACATTTTATATCTTGGAATGTTCCATAATTTTTTTAACAATAAAATTTTATTCTTTCTTTTATTCTTTTCTCTTCATCTTCACCTCATCTCTTTCCGAAAAATCTTCCCAATGAACGGCCTCGCTAGAAAAGAGAATCTCGGTTCCGAGAGGAATCTTGCGATTTTTCATGATGATTTTCATGCACGAGATGTAGATATATACACAGGCAGTGGGAGCGACTCTTCCTCTCCTTCTACGAGGCACGACGGTAAATGCAGTTTCACTTTCTCATTCCGCGCAAGGTGAGATGCGCGTAAATCTCTTCTCGTTTATAACAACACGGTATTCGAGCAGCTCCAGAATCCCGCGTAATACATACAACAAGATTCCAAGAACGTTTCACAGATGTATATCTTGCATGTCGATTGATCTATCTATTAATAATCTATATATTAATTTATATATATTAAACATTTATTTATATTATATAAATATATATCTATCTATATTATATAAAAATTGTATAAAAATTATATATTATATAAATATTATATAACTATATATATTATATAATTATATAACATTTATATAATATTTATATATAAATATAATATATATAAATATTATATAAAAATATTATATAAATATCTATATATTAATGTATACATTAAACTATCTATATTAATATATATATAATTATAATCTATATATATTAATAATCTAATCTATAAGATTAATTTGCTGAGATATCTGAGAGATACCTGAGAGATTAATCGAACGTTTCATACTACGAATTAATGAATGCGTTAATGAAAGAAACATTATATGTACCTGCTACGAAATAATTAATAATATTGTAATGAATAAATAATTATCGTGCCATGGAATAATTAATGTAATAATAAAAGAAATATTATAATATGTAATTTTACTAATAAATATATATCATACATGTTTATAATTACGTATTCTAATATTCCTCTCATTATTCTATTAAATATTAATATTTTTAATCATCTTCTAATCGACGCGCTCGAATTATCAGATCTGTTCATCCAGAGGATGTAATTACGAGTGTCGGATATCCTTGAGATATCATTAGGAGATCTTCAATTATATCGTTTATGGCTTCTTCATAAGCACGAAATATCCTGCGATATCCGACAAGACGAATCGGAACAGAGGATTATCGTCGATGGCGATTATATCATTATATCGACCGCGTTTCTCTCGCGCGAGTAGAGATGATTCGCTCTCGAAAGTCGTCACCTCGTTTGAGTGTAGTAAACGAGCATAGAGGAGGGAAGAGGGAGAGAGAAAAAGAGAGAGAAAGAGAGATATCCGCGTTGCCTTCCCCCCCTTCCCACCCCCGGTCGGGTTTCTTTCCTCGATCAATCCGCGGATTAAATCGGTAATTAAAGCGCGCCCGACTTCTCGCACCGATGACGGACATTCCTCGGACATCGAGGGGGGGGGGGGAAGAAAGTCCCCCTCCCGAATTTAGAGTAATCCCGCGAAAACACTTGGTTCCGAGGCGAGGAGAGAAAGCTCCTCTCGTCTTCTCCCTTTTTATTCGATTCGCTCCGGCGAATTTTTGCCGCGAGACGCACGTTGCAGGGACTTGGTTCGGTCGATTTCCACTCGAGCATCCACGAGAGGGAAATCTCCATTAGTTGAATCCGAAGCCTCGTCCGAGAATTTCATCAATCGCGAAGAAAATCGCAGATCCGGAAGATCCCAAAAATCCTGATAATTAAAGCGCGCATCTCGAACATGGAGATTAGAAAGTCCAGTTTCCTTCCCTTCGTCGGGGACGTCTCCTCCAGTTGGGGGACCACCAGAGGGTCCGCGAACGATGACGGTCGAGATTTTAGGACTTTTTCACATTCCTCGGCATCTCTGCCGGACTACATCATCGCTCGCTTTCCCCCCTCCCGCGCCCCATTCGACGATCACTTTCTTCGAGATCGCTTCGCGCGAAGCTGAAGGATCTCCTCTCGCGCTAATCCTACTCGGCGTCGCCGAAGCCAGTCGGGCTATGCGGATCCATAAATCGTAGTTATCCGTCGTGGATTTTCTCCATTTCCCTGGCGATGTGCCGTCTTCGCGGCGATCTGGTTGTCCTGCTGGTGATCGTCCTGGCGGAGGCCCAGTGCTTCATGATGAGGATCGTCGGGGAGAATCATTCCAGTGAGTACCACTTTGACATTACGATTTTTCTGACAATTTCCTCGATCTAGATCGGATGTTGCAATTTCTGATTCTTCAAGCTCACAATTTATCCTTGATTTTTGCAATCTGCAGTTGGTCTTAGACTTTTGACACGTGATATGGATTTTAAATATAAGTGGAATTAGGTTTGATCAATGTTTGAGTTCAATTTTTATATTCTAATGATATCTCTTCTCTTATGATTTCTTATAATTATAAGATGATAATCTCGTGTATTTATCCTTTACTGACTAATCTTAGACGTTCTAGAAGTTCTTAACGATATATATTTCCGAATCCTACCAAAAATCCTTATAAAGGGTCATATTTAACTCGATAGACTTCAAAGATCATAATTCGCAAAGACGATAAAAAAATTGGAGTTTGGATAACAGAATGCGGATGTCCGGCAGCGTCGCAGAGGCAACCACGATCGATTGCTCCGTCGAAGGTCCAAGGACTGCTGTTAAAGGACGACGTCTCGTCCTCGTCGACGATCACCGCCACCGCCACCACCACGACCACCGGTCGCATCTTCAACGGCAAACCCAGCAGGAAGGGCGCGTGGCCTTGGCAGGTATCTCTTCAGTTGCTGCATCCAAAGCTGGGCTTCATCGGCCACTGGTGCGGCGGTGTGTTGATCGATCCCAGATGGGTAATCACCGTTGCCCATTGCATTCACAAGTGAGTCCGAGCCTCGTGGAGAGTTTGACGAAATTTCATAATCGTGATCTAGTCTTAATTTTGGCCAAACTTCATTTTTCCTCGAGAGAGTTACTTTTCTTAGATATCTTCCTTCTTCTTTCTTCGTGAAACTCTTCGATGTATTCTTAACTCAAAATTCAAGTCAAGTGGACGCTTATTCCAGTTATTTACTTCATGCTTCGTATACTCAAAATGGGTGTTTACTTCAGCGAGCTGTTTAATTTGCCCATCGGCGCGCTATGGACAGCGGTGGTCGGCGAATGGGAACTGGACGCGGGGGGACGCGGATCCGCTCGTTTGCCCGTCGAAAAGGTGATTCTTCACGAGAGGTTCAATAATTACGTGCACGACATAGGTGAGTCTATTCAAATAAAAATAAATCTGTGATTCTATTCATTTTATATCAACACTCTTCTTAAGCTCTATTAAAGATTCATTTATTCTATTCTATTCCATTAATGATCCATTCTATTGATATTTTCTCTAAATTAAACCTAAGACATTCGAAATTAAATCAAAAAAATTGAAAACCTTTTCCAAAGCTCTCTGGAATCCTGATAGAATCTCGTCCTTGTAGCCCTAATGAAGCTCGCCAGGCCAGCACCTCTATCAAAGGTCGTTCGCACTATCTGTCTTCCCGGTCCTGAGCAGTATATCGGCAAAAGACAATGCGTGGCCTCCGGTTGGGGCCGATACGGTCCCTCGCCCTCGCTCTCTACCGCCCTTCTGGAAGTCAGTGTTCCTCTTCTGGACCTCGAAGAGTGTCTCCAAGCTTATGGCACGTCGGTGCCCATCAGGAAAGGTCATCTCTGTGCCGGACACATTGACGGTTCTTCCGGAAGTTGCGTGGTAAACACAGTTTTCTGAAAATTAAATTAAGAAATTTAAATTAAAAATAATTATAATATAAAAATTATATAATAAAAATAATATTTTTTAAAATTAAATAATTATAATATAAAAATTATATAATAAATAATATCTTTTTAAATTAAAAAATTATAATATAAAAATTATATAATAAAAATAATATCTTTTAAATTAAAAATAAGGAGATGGATATGTATGCAGAAAATGATTAATTTCTGAAGAAGAAAAATTAGAAGACACGGTTTTTAACTTGGTCCATGATTACGTATTATTAATTCTTATTTCTTTGTTTATCTTCAGGGTGATTCTGGTGGACCTCTGCAGTGTCGTCGCTCTGATGGCGCGTGGCAGTTGGTCGGTGTTACCTCCTTCGGCTCCGGTTGTGCCAGACCGGGTTATCCAGATGTATATACCGAGATACAGCATTACTTAAACTGGATTAACAGTACAATCCATGCCAACCACGACGACGATGAGCAGTAGTTAAAAACACGTTTGTAAATATCAACATTGTAAATATGCTATTGTACAGTAACAGTGCATAATTCTCTGTATATAATGCACATTCCGTTTGTATTATTACATATTGTACAGTCTGCTGATTTTTAAAAATCAACATTGGAAGCAATTCATTTCATTACTATTTATTTTAATTAATATTTAATTTAATTTTACGTATACATTTCATGTACATACGTACAAAATTTTACATCTGTTCTATTACATCAATAATTCATTGCGTTCCAAATACGCCAATCTAATTGACCTTGAGAGATTTGATGCTCTACTTTACATGCTAACCCGATTGGTATATGGAATAGAATTTTATTTAAATAAAATTGCATAAGATATAGTCAATTGTCGCTAAATGAATTATTTTCATCTATATACACATGTTATTAATTCACTTTTGTTTAATTATTAGTACGTATCATTTTTTACAGCCTTTATACAATCCAAGTACCAAAATCTGTGTTCGGTTTTTATAGATAAAATACCTCACACATTTCTTGTGTAAATATAATACTTTATAATATATAAGATGTATATTATAGTAATGTCCATTTTTACTTTGTACATTGCGTCACATTTGTTATATCGAAGTTTTGTTATTTATATTATACATATACATGTTCGATAAGAGAATAAATTTTGATAATTAATTTTAATTACGAGAAAGAGAGAGAGAGAGAGAGAGAGAGAGAGAAGAAAAAATAAATAAAAAAAATATTTAATATTTAATATATATAATATTTAATAAAAAAATATTTAATAAATAAATGTTAATTAAAAGATCCATGACGAGAGGAGTAGGGAGAGAAGTAGAAGTGAGGATGAAACTATCATGATTAAATATATGTAGGTCGTACTCCCCTCCCTTCTCATTGAATCTGACATTGTAAATAATAAACAGATAGAAAGCCGAGGATATTGATATTGACATATAGACGCTCCTTATACGTAGCCACTCGTAATAATCGTTTTATTTCATTTTCTGCAACTATGACCGGACAATAATTACGGCCGTTTGTAAATGATCCGGTTGAGTAAACGTCGGAATCAAAATAAACAGGATGATGGGTCCCGAGGCTTGTAAAGATATTTTCCGGAACATTGGTCGCGATCAGTTAAAACTTTCACGGTTGTTTACTCAGCCGGAAAAGACGAGACGCAATCCCGCTTTAAAGTCCTCGAAATTACACCGTGTGGAAACATTTCTATATTTCGCGCTCGAAATTAAAGGGGAAAATACGCCAGTGAAATTGTATCCTTTAGCAAATTATAAAGATGGGAAAAATTCATTCCTTTCTGTTGAAAATGTTACGCTTTTTTTCATCGAAAAAAGAGAAACGACAATAAATTATGATCAGTTCATTAGCTCGGATGGAACGCAATGCTCTTTAATAAGGGTATGCTATATAAATGATGAAGTTAGAGATATCGATTCGCGAAGGGAGCACGCGACATACCATGGGAGCGTATTCGGTCACAGGACGAAGTCTTAATTAGCCTTAATTATTAATTGCACGTACATACCTATGTAAGCAGCACTTTGCGCGTGCCTGCGTGTTACTGTGTAGGTGTACGCGTTTCGACATTCATAAAGTAAATATGTATATTCCACAGTACGCCAAAGTATTCCTGGGATCCTGTGGAAGATGTATCTCCGATGATCTTCAAGCATCCGAAGATTCTATTAATTTACTTCAATTTTAATGAAGTGATTGTAATGGAATATCTTTGGTAGATTCCCGAAATATCTCAGGACAAGATGCATTTATTTTTTCATACATCATGTCTTCCTTGACAATGTCCTTCTTGCAATTACTTCTGAATTGGCCATCCGAACCGCCCTAAAAATATGAAAATATAAAATGTAGAATTAATTTATACATGGTATAAAGTAAAATAGGTAATCTTAGCTTTGGAATTGTTATATCGAGAACGTGCGCTTCCAATTTGAAATACAATATGACAGTTCGATTCACAATGCATTTCGCTCGACACAGTTACGCAACGACAGAAGTAGCTTCTCAGCATCGAAATCCTTATATAAATGCAGATGTCCCTCTTGCAGGCATTCATTCTCCGCGAAGAAATGGCTTTTCTTTCTAACTTTCAACATATCTCTATATTTATCTTTTTATTTGTTTCGATAACGTAATGATAAAGCAAGACTGTCAAATAAGATCGAAATAGATCAGAAGATGTCACTTGACGTTCACATTTGCGTGTTTTTAGAAAATTATAAAAAAAGGCTAAAATTATGAAATATAATTGAAAAATTGATAATCTATCTATCTTTTATATTAAAATTTATAATAGATCTTTTTTTAGTTTCTTCAGCAAATCTCTTACTTATTTGCTATAAATTTAACATATTGAAAAAAATTTAATCTTATTAAATATTATTATATTAATATTTAAATTTAAATATCAGTTCAGTGTTTTATCTCTAATCCATTTTTCATTACAAAATTCGAAAATTTTACACTGGACTGATTTAAATTTAAATATTAAATAAAAGAGTTTTTTTTTTAAAGAGCTTTAAAAAGTAGAAATGTTAACTAAAGTTTTTCTTTGAAATTTAACAGCGATTATGCTAAGAAAAGAAAAACAATTGCTACAGTTTTGTGCATACAGTTTTGTGTGCGTCAGAGAAACACCGTATATATTCATGACAATATCCTATTTTGTGCCTCTGATGTAATTACTAATAGTAATTACAGCACACACACGCATGGCCATTTACTAAATACATTTGATTCGCTTCTACGTATCAGCTCTATACATCACAATCTATATATTTAACTTGACATTTCTCTCACACAGAAATTTTCTCAACATCCAGAGACAATTTTTTCCATTGAATTTTCTCATTATTTGTATTTTTCATATAATTGAGATTGAAAAGCGAAAAGATTCCATTGATATAAAAAGATATTGTATCTACAAAAGAGGAGAATTTTGTAAGAAAAATTCCCCCTAGATTTTACAATAAAAAATCGCTTCTGGAACATCGAGATTTTAATTTGAAATAAAATTCTTGCATATTTTTCAAAATATTAGTCTTAACTATTAAACTATTTTGGACTAAGAATTTAATGCTTGTATAATATCATAAATATATATTTTTTCCTGGATGTAACTAGAGTTAGAATACTATCCTTCGTCGCGAGTATTTGAATCGTTCTGATTGAATCATCGCCTGCGCGCGCGCGCGCATTTTCCTTTATTCCCGCCCATTTTCCTCGCATCTACGGGCTTTTCCATCATCGCACTCGAATCGGCCGATCAGTAGCATACTTTCATCGCGTCGAGGAAAGTGAGCGAGAAATCCGGCCGGGCGAGAGAGGAATAAAAAAAAAAGAAGAGAGAGGATAGCCTGAGAAGATGGTGCCATTTGGAGTCGAAGGCTTTCATGATATCGCACAAATTGATTTTCCTCGCTGAAACCGCGAAATTCCGAAGCTGAGAGTCACACGGTATCGAATGTATAATACTTGCGGACAAAAGTATCGATATACTCGCTCACTTCTATTTTTATACTCATAGAGAGAGATGATGTATGTTTTATGCGTATGTCGAAGATTTAAAAATCTTTGCAGAGAATTTTTCTTTACCGAGATACATATTTGCAAGAATTTCAATTAATTTGTAAATCTCTCCCCTCTCTTTAGCTTTTACTCTTACATTTTTCTCATTTATCAATGTATAGGGTGTTTCAAAAATCAAGTGTCATTTTAATTTGACAGATTTTTCAGTCGACGTTTCCTCGACAAAAATTATAATAAATAAGCTCTTACTCTTACATTTTTCTCATTTATCAATATATAGGGTGTTTCAAAAAACGACGTCAAGTGTCATTTTAATTTGGCAAATTTTTCACTCGATGTTTCCTCGATAAAAATTATAATAAATAAGCTTTTACTTTTACATTTTTGTCATTTATCAATATATAACGTGTTTCAAAAAACGACGTCAAGTGTCATTTTAATTTGACAGATTTTTCAGTCGATGTTTTCTCTGAAAAATTATAATAAATAAGTTTCTAACAAAAATTATAATAAATACACTTCTAATAAGAATTCCATTAAAATAAACTACATAAAATTAAATAAATATACTATCTCGATTAAATATTCAAACATTTTTTCTTTCAATTACATCTTTAATTAAAAAATTACTGACACACTTTCGAGGAAAAATCGACTCCAAGGAACGCAATCGTCGAGAGGATCTGACAGATAGAAGAAGAGAAAAAAAATGTAACGATTAAAGGAAAAAAAAGAAAATGGTCTTCCGCGGAGAATTCCGACTTTTCAAACGCAACACTCGTGACATGCGCACTAGCGTTTCCACTGGGCGCGATTAGCTCGCGTGTCGAGACCGAGGGAGACGAAACGGGAGCCTCGCATTAAGATGGCCGCACCTGGTGATCGCGTGCGCACCATGAAGTAGCGTCGCGTCGTCACGTAAGAGTTCTCGCTCGCGGGGATTTCGTGAACGTCGACCGAGGTTCCGCGAGCCAGTGGGACGTTTCCGTTGCTCATCATCCGGGAGTTCGCGGTGGAGGCACAAGGGACGGATTTTCGCGATTGACTCCCTCGGCGTCGGTGACGCTTCGCTAAAAACGTCCTCGAGATACCCCTCGTTCCTCCCTCTCGTGTTCTGGACGTCGCTCTTTCGTAGGTCGACGATTGTAAACGAGCTAAACGGTTGCGAGGAGAGTCTCGTTGACGTTTCTTCGACGCTTCGGTGACGTCCGATGTCGTGATACCTTCGTCGTGAGGTTGACGTTTCTCCTAAATGGGAACGTGAGGAGCCCAGGTATCGATAAACTTATCGACGACTCTTCCCTTATCGCGTTTCCGCGATTTCCCTGATAACGTTGTCTCTGCAGCGGATCCAGGCCGGGAGTATCGCTTCGGTGAGTTGAAATTTCTGATAGACGTGTCTGAAGTTAGCTTCGTTGGCGAGTCTCCTTTGAGGTATCATTTTCGTGGAAATCGGGAAAATCCTGTGGACCTCGCCCAAGTTATACTGATTTTCGATATTCCTTTTTTTTCCCTTTTTTCCTCTCCCTCGACAGATGTGCATCTCTCTGGTACGCGTGAATAAACGACCTTCCATCGATCGCGGTTTGCGTTAGCCCTTCCGAAAGTTGCGGAATATATAGGGTGTCTCGCAAACGCGCATCAATTTTCGTTGACTCTCTACAAATCACATGATATTTATAAAGATTATAAACGTGCCTTAAGGAAGTTTCAAAATTGTACAATATTAAATTAAATCAATAAACCTATAAACTAATGAGCACATTACATTGATTGTCCTGTTCAAATTAATAATACACAATATAATATATATAATTGACAATAATTATTGTGACTCGTTAATTAAAAGATGACAGTTATTAATTAAAACAGGATGGACTCCTAGAATTAATAATAATTGATATATTATCTCACAGACTGCAGGATAACAAAACAGCCTACTTGAGGAGGACTACTCGGTCACTCACAGGATCAACAGGATGAGTAGGAGTGGTGAGAGTGGAATTTCGCTGGCGACGCCGCCAGCGATTCACGTGGGACCCATCGTCACACCTGGATCCAACGAGACCATCTCCATCCTGATACCATTATCGGCGCAACTCACTACAATGGCCAGCCAGAAGGTCGACAAGAACTGCAAGGATTGCAGCAAGGACGCGAAACAGTCGACCGCTGCTAATCCTGCTCGAAGGTAGAGAAATTATTGGATGAAATAATTAAATTTTTTGGGTAGGCATAGTTTCTGATATCCTTCAAACTTACTTGGGTGTCGGGATTTTCAATCTTCTATGGGCTTCAGAATGTTTATAATTTTTTACGAGGACAACTTTGGCTTCCACTTTCATTCTTCAATTTTTATAGACTGTTATATCCTGAATAATGATAGCTTGTTGATAGTTAGATATTTAGAATCATAAAAATTAAGATATAAATTATAGATATATTATAAATATTATAATAATTATATTATAAATATAATTCTAATATTATTATAATTATATTATAAATATAAGATAAAAATTAAGAATAAAGATTAATAAGATTAATAATTTTATTAATCAATTAATAAAAAGATATCCTTTTTCTTACCAGTCCGAGAAACGACAGGACGAAGGGCTGTCCCTTTCCCACGTGCTCGAGATACGGACGAGCGTTTTCCAGGGCACACGACTTGAAGCGACATATAGCTCGGCACGCGATGCGAAAGGAGAAGCTGCAGCTGGCCGATCAACACAAGGTCGTTGTCGAAAATGCCGCGAGCGACACGACAATACGGGGTACCCTTTTACGCGGCGCTGAAGACAAGGGCGGCTATGCCTGCCCGCGTTGCAAGAAAAAATACAGCGACGAGGATAAGTTCAAGGTCCACCTGGCCTCGCATGGCAAGGTATCATCTCTTGACGATAGATAAAACTTTTCAGACTTTATTAGTTCTCTGCAAAAAATATTTTTGTAAGTCTTTCTGATATTATTTTGAAAATTATTTATTTTCCTTACATGATTGTTAAACTGGTAGACTTTGATAGCCAAGCAAATACTTGAGAGGCAGCACATTAATAAGAAAATGTATTCAGGTATGTTGAAGATATTTACATATCTTCTTTCAGACAACGCCAAAGAACCAGTCAAAGCCAGAGGAACAGACCAAAGGCATCCTGCACAATCCAGCAGTTGTGGACAAGTCTTCGACACCCAAGGATCCTAGCGAGGCAGAGTTCTTTCTGGAAGAAATGCTGTTGCTAAAGAAAGATCCTCGAAGGGCGGACAAAGGTGATTCGAAGATCAGGTGTGACTACTGCTCCAAGACTTTCAAGACCAAGTGGACTCTGAGTTCGCATGTGGCCGCTCACGAGGGTCGTTTTCAGTTTGATTGCGGCCAATGCGGCAAGAAGTTCGTCAGGAAGAGCCACTACGAGGGCCATGTGCGCTCCCACGAGGCTGCCAGACCTTACAGCTGCGAACAATGCGGCAAGACATTCAAGGAACTTAAGCATCGTCGCGAGCACACCAAGCGAAAACACCCGAGCAATCAAAGCGCGATACAGAGCTTATTAGACAGCATCGGGCCGTGCGCGACCGAAGAGGCGAACATCGATCAGGCCAAGTTCACTTTACTGATGCCGGTGAACTTTAGCACGTAAAACTGAAGAGATTTTCGTCGCCTTGAAAGCTTACTGTGGATCCTTCAACTTCGAATTATAAAAAATGTTTAATTATTCTCCTTCGAATCCACGAGACCTGAGATTTCTTTCTGGAACATTGTATCCCTGGAACCATGGGGCCTTCGATGCTTTAGCTTCTTGGAACTCTGGATGCTTGAAAGATTGGATTCTCGAATCTTTTGTCTACTTGGAGGATGGAAATCTTGCCATTTTGCTTAGAAGAATGGATTCTTAGCCGTGAAAGTTGACATTTCTTGAAAACTAAAAACTTCATTACTCGATCTATGATTGTTCTCAGTTAGATCTTGTATACTTAAAATTTTCGGCTTCTCGAAGTGTAAATTTTTGAAGGCTTGAAATTCTTATTTCTCAAATCTTCGGTGACCAGAAATTTTCGATCAATCTTCAAATTCTAAGATTCTTAGCGACCAAAAAATAATATATTTAAATGATAACTTTTTTTAAATTCAATGACAAAGTATTTGACTGACAAATCGAAATCATGTGAATTTACTGATTATATTCGACCTGTTATTCCATACCTCACAAAAAAATAAATCTTAAACTTAAACAAGTGAAATCATTATCTTGTATTTCATTCTATTATCTGCGCATTAGCTTAGATTTCCTAGAAAAAAGATACATGTATAATAAAACTATATACGACTTGAAAAGAATTTTAATGACGATACGCGAGCAATTACTCAAAAAATATGAATTTAAAAAGAAATTTATAAATAATTTGCGATTCTTATTTCCTCAACATAACCATATGATTTACGTCAGAGGAGAATTTATTCTTGCGGAATAAATCGATATAGAAATTTTTTCATTTACCACGTGTTGTGCTTGATAATATAAATTGATAAAATATACAAAAAAACTTTCTTTTCATATAAATAAAAAATCTACATGTGTTTCGCTTCTAATAAAAATAAACTTACAATAATTGTGATAAAAATTATATAAATTATAATTAAAATTATAATAATTAAATTAATTATTAAATAATTATAATTTTATTATAATTAAAATTATAATAAAATTATATAATATTATTATAATAATTTTTATTTATTATATTATTATAATAATTAATATTATTATAATTTTATTATTATAATAAAATTATATAATATAATATAATTAAAATTATAATAAAATTATAATTATTTAATAATTCATTATTAAATGAATTTTCATTATATTTTAACTATTTATACTATCGAACATAAATGTGTGATTCTTCGCTTGTCCTCGATATTCTGAAGCTATCATCGGAGTGGAAGGATTGCGAGATCAGATGATTCCTTTGTTTCGCGCAAATTTCGGGAGTTCTCGCTCTCTTAAAGGACTTTCGCAAAATTTGGGAAATTCCTGTCCTTTCTGCAACCGGAAATCCCGTAGCGATCACGAACGCTATGCGAGAACGGACGTGATCTTTGTGATTGATCGCGATCGGTTACGTGATTGGTCGCGATCGCGAGTTACGATTCGAAGGACGATTCGAAAAAGAGGAGTTAAATGACTCCGAAACGGCAAAGAGTGTCTTCGCGAAACGCGCGAGGATGCAAAAATGCGCGGTGTACGTTGGATACGATGCCGCCGGAAGTTCTCAGCATCATCCTGAGGATGCTGTCATTACACGATGTCGCTTGCACGGTTCGTCTGATCTCCAGGTAGATGTCTGTCGATTCATTACAATAAACGTTTGAGACTATTTTAAAAATCGCGGAGAGATTTTGGAATTATCTTGAAATGTGTATGATTTCGAAGAAATATTATTACCAAAATTTAATTAAAATTAATTTTAAATTAATTTAAAATTAAATTTAATTAAAATTAATTATATGACATTTAGGAAATAATTTTTTCCTAAAAATCTAGATATATCGCTTTCATTCATTTAAATAAATGTTGTGTTATTAATTCTTAGATCTAATATTAAGACGTGTTATTAATTTTTAAATTTAGTATTAAAAGAAAAATCCTAAAGCACAAGTAATAATAATGAAAATTAATATAAATTTAATTTCTTATTTTAATTCTTACTTTACGATCTTACTTTAAGATCTTTATAGTCTTTATTAGATAAATTAAAAATTACGAAAGAGAGAAATTTCTCACTCATTAAAGAGCGAAAGATCGTTACAACTTTGATCATTTAAAATTCAGGTTTAAAAGCGAGGATCTTTGAATATTGTTGCCTTCCTTTCAAAATCTTATAGGTCTTATTTTAAAATCCAGCTTTAAAATGAAGCTTTTCCTAAATATAAATTTATATCAAAGGAATCATAAGACAAAGTCTAATCCTCTTTAATCCCTCTGCAATAGACGTTGCTTCGATATCGCAGCCACAGTATTAAACAGCGAGTTTCTGGTGGCCGGTACAAAGCTGGAGGCTGCGATAAAACGTACGGAGAGTCTCTTGAACAACGTAAAGAGCGACACGGAGTTACTTGAATATAACAACATCTTCAACGCGCTGGAAATCATTCGCTCCCAGTATCAAATGTTAAGGGCAGTTACGTGGCGATATACGCACCCAAGGTTTTCATCTATATCTCTTGCGGACAAATGAGAAATTTTACGGGACTCTGTTGAAAAAATTGAGGATTAAAAATATATCCGCATATTTAAGATAATTTAAAAAAATTTTCAATATTCAAATATATATGTGTATGTGTGTGTGTATTAATATTGAAATTTTTTTTATTATTGTACCCTACACACATACATATAGATAATTATACTTTTATAAACAATATTTATCTTTTAAGAAAATTTTAATAAATTTCTAAGTTTTGCAAATTTAAAAAAATTACATTTTAAAAAGCCACATTAAAATTAAGACTGTATTAAAATTTAAAAAGACTACATTAAAATATGTGTATGTATATGTGTGTACATTATAGAGAATAAAAAAAATAAGAGAGAGGGAAATCGATATACATACTTTCTTATTCATCGTTGAAGGTCGCGTGGCTCGCCTATTTCGTGTTTCTACGGTGGTAGAATCCTCGACAATCTCAACTGCTTGCTACAGACGGTCCTGGACTCTGGTCGAATACCCACGAATGTCTTCAACTACCTCGACTTGCAGATCTTTATTCGCAGTTGCGAGAATTTCATGGATCACTTCGAGAAGATCACCGAGCGCAGGGTAAACAGGTAACGGTACTTCTCTTCATCAACTTACGATCCTCGATCGGGCAGTAATTATTTTATTTCTGCGACTGCTTTAATGAACCGATCAATAAATCAAGTATAATCAATGAAGAAAAGTTAGTAAAAAAAAGAAAAATCACCGATAGATCCGCTCTAGTCTCGGGTTGCAAGATCGTCGACGTCCTAGACTGTCTGGGAGAGGGTCGACAACTATTGTCCCTCAGAACTTCGTCGAGGACAGGAAATCCCATGGTAAAGGATATTTCTCAATATAATCCTATGCTAAGTATTTTTTTGCGCTTGATTGTGGAGATGTTGACAAACTTGTTTCGATGATGAGCCTCAAAGATATCCTCCAGAAGTATACATTTTCTAATCCACTTGACTTTACATTAATTACTAATTTTATTTCAACTAATCAATCATTAACTTAAACTGCTCTTGTGGAAGATATTTGTTTATTTCATTCTCGCAAATAATACGTGAATTATCTTGTAGACACTTTTCGAGGGAAATTCTCGCAACAAAGTTAATTATTTAAACCGCAGACTCGTGAGTCCGCGTTCAATTCAATTTTCAGGTCAGCATGCAAGTCAAGTACGTCCTGAGACGCACGTGGTTCACGTGTCTACAGGTGCCCAACGTGAACAACGAGCACTGCTGGCGAGACAGGCAGCGTTACATGTATCTTAGACTGCGCCGTCTGGTCGGCAGCTTCAATAAGCATCTGTATCACAAGTTGCATTACGAGCGCAAGGTCCTTCTTCGAGCAACAGTAATTCCCGTAAAATCGGTCGCAATACACAGTACAGCGATTAAATAACGAGACTAAATAACGAGCTTTTTTTATTTAAAAGAGAAATAATTAATGATAATGATAATAATTATGATGAAATCTATTTTAATCGAATTTATATAAATATATTATGTTAATAATTTATATAAATAATTTATATTATTAATATTTAAATTATTAATATAATATAATTATTAATATTTAAATAATTTATATTATTAATATTGTATAATTATTAATATAATATATTTATATAAATAATTTATATAAATATATTATATTAATAATTCTGATTCTCTTAGAAAATTTACTTTTTTTATTTAATTACCATACTGTATATATAATAATATATAATAACAATCCGGAACTTTTGAAACATTTTTTTCAACAAAAAAGAGGACGATAGTTTTTAAATTGTAAGCGCAATTAAAGACGCATTTTTCTAGGCTTCGTCGTTGCCACCTCGAAAGCCACCGCCAGCTTCCACGTATTCGGGATACGGCGAATACGGCGGACAATTCTTCTATTACGGTAACATGAGCAAGTATGCTTATGAGAATAAATTCAGATACGCGAGATCTAGTAACGTGGAGAACACTAGCGGAGAATTCGAGGAGGAGGCTAATAGGCCGCATCGCTTCGATTTGGTCATCAAAGTTGAATTGAGGTGACTCCATGAGAAAAATGATGTAGATTGCAAAATCTCTTGAATTTTTCCCTTCGCAAATGATTTCCTCAGAACCTTTTTCTTCTTCCCTGAATCATAATAATTGCAAAAAGAAATATATTTTTTTACTTCATAATAAAATAATAAATTGTTTAAAGGTCGATTGAAATTTGCATCAGAATTTTCTCGGTCATTGGAAAAGATAAAGTGACGTATAAATATATTAATTCGTTTAGATGCTCGCCAGAATTGGCGCCGCTGTCGACAAGGACGAGCCTGAAGGTCGACGACCTCGAAGACCGCGGTGTCAACTCGCGTCAAGAATTGTACCTGAAATTGAGTACGAGATGCATGGCGTCCAAAGCTAATAGATTACCGGGCGATTTTACCTGGGAGGTACGCGGTCCTCGAATAAGGCATTCGCAGTGTCGCTGAATCTTATACACTCTTATATATGTGATGTACAATAATATATAGTGATCGTCCGATTTTGATATCTCTGAAGGTGAAGAATAAATTAGTCGCATTTTATCCGGTGATTTTAATACATTGCGATTTATCGATAAAAATGCTAATTAAAAAGGAAGGATTCCTAGAAAGGAATCTCTCGACGAAAAGAAAAATTAATAAATATACAGGCACTTGAGTATCTATCGCTTACTGTAATTATATTGTTTGACGTCAAAAAATCGTATAAACTCTTTTCCTATCGAAATAGTTCCTTCTATTTCTAGGATCTCTAGTTGTGATCTATCTTTGATCCATGGAAACGCAACAAAAGTAATCAGACAAACAACGATGCATTCAAAAAGATACATGACTAAAAGATGACTTATTTACACGAGGATCTTCTTCAATTGCTGATCACTAGTTCATGGACGCTGTCACGTTGATCATCTCACCCTCGATATGAGGCTGCCACATGGCGGTGTTAAGTTTCTTGGCGCGTTTCTCCAGGATAGAAAAGGCGAAGTGATTGAGCAGAATACCCTTGGGCAGGGCGATGCCCTGGAAACGATACAGCCCGTCCACGGGCCCGTCCGCGAGTTTGTGCACGGCTGACACGGTGACGCGTCCCATCAGACCGCTGCTACTTACCATGGGACCTTTACTGATGTCCACATAATCTCCCAGACGGTACAACGTCACTCTGTCGTTGTCGCTGTTCTTGGCGATATTAGGTATTTGCTGAGACTTGAAGGGATTATCCTGGAAGAATATATGGAAATGATATTCAACAGAATCTTTATGAAACATACAAATTTTAATTTTGTATTAAACCTTTCTTTATTTCATACCTGAAACATATGTAATGCGACGTCACACGGCACCTCTAGTCTCTCCAGCAGCAGTTCCTGATTTGTCAGCTTGATGAAAAGCGCGGACATGGCGCGCAGCTCGGAATCGGTCGGTCGCCAGTTCGGTAGATCGATGAACACGTCGTAGATGAAGCTTCCAGAATGGATTTGTGGTACAGGGAAGCTGTGCAAGTGCACGTCCACGTGGTCCTTGAACGCGCTGTCCGCCACGGCACCCAGTATCATCGAACACGTGCGCCAAAAGGCATAATTGACCACTCCCGTCTTTGGACTCTGCATAGTTACCAGCTCCAGTTCGCACTTGCCAGTGAATGGCCTGTGCATATCCCAGACACGACCGTCTACCAGAGCAATGGCAGCCGTCTTGGCGACGTTCTCGGAGATGTGCCTGGCGCAGTCGTACGGCGTGGAAATATTACGGTTCATCACCATCACTACATCGTCCTCCACCGACTTGTATGTCACTTCTATCTTCTCGATCCTGCCCAGCTCGGATCGCTGCCTTTGCTTCTCCTCGTCGAACAGCTGACTCCTCCGCTTCCTCGCCTCTACCTTGGACATTGTACTGGCGCATCTCGATGGCAGGAGACGCTGCGCTGATAGCTTCAAGCCACTTACGCAGAGCCTGCTGCACCTGCAATATAATCTCTTCGATCAATGCAAAGGCACAAAACTGTAGACTCTTGGTACAGGGTATATCTGAGAAATTGCTACGAATACAAATAAAGTTAGAATTTTGTCAAATATAGATGAAAGTTAGAAGATTAAGTATAAACTTTTGTATAAACTTTTTATAATATTTTGACAAAAAAGACATACCCGTGAATCATTTTTTCCTCTCTTTTAACTGGAAAGTGCTTCTGACTTAAAAGTTGTTTAGCAAATCTATCTCTGCATGTTTAATGTAACGTTATACTATTTTTGTAACGTTATATTATTTTTCTAGTCTTCGATAAAATTGTATTTAATTGTTCAATCTTGATCGATCTTGATGCCTCTTTTTTATATTAGCTTCAGACGCAGTCTAAATTCATTCAGATCTTGTTTGGTTGATTGTAAGGTCGATTCTAACCTCGATACATCAGGCTTACGATGCTGCCATCCGGACGATCCGGACGATCTGAATGAACTGCGCATGTCATATTTTAAACGCGCATGTGGCGGGAAAAAATGGCGGGTAATCCACGTTTAAATTAAATGCGATAGGCGACTGATCATTTCTGTGATTAACAGGACACGTTTTAAACAATGTGTTTAAAACTTGTTTTATTTATAATTTATGTTGAGAATTAAGCATGAGGTTACTTAATAAGAATAGGAAAGGAATCAAAGTATTATATATTAAATATTATTAACTAGAACTTTTTTTTTCCAAAAATAAATAACTCCAAAAATAAATATTCCGCTAAAATATTACCTATCTTATCATTTTTATTTTATTATTTATATTTTTAATAGCATTGTGAATTTTGGCAATGTTATTTACAGTTTAACGCTAGCGAAAAATTTAAATATTTACACAGATCAAAGCTATTAAGTGTTTTTTGCTTGTTTAAAACATGCTTTTGATTAAAACAATGTCCACTGTTTTATACATTTTTGTTTTAAACTGTTTTAAACTATTATTTAGAACCGTTTAAAATATCGCAAATAATATATATATATATATACATATATATATATATATATATATATATATATATCGCAAATAAATACAATAATATGATTATTTAGAAAAGAAATTGTAAAAAAATTAAAAACTAATATGTGTGTATGTTGCGAAAAAGTTTTTGTTTTAGTGTTTTTAGTTTTTTATCTATATTTATGTAACATATATAAAAATATAAATAATAAAATAAAAATGATAAGACTGGCATTATTTTAGCAAAATATTTATTTTTGGATATTAAATAACAATCAATACAATAAAGATTACTTAGAAAATATTCTTAGAAGTTCTTCTTTTAAAGAGAAGAATTGAATTTTATTTTTCTTTTATTTATAATTTATATTGAGAGTTAAGCATGAGGTTACTTAATAAGAATAGGAAAGGAACCAAAGTATTATATATTAAATATTATTAACTAGAACTTTTTTTCTCCGAAAATAAATATTCTGCTAAAATAAGACCCATCTTATCATTTTTATTTTATTATTATATATTTTATTATTATTACCGCTTTATTAAGCATCATAGAGAAAAATAATTCAGAACTTTTTGACTCGATTTTTAATCAGGAATAACGCTATTTATCCCGTGGGCGCTTTTTTAGTTACACTCTGTATAAATATTTTATTCAATTTAAATTATTTTATTTCAATTTAATTTGAATTGATATATTTATTTTTATTTATAACGAAATAGTTTAAATATACAATGGATTATATCCAATTTTTTTGTAAAATTACACATATTATACATGTAGAATAAATTGCAAAATCCTTTTATATCATTAGAATATTTAGATATAGACCACTGCATTGTGTATAAGTTTGCTCTTTCAACTTTAACTTGCAGAATTTCCGTTTTATTAACACATGTCTGCTATGCAAATGATTATATAGCATATAACGGTTATGTTTTCATTAAATAGCGTACGTCGTTGATGACTAATCTCAATTTATCTTCTATCCGATCATATTCCTATTAATAATGGTATCAATATAAAACAGACGATTCCATTTTCGAGTGCTTGCATATATTTTTGGCTATTGTCGTTATTACAATTTATATTGGTTTTATTTTTTTACTTAACAATGGATGAGAATATAATTCATCCAGCCAATTCAATTGCGACATTTTACGTTGGACAAAGTATATTTTTAACAGGCGCAACAGGATTTCTGGGTAAAGTGTACATCGAGAAGATATTGCGATCTTGCCCAGATGTGTGTTCTTGAGACATGCATATTAATGCATTCGAAGAAAGGATTAAGCATTAATCCTTTAATTAGCAATGAAAGGCTCGAAAAAATATTATTGCCGTTAAATTAATTATTGGTTATTACATAAGTAGATTCTGTTTTGTGCAACACCGTATTTTTTAAGAACTTTTACAATATTTAAGTGGCAAAATTTTTCTTATTTTTATTATATTAAATAAAACGCGTTTTATATAATAAAATTAAATATTTTATTATATAAAACGCTTTTTATTTTAGAAAATTAATTTTAAAATTTGATAAAAGTACGATAAAAAACATTAAAAATAAGATATTATAAAATAATCAAAATATTTTACGATTTTTATGCAATATTATTAAAGATTTCTTAAGAATCATGGCACAATTATTATAATAAATACGTCATATACATAATATATTCTCTTCCAGTTATATGATAAAGTGCAATCCTCAAATTTCAAAAAATTAATTCCGAATTCCGGTGATGAAAACTTAGGTTTGTCAACTGTCCATAGGCAAATGCTAATAGAAAGAGTAACTATAATAATCCATTCGGCGGCGAGTGTAAAATTTAATGACAGCTTAAAGTACACTATTTTCACTAATACTAGATCAACAAGAGATATCTGCATTTTAGCTCAAAGTATGAAGAATTTAATAGTAAGTATAAACCAGTACTGTATTTATATTTTATTTTTATTTACATTATGCCCTATTGCGTATACTGTTTTATATAGTGTATTTTATAAGCCATTTAAAATTTTATTTATACAGGTTAAATGTATTATTATAAAGAGATGGGTCACAGTAACTATCAATAAATTATTTAATTTAATAAAATAACAAATATTAAATATCTATTGTTATTGTAAAAAATTTTAAAAGTGTCATATATGTAAAAAAACTTATAATTAAACAATTAACAAAAAAATAAAATAATCTATGATATATAGATAAAGTGGGAAGAATTGCAATGTTGGATTCAGGACATAAAAATAAGAAAAACAGTTCATATAAACATATATACAAAACATTGACAACGTCAAGATATTTCGTTAACTTCGTGTTGAAGATGATTGCCGGGAAATTAAAAAGAAGATTATTAAGATATAAGGAATTTAGATACATATTAAATAAAGACAATAAAATTAAAATAATTTGTTCTTAAGATAAATATGGAAATATGGAAATAATCAAGATATTTGTAATATGTTTATTTTGCATTTTAGGATGAATTTATTTGTTACGACATTGAAAACTATCACCATTATTGGACTACTGTGGATGATATATAAGTGGATTTGCACTCTCTCTCTCTCTCTCTCTCTCTCTCTCTCTCTCTCTCTCTCTCTCTCTCTCTCTCTCTCTCTCTCTCTCTCTGTCTCTCTCTGAATTTTTGTTTAGGCAAAGTGCTATGTGAGAAATTGCTGCGGTTTTTTTTTGTGTGCGTTTTTTTTGTGTGTGTCCTCATATTGTTGAAATATTTATCCTGATAAGGCCGAAGAAGCAATTGAGCAAGATCAGTATTTCATAAAAAACTCAAAATTCTTATAAAAGAATTTAAATTGAAAAGAGCCTTTTATTATTTTATAATTGTATGCAGAAAGTTATTGTTATTATGATCCAAAAAGATAACCTGTACAAAAATAATTTTGTGATCTAGATATGTAAAAAGTTAATAATTGTTTAAAACATAAAATATGAATAAGAGAGAAAATTCAGTTGAAAAGAATAAATTAGGAAAAGATTTGTATTTAATAAACAAATTATTAACAGTTTGCTAATAAAATAACAGCAGATTTGAGCAAATATTGATTTGAGCAGTATATTGATATTGCATTAAGCTTGTATTCTGATGAGAAAGTTAGTAAAAATATAATCAAGAAATCATAGTTTCTACTGTCAAACAATAAAAAATGTATTATAAATTTGTTTGATTTTTATAATTAATTTAATTTTTTTAATTAATGTATTGCTAAAATCTATGCTCGGAAGGTTGCAATTTAGAGATACCATAGCTAAGTTAATTTTCTGTAATTTATTAAAATTATTAGTTACTTAAAATCTCTAAGTTTCTGACGTAAATGCATATCAGATCTACCGCGTATTTGACCGCATTAATAATGCAACAGGAACACTTTCATTAAAATTACAATTTATATTTTTATTTAACTTGCAAATTGTATAAAATGGTTGGCATTTCTTTTCTACACTATTTCATTTCCACGATTGAAGGCCGGCTGGAATTTATTCTTCGTTAAAAACATTCTCTCGTTATGAAACATAACATAGAATCTCGTTATAAATGATATATATAAAAAAATATATGTAAGATATAAATTTATATTTTATATTGATCATTTTTTACACCAGTTTGAACAAAAAGTGCGCCTTTCATTCGAGTAATAGAACACACTTAGAATGTAATAATATTATGAAATATATAAATAAAATAATATGACAATGTACTAAAAGTATAAAATAATATTACACAATTGTACTGTTGTATTTACATATTTTGATTTAATTAAATATTCATAGTTCTCTTATAATGTTCCGATGAACTTTGAATTTACGTATAACATATTGATTTAAATATGAAATGTATAATTTATATTGCATAATTCTACTTTGAAAACTGAAAAGGACAAGTACTGTTAAGATCAATACGTATAATATATACGTATAATATATATGTGGTGTCTGGTAATAATCTAATCACGTCTCATCTGCAGGTAGAGTAATTTTGGATTGAACAAGAATAATTTCCGTACGATTAAAAACATTGGGATTAATAGTTAAACAATTAGTACTCAATTAATAAAATTTAATTATGTATAAAAATTTAATTATGTATTGCGTTTAGCAATCGTAACATCTCTTGGAATATTTCTTTTCGTTACGCATCTATTCTCATGTGGATTTTTATTAATTAATTCCTCATTAATTATTTTGAAAATCATACAAAACGATAGGGAACTTTTTTATTTGATTTGATCCACTCTGCACACGAAAGGTAAATATGATTATTATCAGACTTGTATGTGTATAAATACATCTATCTTTTGCATTAAATGCTTTTAAGATTTTACATTTTTATTCAAAAATAATAAAAGAATGAATAAATTTAATCTTTTTCTCAAAAATAATAAAAAAAAATAAAATTTAAAAAATATCCTCTTAAAGCTGTATAGCTACTAGAAACTAAATATGCAATAAAATTTTTATCAAAAATATTATTTAATTAATAATTCAATATTTAATGTAGAAAATTAATAATGATTGCTGCGAATTTAAAAAGGGTTTTACTTTTAAAATTCTTTATATTACTATTTGTAGATAAATTTACATATTTTTTTAAATATTACATTTTACAATTTATAAATTTGAATAAAAAATTTTCGTATTTGAATATATTTTCTAAAAACCACAAATTAGTTTATCGCAATAATCGCATTAATATGTTTTTTAAACTATTAGCGTATTTTAAACTGCGTATTTCTACTTTGCTCTTTCGTTAAACTTTGTGACATAATGCATATGTAGATTTCATTTTAATTGTAAAATTACACTGATTATACAATCCACACATTTTCCTGTTAAATTTTCCGATTGAAGCTTATATATTGATTTGTCACACAAGTTATACATTCATATCTGATTTAACAGTTGACGTTAGTAAAACGCGTTTTGTTCCATGATTTAAGTCATTGTGGTAGTCAGATTTACAAAGTTGTGTTTTTATTAGAATCGCCAAGCACTGCTTTTATAAACAATTTTTTTAAATTTTTGAATGTGGTGAGTATAAATTCTTCTCTTGCTCTTTTCTGTATATATTCTTTTTCAATTTTTGAGTAAATTATTTCAAAGATTATTTTATTCAAAAAATATAATTCGACCACACTGGCAATTTATTGGTTAATAATGTGTCACAACGTTTCGACCATGGGTTTTGGTCCTTATCAAGTAAACTAAAATTCCAAATATAAACAGTAAATAAATTACAATAAGTGTGAGCGGAAAGAGAGAAATTATATACATACAGTATCTTAATAAACTGGCATTATGAGAGAGATCACTGTGTCAGAAAGATTTTTTCCCTGTCATGTCAACTTCTTGATCACTCATGCAAAGAAAGACTAAACGGCTTTTATTAGTCTGTCGTAAAGATTGTTTAAATTCTCAGTGTCTTTTTGTAAGTTAATCGTGTTGTCAAATTTCTTAATAAAAAACATTTCAGCAATTTCTCTCTTTCTCACATGTCTTTCATTATGTAGAATAACCGGTTTAGACCAATCGAAGTCGTGACTATGTTCTAATTTATGTTTGCTAATTATCGAAAGATTGCTTTCGTGCAATTTTGTTAGAATGTTCTTTAATTATTTTATTCTCTGTCTTTCAAAATTATACATATATAATTTTGAAATAAAATTCTAATATTTTTTTTCAGATTTATTAGAATTTGTAGAAAATGGATAATAATAAACGGTTCAATCCATATATCAGCGTTGATGCGGAGGAAGAAATAGTTATCTCTGGTATCGCTGGACGCTTTCCGAGTTCAGATAATATAAAAGAATTTCAGGATAATCTTTTTAATAAAATGGATCTTGGCTCGGAGGATCATCAACGCTGGACAAATTGTAATATTTTTTCTCAAATTTTTTTTCTCTATCTTGGGAAAAAGTCTACACAATAATATATAATAAATTAAATAAATAAATGAAATAAATTAAAGTATATATAGAATATATATATATCGATCTATGTTTCTTCTGGAAATCTCTATTTCTATATACAAAAATAAAGAATAATTTAAAAAATAATTAAAATTTTTACATAAAATAATTAAAATTTTACATAAAAAATAAATAAAATTGAGAAAATTATTGAAGATAAGTGATCTATATGTAATTATATAAAAAAAAAAGTTGACTACACATGGGACCTTTTTTATTTCTTCAAAACTCATTTTTTCTAAAAGAAAGAATGAAAAAGATTGTTCTTTTAATTATTCACCAATTATTCTTTTTTCTGTATATACGCAGCAGAGTACAAGAGTAAGAAAACATATGTGTATGTAGGTACATATGTATATGTATGTAGGTATATTTTATATATAATTTTATATATAATTGTATGCAAATACAAAACTTTTTTCCTGGGTAAGATTATCATTATTTTTTTATTTAAAAAGATAATACTTATATCTCCTAAAACATGTTTTAATGATACTCATAATACTTATATCTCCTAAAACATATATTAATGATACTCACGAATTTACAATATCTATACGGTTTACTTATAAATATAACATTAAAATTGATAATTAATATTCTATATGCAGTTTATACTTATATAAATCCATTTTATTATAACATGTTAGAAAGTTTCTTGCGTTTAATGTTAAAATGAAAAATAATCAAAAAATGTCGTTTATCCTCAAAAATATCTTGTCCATATATTGTCTTTAAGAATGCTGTTCTTATTTATGATTTAAATATATTATTTTCATATAAATCGTTTTAAATTTTGACAGGTACCTATGAAATGCCTCCTCGAATAGGAAAAATCAACAATATAGAAAAATTTGATGCAAAATATTTTAATATGTCGATCGAAGAAGCTCATACGCTTGATCCCGGGACTAGAATATTGCTCGAAAACACCTATGCAACAATTATTGACGCAGGTGTCAATCCCGTGGAACTGCAAGGAACAAGGACGGGAATTGTCACAGCAATGACAATTTCTGATACATATCTCGATCTAGTATACGAAAAGCTTCATGTATGTTAATAATTTTACTATTCCAGATTCATGTATGTCAATAATTTAACTATTCAAAATCAATAAGAAAAACATGCATTCTTGAAACTGTATGAACGTATTAATATGTATATACAAGGATATTGTAAAAAAATATTTTTAATATAAAAACTGTATCGTAATTAGGTTGCTGGATTACCGATACTTGGTTGCAGTAAAAGTATGTTAGCAAATAAAATTTCTTACTGGCTCAACGTTACTGGACCATCGTATAACATCGATACTGCATGTAGCTCGAGCCATTTCGCTATGGTGGAAGCTTACAATTTGATTCGATCTGGAATTTGCGACGCGGCTATTGTCGCTAGTGTCAATTTATGCTTTCATCCTTTAGTAACTCGCCAGTTTTATCGTTTGGGTATGTGAAAAATAATATTATGTTCAAAGATGTTGTATTCGAGATTGTGTAAATGGTATAACTTATTTATTGCTGCATTAATTAACACAATATTTGATCTAATAATTTTTGAAAAGTCAAAATATATCAATATCATTGAATCGCTTATTTAATATATTTATCAAAGTTTTCAAATATTTTACATATGTATCAAAGTTTTCGCCAAAATATAACAATATAATTGATTTGCTTATTTTTTATATAATATTCTACTCTTATATCAAAGTTTTCAAATACTTGATATATTATTTAAGAAACCGGGAATAAACAAGTAAATTACATTTTTTTTTATATTCAATCGTAATAAATGACTTATATTTTAGGAGTGTTATCTGGCGATGGCTACTGTAAACCTTACGATGAAGAAGGTACCGGTTACATGCGTAGTGAGGCGGCTACAGTAGTGTTCTTGCAAAAAGCAAAGGACGCAAGAAGAATCTATGCGACTTTTATTTATGGTAAAACAAATTGCGATGGTTTCAAAGAAGAAGGAATTACATTTCCATCATTAGATAAACAAAAATTATTATTGGAAAAATTTTACAAGGAATGTAACGTTTCGCCTCGTGAACTGTCTTACCTAGAAGCTCATGCAACTGGCACTATAGCCGGCGATCCAGTGGAGCTTCAAGCAATCGACGAAGCTTTATGCATCAAAAGAGATTTTCCTCTATTAATAGGTTCAGTAAAATCGAATATTGGACATTCTGAACCCGTTAGCGGTCTTTGCCAAATTGCAAAGGTAAGGTTTACAACAAAGATTTACAAAATGGAATTGAAACATCTATGTAATCTAATGCTATATATAAACTTATGTATTTTTTTATCTGTAATTTTTGATTAGTCATTATAATTATTATTTATTGATTATTTATTATAATTATAGAACTAAGATATTATTATCTATCTGCATTATAACATATATATTTCTCTTGCAAAGGTTTTAATAGCGATGGAAACTGGTATAATCCCTCCTACTATACATTTAAAACATCCACGAAAGAATATGACTGCTATCATTGAAGGAAGAGTAAAAATAGTTACTGAACCGACAGAATGGAAGGGTGGCTACGTCGGTATTAATTCTTTCGGATTTGGTGGTGCTAATTCCCATATATTATTGAAATCAAATTCGAAAATTAAAGTTAATAAAACAAATAATAATTTACCTAAGCTTGTAGTTATATCTGGACCTACCGAAGAAGCAGTTAAAATCATGTTAAATGACGTAAGTATATATTACTACAAAATAATTTAGCACAAAAAATAAAAAATATATTAGTACGAAATAAAAGGTAAAAATGATTTTAAAAATTGTTTATATAAAGAATTTAAAAAAATCATCGTTAATATAATAAGTAAATTATATTTAATTAAAGTATATTAATCACGTATTAAAATACTAATTTTAATAATGAGATCTATATATAAAACTTACATAGATATATTCAAATTGTTTTAATCAATAAAAACGAAAAAAAAGTAGAATATTATGTGAACAGGTCTAAGACATATTAAAATCAATTGTGCTCGAAATACGCATCTTTTAATCTATCTAGTTGGATAAAATAACACTACATAATGTTCAACATAGCAACGAAATAAATTATAGAATATTTTAAAGGCACTCAAATTTTTCAAAATCAAATACATAAAACATTTACTTTACTAAGCTACTATAATGATAATTATCTTGAAAGAAAAATAATTTATACTGAAATGTTATAATTATTTTAAATATTATAATAACTAATCTTTATAGATACAAAGTCGATCAACAGATGTAGAATATATATCTCTTCTGCATCATATTCATAGCGGCAATATAAAAGATCATCCCTACAGAGGATACATAATTGCTGGACCCAAAATAACTAATAATGCAATAATTAAAAGGAGATGCAACTTATGTACGAAAAGACCGATTTGCTTCATATTTTCTGGAATTGGATCTCAGTATTTTAACATGGGCAAGTATAAATCAAATATATTACAATATTGTTACGCCCAAGGCAAGGGCTTCGAGATATATCGAATTAGCGGACCACCGGCATTCGCGGACCGCGAATAATAACAAGACACTTTTAGAGAACACAAGAACTTTAATGCGAAACACAGAACACACACGAACAACGGATTAATAACACAACGGCTTAATAATGGCTCGTATATAAAACACGTCCGGATAGCTTGACAGCTATCTTTCGACTCAGCTAACCATCGTTGTTTTTAAACAATCTTCTTAACTACGGAATCCGGACAACGACAGTACGTGTCGTAATGACTTCGACGCGTAACAATATAATAATTATTATTAAGTTTATTTGCAATTAATTTTTTAACGATTTTCAAATTATACATACATTCTTATGCACAATAAAGAATTAACAATTATAATATTTCTAGTTTATAAATTTTTATTAAATAATTGCTTAAGTTACATTTAGATATAAAAAGTCTATTCTATGATACGAACTAAATTAAAATATAATAATGATACTATATAGAAAGCATGTGCACAACAAAGATAAACGATTTTTAGAGATTTCATTTATGTACTAGTATAAAATATAATAAAAGGCCATAAAGAGCCAACGCGGTTGTAAGGGGTGTTTTTTGGAGAAAAAATAATCCAAAACGATCACATTAGACGATCTTTCTTCTTTATTGACATCAAATGTTTCGGACTCAGTTCGAGCCTTCTTCAGTGATTCTGATAAAATAAAAAAGAATCAAATAAGATAACAATGAAAATGCAGTTCTTAATAAATAAGAGAGGAAAAAAATTAGTCATCATACATATATAGTCTTAGAGAGCGAACGTGGACCCGTCAAGGCAAGTCAACCCGAAGGAAGCCAGATGCAAGCAGTCCTTTGAGCGTTGCAAGGCGCAAAGAGCAATGCACTAACAAAATAAATGTACAAGATATAGATGTAAAGCCTTGCAATAATTATAATTAGACAAAGGCAACTCACTCCAACTCGAGAAGACGAAACAGAAACGGACACGAACACTCAGCGCGCACATGGTCGACTAGGCAAAAAGATTCGAATGCTAACGAGAAAATGACGTCAAAATGCGACAAAAACAATCCAGTATACACTGAGGACAAGAACAGTCCTAACAAACAACAAACTATTAAATTTTAGATATGTTTTCGATTATCGATAAACATGAAGTATTCAATTTTGACGTATCGCTGTGGAGATTCAACGCATTTCTTTGACGCTTAATATAGATCATCTCCGATATTAATCTCTTTCCTAAAAAAGTTTCCTCATCCAAAATCTCAATGTCGTCAAAATTAAACTGTATGATCTAACGCTCTGTGCTCGGCAATGACGGACGTAAGATTCCTTTTGTGTTCCTTAATCCTTGTTCTTAATAAGCGTCCCGTTTGTCCCACGTAAGAAGCGTCGCAATCCATGCAATTGATCTTATATACTATATTGCTGCGCGAGTCTTTCTCCAAATTATCTTTGCCGACTTTAATAAAACGGCGCAAATTATTTATTCCAGTGTAAGAAATTTTGGCATTCAGATCTCTGACGCAAAGCCGGAAACGCTCAGATATGTTCTTAACATACGGAACATTAAAATATGAGATCCTCACTCCTTCATTAACATCGTCACACACATTCGAATTTACAGTCAAAGCGTCATTAAGTCTATTGTTAAATCTAGGTAATAAAATATTAAGTCGGTCAACAATGGTGTGGAAAATAAAAGAGAGAGGATACCCATTATTCAACAAGATGTTAATAACAAATTCAAAATTCTCTTTATGAAATTTTGGATGAGAAAGCCAGAAAACTTTATCAGTTAGACCAATTATCGTACCTCTCTTCTGGCAGAGGGGGTGTCGCAATTCAAAATGGAGGTATCTCCCCGAGAAAGTCGGTTTGTGAAACCAGTTAAAATGAATCTCTTATCTATTAAGAACTGCATGAATCTCTTATCTATTAAGAACTGCATTTGCATTGTTATCTTATTTGATTCTTTTTTATCTTATTAGAATCACTGAAGAAGGCTCGAATTGAGTCCGAAACGTTTGATGTCAATAAAGAAGAAAGATCATCTAATGTGATCGTTTTCATGGATTATTTTTTCTCCAAAAAACACGCCTTACAACCGCGTTGACTCTTTATGGCCTTTTACTATATTTTATTTTAATTTGTTAATTTCGAGAGCCTTTTATTTTGTTTATTTTTTATTTCATTTATGTATGTTTAGATTAATTATATAAAAATATTACTTCATTTAAAATAATTTCGACTACGTTGTGTAATATAATTATATCCTTTTAAATACTGATACATATATATAGGTCGAGCTTTAATGGAATTTCCAGTATTCGCTAAAGCAATCCAAAAATGCGATACTGTTTTGGAACCTTATAAAATATTTGTCACAGGGATTCTATTAAATAACGGCAATATTCTCAATAACGTAGTCAACTTATTTGTAAGCCTTATTGGATTACAGGTACGAATAAAAATATATTGTCTATATATTTCGGAATTTTTTTGTATTATCTAATGAAACGCCGTATTTTTAAAATTATCAGTATTTTATAAAAAACTGAAAATTCTTGTAAAAGAATTAAAATTAAAAAGAGTATTTCATATGTTACATAATTGTATGCAGAAAGTTAAATTTATAGTAATATTTTAAAATATTATTTTATTTAAAAGAAAAATAGAAAATGTTAGGTTAAAATTTATAAAAAAATTACGTATATTACAGATCGGAATAGTTGATCTCTTAATAAGTATTGGTATCACTCCTGATGTAATAATGGGTCATTCCATTGGCGAATTGGTTTGTGGATATGCCGATGGATGCTTGACGGCCGAAAAAACCATCATGTTGGCTTATTATGTCGGTTTAGCATTTCTTGAGTCAGAAATAAAAGGTGGATTGATGGCTGAAATTAATTTAGATTTAGAAATTAATTTAGAAACTATAAAGAATATGTGTCCATCGGATATCGATGTAGCTTGTTGTAATAGTTCACATAATTATATTGTGAGTGGACCAACAAGCTCTATAAGAGCATTCCTCGCTAAACTACAGGTTCGGAAAGACTTAAAAAGTACAAATAATATATCTATGTTCATAATTAGGTTGAATTAAATAAAAAATGAATTTATTAAAAGAAATTTATTTCTATTTAGAAAGACAACATTTCTGTAAAAGAAATTTCCTCTGGAAATGTACCTTTCCATAGTCGATACATCGAACCTGTGAGAGTTAAACTTTTGGATTACCTGAATAAGATATTGCCTCAGGAAGCCTCTCCGAGCTCAAAGTGGTTGAACATGTTGGACAAATCCTATGAATGGTTCAGCACATCTCCAAATATTTCGTATCTAGCAAAATATTATACAAATAGCTTATTAACCTCAGTAGAATTTTCAAAAGCTATGCGTTTTATTCCAAATAACGCGGTGACGATTGAGATAGCGCCGCACGACATTCTACAATACATTCTTAATGATTCGTTAAATGCAACTGTGACAAATGTCGCGTTATACGAATTTTCTCACAAACCAAACGTTGAGATATTCTTACACGGAATTGGAAAACTTTATAATGCAGGATTACAGCTACAAATCGCAAATTTATATCCACAAGTTAAGTTTCCTGTGAGTCGTAATACACCGATGATTTCTCATCTTACAAGGTAAATTTTGCTTAATATAACATAAGATCCTTCAACGTTATGTTTATTACCAAAAAAATAGCAGAATTTAAAAAAACGGAAAATTAATTTGCATTATTTTTAACAACGTTAAACGCTAATAAGGCTAATGTTTTATATATTTTTAAATTAATAACATGTTTTACAGATGGGATCATTCTGAAGATTGGTATGTATATCGTTATTGCGGACAAAGAAAACTTCACATTAGGGAAGCAATTGTTACCATTAATTTACTCGATGAAGAATTTGCATATATGACTGGGCATGTCTTTAACAGAAAAAATTTATTACCGGCTACAGGATATCTTTTCCTGATGTGGCAAATGATCGGCTGGTTAGGAAAGCGAAATCATCTCGATATACCAATTATATTTGAAAATGTCAATTTCCTACGTTCTACAATTCTGTCAAAGCAAAATCCAGTCGATTTAATTCTTATGATACAAACAGGTAACTTGTACAATTAAAATAATTTTATGATATAGATATATAAAAAGATAAAAATTTTTTAAGACATAAAATGTGAATAAGCAAAAAAATTCAATTGAAAAAAATAAATTAAGAAAAGATTTGTATCTAATAAACAAACTATTAACAGTTTGCCAATAAAGTAGCAGCAAATTCGAGCAAAAATTGCAATATATTACTGCATTAAGCTTGTTTCTGCTGAAAAAGTAAACATAATCAACAAATTTTAATTTCTGCTGTCAGTTTACAGTAAAAAATGTATTGTTAATTTTGTCGATTTATTTAATTTTTATACATATCATTTTTATTTATATTTTTGCTATTTTAATTAATATATTGCTAAAAATCTATGCTTGAAAGATTGCAATTTAAAGATACCATAGCTAAGTTAATTTTCTAATTCATTAAAATTATTGGTTACCCAATATAACTAAGTTTTTTATGCAAATGCATATCAGAAGTAGCATTTATCTGACCAATAATAATGTTATGGGATCACTTTCATTAAAAAGAAAATTTATTTTTATTTATTTAATTTGCAAATTGTACTATGATTGGTATTTCCTTTCTACGATTGAAGGCTGGCTGGAATTTATTCTTTGTTAAAAACATCCTCTCATTATAACACATAGTATAGAATTTTATAAAACATGGAGTACAATTTCCGTTTATAAATTAAATATTTATACAAGAAATTGATAATTGTACTCTTATAGATAGTTGCAAATTTGAAATAATCGAAGGAGAGAGTGCTGTCGTCACTGGAACAGTACGAATTCCAGTCAATATTGAAGACGAAAAAATATGTAGCACATTTGTTGATCGAAATGACAAAGAAGAGATGAATACAAAAGATATTTACAAAGAATTGAAACTTCGTGGTTATCAATATACCGGCGAATTTCGTGGATTAAGAAGCGCGTCAATCACAGGAAAGAATGGTCATATTGCCTGGACTGACAATTGGGTAACATTTATGGACAACATGTTACAGATGATAATTTTAGGGCAGAATTCGAGAACTCTTTTTGTACCAACAGGAATTCGTAAAGCGGTAATTGATCCAAAATCTCACATAAAATATATTGAAAAATTTTCAAATGAAAAAAAACGTAAGTTTACAGTATTATAAAAGTAATTATATACATATTTAATCGAATATTATTTTTCGAAAAATATATACTTGATATATGCTATTGTCTTCATATCCGCAGAAATCCTTGTACAAAATTATAAGCACTTAGATGTTTTGATATCTGGAGGAATAGAAATACACGGTCTCGTAGCTACAGCTATATCTCGTCGACAAAATGTAGTCAACCCCATTTTTGAAGAATACAAGTTTGTTGCTCATCGAGATCAAAATGTGATATCTTTGCAAGATGCAATAAGAATTTCGGTGCACATTGCACTTGAGTGCTACAACATGATAAACGTGAAAATTTTCGAATTTATCGAAAATAGCGATCAAGTGATCCCGGAGAATTTAAGTTCTTTACATGTTTATAAAATTTTAGACGACTTACCACAAATTAGTTACAATATCAAAATAGTAGCGATCAAAGAAAGATTGAAACATATCTCCTTGCCCGGCAGTATTTCTACAATAGAATTTGATAAATTGACAAAAAATGAAAATTGTTTGATGATCATAGGTTTCGGAATTTTAACAAAAAATAGAAATGATTTATACGAACAATTATTGTCTGCCGTAATGCCAATGGGATTTCTTCTGACATTGGAAGAGTTAGATGTTATTCACGATTATTCATGTCTGGACAATTATGGATTAAAAGTAATTATGGAAAAATGCACCAACGATAAGAAAATTATATTATTAAGAAAAATACAAGATTTTAAGACGATTCAGCAGATTGTGTATGTAAACAATCGCGAATTCTCATGGATAAATAAAATTAAATCAGTCATGAACGTGGAAAATGACAACATAAATACGAGGATTATAATCGTCGCAGAAGGAGACTTCGAATGCGGTCTGCTCGGTCTTGTCAATTGTTTGCGAAAAGAACCGGGTGGGGAAATGATTAGAAGTGTATTTATTCAAGATGAAAATGCACTTGCTTTTTCATTGCAAGAATCGTTATACATGACGCAGCTACAGCTGGATTTACCCATCAATGTTATACGTTCCGGTATTTGGGGATCTTACAGACATTTTCCATTACCATTATTAGAACCAAAATTCGTAGAGAGTGCTTATGTTTCTCAAATGGTACGATTTGAAGAAGATTCGGATTATTATATTTAGGAAAATAGTGATAATTCCCTTAATAAATTAAGAAATAATTTTTTTTACTTTAATTTTAAGAAGTTTAAAATAACTTGTTATATTTACTTATTTTAGGTGCGAGGTGATCTGAGTACTCTTTGTTGGATGCAAAGTAGGATATCTTTCGTCAACAATAATGAAGAAAATCTAGTAAGAGTAGTCTATGCATCTATTAATTTTAGAGATGTCATGATAGCTAGCGGTAGACTCACCATTGAATCTATTACAACCGAACGAAATAATAATTCTTTAATTGGAATGGAATTTGCTGGTTTTAATAAAACTGGGCAAAAAATAATGGGATTATGTTCAACAGGGTAAGTGAATATTAGAGAAAAACTTGATAAAATCTTAATATGTATGTGAATAGAATCGTAATATGTGTATATTCTTAATAAAAATAAACGAATACTCTAAACGTATATTCTTAATAAAATAAATTTTGTATATTTAAATTAGAAACGTTTTCGATGAAGTAAAAAATGAAAAAATTGCTATATTTATATGCTTCTTTTCATTCTTTACTTAATCTTTACATATTATTCACCAAAAATATTTAAAAAATATTTCTTTTACTTAATTTTAACATAATATATTTTTATATGATTTTCTAAATTATATTATTTTCAGAGGAATGACAAATATTCTCATAACTGACAAATATCTTAGTTGGATCATACCTGACATGTGGACGATGGAAGACGCTGCGACGGTTCCTTGTGTATATGGCACGTGTTATTACGCTTTATATTTGAGTGGTAAAATGAAAAAAGATGATAAAGTGTTGATTCACTCTGGTACGGGAGGTGTTGGTCAAGCTGCTATTCATCTTGCCATTTACGAGGGTTGCGAAGTGTTTACGACGGTTGGGAGTATCGAGAAACGAGACTTTATAAGAAAAACGTTTCCCTCTATTCCTGAGGATCACATCGGAAACTCTCGTGATATGAGCTTCGAACAAATGATTATTCAGGGAACGAAAGGTCGCGGAGTAAATATCATATTAAATTCTTTAGCTGAAGAGAAACTGCAAGCGTCCGTCCGTTGCTTAGCAAAGGGTGGTCGTTTTCTCGAGATTGGAAAGTTTGATATGGTTTCCAATAATCCTCTAGAAATATTTGCATTTTCAAAAGGTATTAGTTTTCATGGCATTTTATTGGATAAGTTATTTTCTGCAGAACCAGAGAGTAAAGCAATAATGTGGAATAAATTAAAAGAAGGCTTAAAGAATGGCGCCATTAAACCGTTATGCAGAAAAGTTTTTGAAAAGCATGAAATAGAAACTGCGTTTAGATATATGGCTGCTGGAAAGCATATTGGAAAGGTATGATTATTTTTAGTGCACGTACAATAAAGAAAATATAATTAAAATTGAAATATTAAATTTTCAAAAAAATGCATACAGTTTTTGTTTTTATTGTATTATCTTTAATATTAGAATTATTTATTTAAATTATATCATATTTAATATAAATCAAAATCTCTCTTGTTTCCTGTTTATATTTTGAAACGCAAATATTTCTATGCTAAGAATATTTCTGTCTATTTTCCTTAAATTAAAACTTAATATTGAAAGTTGGGACGCAAACATTTCACTGTAAATATTTTTATCAAGAGATTTTAAAATTAAACAGCTTTTCTTGGTGTATTATATCTTCTTAACTATGTATTATAATATGTAAAAGTTATCCATTGTGCTTCTTTTCTCTTTATGTTTATTTGGAAAAACTCTCCTTCTTTTAAAGGTTTTCTTATCGATTCTTTTAAATTTTTTTCTATTCTTTTTTATTGTACAATTACATTTTATTTGACAATTTATTCATTTTCAGGTTTTTATCTGTAATGTTCGTTTTTTCTAATAGCTTCTCATCTTTTATATATTCTTCTTATTTTCTTTTCCTGACAGTTCAAAATATAATATAATATTATTTACAGATAATGATAAAAGTTCAAAGAGAAAATGAACTGGATACACCTATACTTGCATATCCCCGGTACTATTGCCTGGAACACAAATGCTATATCGTTATAGGTGGTCTGGGAGGTTTCGGTCTAGAATTAACTGATTGGTTAATTTTACGTGGCGCAAGAAACCTAGTATTGACTTCGCGAACTGGAATAAAAAACGGTTATCAACAATCAAGAATAACATTATGGCAATCTTACGGTGTGAATGTGCAAATCGTTACAGCTGCTGATACTTCGAAATACGAAGACTGTAAATTTATATTGCAATTTGCCGAAGAACAAGGTCCCGTGGATGCTATATTCAATCTCGCAGTTGTGTTGAAAGATGACATATTCAAGAATCAGTCCCCACAAGCATTCAAAGATTCTTTTATATCAAAGGCATGGACGACGAAAAGGATGGACAAATTATCGAGAACAATTTGTCCCAAGCTCCGACATTTTGTCGTTTTTTCTTCCATTTCATGCGGAAGAGGTAACGCGGGCCAAACAAATTACGGAATGGCAAATTCCGTAATGGAAAGAATTTGTGAAAAAAGAATGAAAGATGGTTTACATGGTTTGGCTATACAGTGGGGCGCCATTGGTGATGTTGGACTTGTCGCAGATATGCAAGAAGACGACAAAGAACTTGTTATTGGTGGTACATTGCAACAAGGAATATCCTCCTGCTTGGACACATTAGAAGCGTTCTTGCTACAAGAGCGGCCAATCGTAAGCAGCATGGTTGTTGCTGAGAAAAAAAAAGGTTCTGGCGAAGCAACGAATCCATTTGAAGCAGTTGTAAACATTATGGGTAAATTCATTAAGTATATATCATTTAAAAGATTGGCTTATACAAAATAAATTTTTATTACAAAAAATATAAATTTTAATAATTCTTATATTGCAGTTTCAAGATTAAATAAGATCCGATTAAAATCATGTGTAAATATTTAATTCTTTCTCTAATTTTTAAAATAGGATTAAAGAATCCAAACATGGTGGCGCAAAACATGTCACTGGCTGAAATAGGCATGGATTCAATGATGGCAGTGGAGATTAAACAGACATTGGAAAGGGAATTCGATATTTTATTGACGGCACAAGATATTCGAAATCTCACTTTTGCAAATCTTAGAAAATTAACAAATACAACTGAACAAGAAAAGATGTACCAAGAAGATGTAACAGAAGCTAATGTAAATAATTTGGATGGTTTAAAAATATTGACTCGAAAACTTAACGATTCAGACTTGAGTCCAGACATTTATGTAAAACTCGCTACAGAGAGGAAAGTTGCTGGGAGTGGAATATTTCTTATACCAGGAATCGACGGGTGTGCAAGTGTATATAAACTAATAGGGTCGAAAATTAAATTTTCGGCGATATGTTTGCAACATGGTGTACTTAATATGCTAGGTGTTACTTCGTCAGTAATGAAATCAGCAGCATATCTTCTGCCTGTACGAAATTATACTATAATCTGTTTGAAATTATTATTTAAATAGTATAAATTGTTATGCACTTAATTTAATTATATATACGCATACGCGCATGCATACATACGCGCCATTTTTACATATAGTTTTCTACATGTCTGCTTATTTTTCCAGCACGTATTGGAGAAAATACAAAGTGGAAAAGAATTTCTAATTATCGGTTATTCATTTGGATCTTTAATTGCCATTGAATTAGCGAGATTATTAGAAGCTGAGAATTTCTCCGGACGTTTAATACTTATAGATGGTGCTCCTGATCAAATGAAATTCTTGCTTAAGAAATTGTTTTATCATACTACAGAACAAGAGCTACAAAATAGCATTTTACTTAATTTAATAAACATGTATCTTGACCCTAACAATGAAATGGTTAGACAATTATTAAAAATAGATATGTAGTTAATTATATATATATATATATATATATATATATATATATATATAGTTAATAAAATAATATATAATTAATAGAATGAGAGGAAGAATTATGAAAGAAATAATTTGTTAGAATGTATGCTTTAGAATCATAAAATAAGCTAAATTTTTTATTACATTATTTTATTATATTATTTTATATAATTTAAATTACAAAGGTTTTGTAAAGTTTCTTTAACGTAATTTAGATTATATGAAATAACATAATATAATATAAGTATATTATTTTATCTCAGTTTAAAATGCAGATTGTCATTTTGTTGTACTGATGCAATATTATTATTTACAGCTTGCATTAGAACTAAATAAGTGCAATACGTGGGAAGAGAAATTAGAATTAGTTTCTGCTCGCTTTTCCAAGGATATCAATGAATTAACGGTTGAAAATCAGAAACTTTTATGTGCAACGATTTACGATCATATAATCGCTATACAAGGTTATAATATAACATCATTGCCACGTCTTAAATCATCTGTAACCTTATTAAAACCTACACGTGCGCCTATCACTTTTACTGAGGAAGATTATGGTCTACGTAAGGTAAATTTAGATTAGAGCGTAATATTTTTTGTTATTTTTAAGATTATTTTTATAAATAAAAAATATTTTTAGATTACCGAAAAACGAGTACAAATACATTACGTGGAAGGTACTCATATCACAATAATGAACAATGACGAAGTAGTATCACTTATTAACAAAGCATTGTAAATTATAAAAATATGAAGAAGAGAGAACTGTACGCGTTTTCTCTACAATGATTCTAACAATAAAAGGAAATAAAGATAAACCTAAACCAATAACAAACAATAATATTGCTATTTAAATGTCTCCATTCCATATGTTAAGATTCAGCTAATTTTATTATTTAATTTACACTTTTTATTATTTAACCTGTCATTACTCAAAATACGATTAAATTATACATGTCACTAATGTCATATGCTATTAAAATCACAGAGTGTCACTAATGCAATCTTCTGTCGAGAGAGAAACTGTATGTTTTCTCTTTTCGTATTGTGTAGATGTGCAGTGATGACGGTGATGCTAAAGATCTTTTTTAAATAAAAATTTCTATATTTCAAGTTTGCATCATTCATTAGATCACGCAGAACAAAAATAAATTTTCTTTATGCAATTCAAACTAAGTCTATCGACTAAGTCCGATGAGAGTCATCAGAATATCAAATCTTAATAACGATTGAACAGGCTGAATTCTTAAGCTTAATTGATAGAGAGAGTTTAAATTGTATAAAAAAAAGTATCTTTATTTTTGTTCTGCGTGATTCATAAACGGAGAGATATCATGATGCAAAGTCGAAATATAGAAATTTTCATTTAAGAAAGAGTTTTATCATCACTGTCATCAACGCACATCTACACAATACAAAATAAAAAACGTACAGTTTTTCTCTCGATAGTTCTCTCGAAAATTGCGTTAGCGATACTCTGAGATTTTAATGACATATGACATTAGTGACATGTATAATTTAACCGCATTTTGAGTAGTGAAAAATTAAATAATAAATTGCAAGTTAAATAATAAAATTAGCTGAATCTTACCATACGGAATTGAGACATTCAAATAGCAATATCATTGTTTTTTCATTGGTTCAGGTTTATCTTCCCATAACAATAAAATATACTATGACAAAATAAAAATTAAATAAACAAATTATAAAGTTCGTTACATAGAACATATATCTTTCGCAGCTTCCATTCCAACCATGAAAAAAGAGAGAGATTAATTCTTTTTTCTTTGTTGGAATGGAAAGATATATGCTGCGAAAGATATATGTTCTATATAACGAACTTTATAATCTGTTTATTTAATTTTTATTTTGTCATAGTATATTTTATTGTTATGGTATATTGTCATGATTTATTATGGTATATTATGTAATTTTTATTATTATTTTTCTAATTTATGTTTATTATATATAATATGTATTTTTTATGTGAATATATATATTTGGGCATTTTTCATCATTCTTTAGATCCTATGTATATGAAATAACTTGGTATTTAATTTCTGCAAGATGCTTTAAAATTTTTTGCTAATATTTTTTTCAATAATCGCATAAACATTTTGTATGTATAATGGCTTTATATTAATTTATTTTATATATAATATAATTAAATATTATGTAACGATGCACCCCCGTTGTATCGTTATATTTCCGACCGAACAGCAGCCGGAAGCTGCCGCCCGGAAAACAACCGCCTGGCAGGGGCAGGGGAGCGCTGCCGATCAACGGATTGTTCAAACCGTTTAATAGCCGAAGCCGTCGGCAAGCCGTGCCTACAACAGTTGAGGGTGTCCGAAGCACCTTGAGTGAAACACCCCGCGACGATTCCGCCGCGCCCCACCGAGTGGATTCGTACCATATCGTTATTCCGCCGCTCGGCATCCCGTTTTTACACCGGCATAGGACTAATTATCCGAAGTATAAAAAGAGTCCTCAGCATTATCACGGCCCCAGATTCCGATTCCGCTAGCAACAGCAAGCAACAATCCGAATCTACCGATCCTAATAGAAGCCTCGAGCCACGAACGGAAAGTGGAGAGCATTCCGCCTCAGCTGAACATTCTCAGTTTCGGGTCTACGGCTAGATCGATCTAACTCTGTTTCCGCCGAAGGAAAGTATTGGAGAAAACTCCGACCGTTGAGATCGCAAAAGATCCCGCTGTCTTAACGCCGTTGCAATTTATTACCGGAAGTAGAGAGAAGAGTTATCTCCGACGAGCTGCTCTCTCGTCAGCATGATATATTATGTAAAAGATTCGCTTATACAAAATAAATTTTTATTGTTAAAAAATATAAATTTTAATAATTCTTACATTGCAGTTTCAAGATTAGATAAGATCTGATTAAAATCATGTGTAAATATTTAATTCTTTCTCTAATTTTTAAAACAGGATTGAAATATCCAAACATGGCGGCGCCAAACATGTTACTGGCTGAACTAGGCATGGATTCAATGATGGCAGTTGAGATTAAACAGACATTGGAAGGGGAATTTGATATTTTATTGACGGCACAAGATATTCGAAATCTCACTTTTGCAAAACTTAAAAAATTGACAAATTCAACTCAACAAGAAAAGATGTACCGGGAAGCTAATGTAAATGATTTGGACGGTTTAAAAATATTGACTCGAAAATTTAACGATTCAGACTTGAGTTCAGACATTTATGTAAAACTCGCTAGAGAGAGGAAAGTTGCTGGGAATGAAATATTCCTTACATCAGGAATCGATGGGTGTGCAAGTGTATATAAACTAATAGGATCGAAAATTAAATCTTCGGCGATATGTTTGCAACACGGTATACTTAATATACCGGGTGTTACTCGTTCAGTAATGAAATCAGCAGCATATCTTCTGCCTGTACGAAATTATACTATAATCTGTTTGAAATCATTATTTAAATAACATAGACGTCAACATTCAAAACCTTTCCCATCTAAGGCACGTTCACCTGTTGATTGTATCATTTTTAGTTCCACTCCACATCGAACTTACTCTTTTTCGTCAGCTGTTTCTACATTTCTCTTCTCTATATCTTCCGGAGCGGAGAATTTTTTCGATGAAATCGACATAATAGAAAAGCGACTTGTGTCGATAGAGATTGAAAAATGTCTTTTCTTCTTCTTATTCTTTCAAACAGAATATATTCGAAATGCACTTATTACTTTTTTCGTCGAAAGATCAAGTCTAAACGCTCTCATACGACAAGAAAAATAATTGAAAATGGATGAAAAACTACTTCTCTGCACCATATGTTCTTCGCTGTTCTTTTCTTGTCAATTGTTGCCACTTTAGAGCGATCACGATGTAGCAACGTAGCGAGAGTGACCCTTATGACTACGTTGCGATTGATCACAGCATCGACGAGATGCTGTTAAAGACCGACAGCTCCAGATAAATTCGTCGGTGCCACAGTCAATTTTATCAATCTATGCTTATGGTAATGATTGACCAATTAGAGAGTGTTATTTTGAATTAAACAATTGACGACGTGATCAATTGGGTGCCATTCCCACGTCGTACAAAAAAATGCTTTTCTTTTTTATCTGCAAGAGTGAAAGGGGGTGTATACACTTATAATTGACGAAAAATATACTAACTAGGGTGACACTGAGAAGAACTAGAATGGATCTAATATCTTTTCTCCATTATAACATCGATTACAACTAATCAATTCTTTAATTATTTATTTATTATGTACATTTAATTACATATTAATTATATGTATATTTATTTACATATTGCATGTATATATATAATCTATATTATAATAAAATTATATACACTGTAAATGATTTTCTTATTGAAATTTTTAATATTATTTCTCCCTGTCTTTTATAATCTAAATGGATTTTAATATTTTTAGTGATTTTTCTCCTTTTCACTTTTTGATGAAAAACATTAATAAAAAAAAATTATGACAAAGAAAATTTCTTATTTCTTTTTATTAAATTTATTATTAAAGAATTGAATCAATTTTGTAAATACCTCAATTGATAAATAAAGTTGATAGATAAAATTATATATTGTACATTTATATTGCGTAATATTTTATGTTAAACTATGGTAATTGGAGAAGGTTCACATTATTCGATATGTATAGCTTCATGTATGAATAAAAATACGATCTGTGATCTGCGATTTAGCTCGAAACTGATGTCAAAAGAATCATATTCTGAAAATATTTCCTTTAGCTGCTCTACGCATAAAATTATCCTTTGTACTCGTGTCTAATTTAATATACTCCTCCGATAGGACTACAGCTTTCATATGATGCACAGCAAAGTAAAAGCAGAATTCCTCGAGCTCCTGTAATTCACATGTTATTCGATGATATATTGTACACATATAAATAAGTACATTGCAATTAATAAATTCCAACGTTAATAGTATTAACTCTAAACTGTGACACTTACCTTAACATTATATTCGATCGCCTTATAGTAGAAGAAGACTACATTTGACACAGTGATGGTTTCCTTTATTATTTTGCTAGAATCTTTTATAAGATTAGTTACACAATACATGTCGGCCAATTCCATAAGTTCTGTAATAAAGTGTCGTTTCAGTTTCTGAATTGTAAGTTTGTGATAACTTGCGTTTAGATTCAATTACCTAATGCGTTCTCCGAAGGTAAATCAATTGTGCCAGTATATAAATATTTCAAGAAGGCTTTATAAACGACGTAAGAAAATTTATTCGATACGGTGTACACTGTTATGCTGTCAAAAAACAATGTTTGTCATTACGTAATCAAAATTAAAAAATTCTGAATAAGAGTACCAATTTTTTTCCAAAGTTTACCTTTGAGTATTTTCCTTCCAATTATATTGAAACATTTTTTTAAAATACTGACAACGAATCTTAAGGATAGCTTTGTGAACATAAATAGGTCGTTCTTCGACTCGTATGGTAAAATCACTCGTCAACTGAAGAACAAATTATTAAATAATAATTAGATTAATATAACAATTATAAAAAAAATAAGTAATTTCTCACTTTTAATATTATGATTCAATATAGGACTGGAATGAGATTAGAAGTTTTAATCAAAACAATCATTAACAATTGGAATTTATTTTTTCTAGTAAAAAAAAGTTCCCTTAATTCTTTTACAAAATCTACAAAGTGAGTGAAAGCGATGTCGTTCGACAAACAGCATCTGAGGTACTGCCTTCTGTTTACCTTTCAATTGGAAAAAAATGTCGCAGAAGTTAAAGAAATGATTTCTTTGGCTTTGGGCGAAAATGCTATTTTCTACAGTGCAAAAAGTGATTCTAAAGATTTAAAAGTGAAAATTTGGATCTTAAGGATGAAGAACGCTCGGATCAACCAAAAAAAGTTGAAGATGAAGAACTTGAAGAATTTTTAAATAAAACTTCTTATCATATATAAAACTTAATATTCAAAACTTTAATAAGAAGTTTTAATATTTAAAACTTCTTATCATATATAGTCAGAGCTTGCAAAGGCACTTGGAGTAACACGACAAGTTCATTTTCGAATGTCTACATAAACTGGGCAGGATTCAGAAGGAGGATTCTGCATGTGTTTAGTCTCAAAAACAAGACTAGACACCGCGATATCGCCATGTCCTTGCTATTCAGGTTTAAAAAGAAAGACTCTTTGCACAAGATAGTGACGTGTAATGAAAAGTGGATACTGTATGACAATCTGAAAAGGCGAAAATCTTGGGTTTAACCTGGTGAGCCAGCACTTCAAAACTGAACATTCACGCAAAAAAAGTTTTGCTGTGTGTTTGGTGGGACCAGAAAGGTATTATTCACTATGAGTTGCTCCAACCTGATCAAACTGTCACTGCTGGTGTTCATTATGAAGAGCAACTGATTCGAGGGAGTGACGTGAGGAGAAAAGGCCTTTTACCGGGAGAAGGAAAGTGATATTGCAGCAGGACAACGCGTGATCACACACTGCAAAAGGAACACTACAAACAATCTTGGACTTGGGCTGGGAAATTCTCCCTTACGCTGCGTATTCTCCGGACTTCGCCCCTTCGGATTATCATCCCTTCAGATCCTTGCAGCATCACGTGGCTGAACCACTTTACATTTGTTGAGGAGATAGAAAGAAGCATCGTGGAGTTCATCGACTCAAAACAACCATCTATTTTCCGAAAGTGGAATTCGACAGTTGTCTAAAAGATGGCAAAAATGTGTAGAAAGTGAAAGGGATTACTTTGAAGATTAAGTAACTATTCGTTTTTTTTATAAATAAACACCAAAATTTTGTAAAAAAAACCCGAGAATTAAGCATCTCTATTCCTTATTATAACAACCAAATCAAAATGAAAATATGTATCATATAGTTTTATGCTATAAAATAAAAAAATGTATACAGAATAATAATGAGACATACCGGGTCATCGAATATTGCTCTTAAAGATTCCAATGTACCCAATACTTCTTCAACATTGAAATTATTCGTAAACACAATCAATGAATTGTGTCTGATTCTCCACATACTGTGCGCAAACGCGTCATAAATGTTCGAAAACTTCGTGGGGAACGGGATAGAAGTACAGCATTCTAGAAAAAGGTGACCCCACACATAGATAATCCTATCATAGCCAATGGCAACGCTTACGTTACGGCAAGCAGCGATATCCAAAACCTTTCTCATTTCGGGGACGTTTATCTGTCGATCAGAAATGTCGATTATATGTTTCCTTATTATTCTGTTCCTCGTTTCACTCATCATGGCAATTATTAAAAAGTATTTATCAATAATTCGTGAATTACCACTGTCGGACCGGAGGGTTTCCCATTACTATTTACACCTATTTGTCCACAATTGTTATCTCCCCAGGCATAGACTTCTCCTTTACTTGTGAGCGCCAACGTATGTCGATCGCCGCAGACCACCTTAACTAAAACGTCATTCTATCATGAGGATGCTCGAAACTGTAACATTCTTAGAGATAAATTTTAAAAAACTTCAGACACAAATTTAAAAAAAAAATTTACCTATTTTATCCGAGATTGTGATAATTTTGCGTGGGTATTTGTAATATTTTTGGGGCTGGATTGAAATCTGGCCGCGCCTGTTATCGCCCCAACCATATATTGTATTTTCGTCAGTTACAACTATGTTGAAAGTTAAACCACACACGATGAGGACAACTTTCTCTTTCCCCAATTTATGTTTCACCTGCCACGGCACGCTAAAATAAGCTGTATTTTCTATACCAATCCGACTATCATTTTCTTCCCAATCACTTTCTTCCAAATCACTTTCTTCCGAATCATTTACTTCCGAATCACTTTCTTTCGAATAATTTTTGTTCCAATTCTTTTCTTCCCAATTCTTTTTTTCCCATTCATACACCTAAATAACAAACAATTGTTTAGTTTATCAGAATGATTATTATCGTTATCGTCATTGTGACAGTTTAATCTTTTACTTACCTTTCCATCGCTAGTCAGAGCGAGACCATAATGACGTCCGCATCCGATGTTCACGATACGATTGTCACTTAGGTCGGCCACTCGACTAAACGGGAATACGTAAGAAAACTTACGAGTCAAATGCGGGTTTTCCGTGATTTTCCAGGAATAAACCTTTTAATAATAGCATAACTGTATACATTTTTTGATCTGATTTTCTGAATCACATTTAGAATATTTAAGTATAAAAGCTTTTGAAAAACTTGATAAAAAATTCAAGATAAAGTTTGATATTATCTTAAATACTTTTCAACATAAATTCATTGGTCATGTTCATACATGTAAAAAATTTGAAATTTTTTTCTCACATTTTTAAAATATTACGAAACTAAGTGTGAACATATGTATTGCTTTCATTTTTACAATCAGATTGAATGTAAAGAATTAAAAATTACGTGCAGTATCTGCTTTTCTATATCCATTAGAGATATTTTCAAAATTATTTTTGTGATTTTTCTTATTAAAAAATAAAAATTATATCATTACAATATTTTACATATTAATATTAAAAATATTTGCATGTCGAAAAAAATATTATGGCTAAATATTTGTTCTCCTAGTCAAAGCGATTTATTTATTTAACATATATATTCTTAATTATAATTTATCTACTTACATTTTATCTACTTACATTTCATTATGATTTCACACACATGTGTATATGTAATAATTGTTATTTTTACTTGTACTCTAAGAAAAAGTTTATTTTGGAGATGATATAAAACCTCCTAATATCAATTTTATTCATTCAAGAAATATGAATTCTGACGTACCTCTCCCTCTTCTGTAAGTGCCAGGATAAAACTATATCTGTATGCAAAAGTCTTTATGTTTTTTCCACATAATTCTTTTATTTCTCTTAAAAAGAAACCAGTCTTTAAATACTCTTCTTTATAATCTAAGATATAGACATTCTTGTCCTTCGTCACAATTATAGTTTTATGTTTACAGTCACCTTCAAAATATTATGATTTATAATATAAAAATATATACAGTATTAAAACACAATATAATGAAAAATGGTAAATTTTACCATATAGCATAACCATGTGAATTTCTGGGATAAATTCTGACTTTAGCAGATGAAAGAACGGCCATCTTTTAAGATCTATTGACATTATCTTCTCCGCTAAAATGCATTGCAAGATTCTCTTCTCACATATTTGCATCTCACTACAAATAATTGGTAATTGGGCTTTAAGTTTAGTTACTTACTCATTCACATTATTTTGAATTAATTGTATTTTATGTCATCGCACGATTCTCGTTTTTACTTATTATCTTATTATCTGCGATTATTTCAACATTACTTTCGCGCAGCAGCGACTTGTATAGGAAAAAAAAGAAAAACAAGACCGCCGAACTTACTTTTTATTAGTTGATGTTTCTGAATTCGTCTTCTGTATATTTTTATTTGAGGAATAGAATGGCGTGATAGCATTATTTTCTATCGCTGTTCTGTGTTTACACTTAGCCTGAGTACTTATATTTAATTTATTATAATCTTCCGATAATGTGTCATCTGTCATGTGACGCGAAGCAAACTGGAAGCAGAACTCCTCGAGTTCCTAAAATTCACATGATATATTTCAATAATCATACACTTAAATAAATACATAGGAATTAATAAATTCCAACATTAATAGCGATTAAATTTAAATTATAGCACTTACCTTAGCATTGTATTCGATCGCTTTATTGTAGAAGAATCCTACATTTGACACAGTGATGGTTTGCTTTATTATCTGACTGCAATCTTTTTTAAGATTGGTTTTACAATACATTTCGGCCAATTCCATAAGCTCTGTAATGAAGTGTCGCTTCAGTTTCTGAATTATAAATTATGACAGCTTTAATATTTACGACCCAAATTACCTAATGTGTTCTCCAAAGGTAAATCGATTGTGCTGGTATATAAGTATTTCAAGAAGGCTTTATAAACGACGTAAGAAAATTTATCCGATACGGTGTATACTGATAATGAATCCGATATACTGTCGAAAAAATACTGGCAACGAATTTTAATAATGGGCTTGTGAACGTAAATAGATTGTCCTTCGACTTGTATGGTAAGATCGCTCGTCAACTAAAGGACAAAAATTATTGAATAATTTAATAATATTAAATTAATATAAAAATTATCATAAAAAATACATAACTTTTTACTTTTCATTTTTAATTCAATATGTAATTACTTAATTCAATACACACACACACACACACATACACACACACACACACACACACAAACTTATAATTCAATATATGCCTGGAATGAGACTCGAAGTTCTAATCAAAACAATCATTAACGATTGCAATTTATTTTTTTCTATATAAAAAAAAATTTTCCAATTCTTTCTTAGAAAAATCTACAAATCTCTTACAAATCTTTATATTTTTTATACCAACCAACCAAGCGAATATAAAAATATGTATTATATATAGTTAATTTTACTATATATAATGCAAAAAAGTACATACAAAACAATAATATAAAACATACCGGATCATCAAATGCTGCTTCTAAGGATTCTAATATATTTAATACTTTTTCAGTATACTTGTAATTATAATTATTCGTAATTCGCACGGTGTGTAAAGAGTTATGCACAATCAATGGCTTGTTCGGACGTTTCCACGTACTGTGCACAAATACATCAAAAATTCTTGAAAATTTCGTCGGACAAGGTTGGGTAATCTCTTGCGAGAAGTACAAACCCCATACATAGATAGTCCTATCATAGCCGACGGCAATGCTCATGTTACCATAAGCATCAATATTCAAAACCTTTCCCATCTGAGGCACGTTCACCTATTGATTATATGATTTTTTTATTATATCATTTCTCGTTCCACTCAGCGCATGGCGATTATTAAAAAGTTTTTTCAATTTTCATTCATGAATTACCATGATCGGACCGGACGGTTTTTGATTGTTCTTTACGCCCAATTGCCCATAAAAGTTATCGCCCCAGGCATAGAGCTCTCCTTTATTTGTGATCGCCAACGTATGAGAGAATCCACAGACCATCTTAACTAAAACATTAATCTCCCATGAAGATGTTCGATACTGTGATATTCTTAGAGACCAAATCTCAGATATAAATTTTTAAAAAATTTACCTATTTTATTTTCCGAGAACGTCGTAATTTCGCGTGGATATTTGTAATATTTTTGCGCCCGGTCGAATGAAATCTGGCCGTTATAGTTATCGCCCCAACCATACAGTTTGTTTTCGTCAGTTATAACCATATTGAATTTATGACCACACGCGATATAAATAATATTCTTGTTCTTTAATCTACGTTTTACTTGCCTCACTCTACGATTAAAAATAGCTATGTTTTTATTACCATCTAGCATATAATTACCGTTTCTCCAAGCATACACCTAAATTACAAAGAATTGTTTAGATTATAAGAATAACTATTATCGTTATCATTGTGATAGTTTAATTCTTTTGCTTACCTTTCCATGGCTAGTCAGAGCGAGAAAATGATAATTGCCGCATGCAATGTCCACGATACCCTTGTAGTTTAAGCTAGCGACTTGAATAAACGTGGGTACGTCGGATTGCTCCTGATTCGAATCGCGCTTTTTCGTGAATTTGTAGACATAAACCTTTTAAAAATAACATAGTTGTAAAATGCACTTTTTGATTCTATTTTTTCCAATTTCTAATTTTATATTTATAATGTTAAATATTTAAGGATGACAGCATTGCTAGAAAAGAAAAGATTAATGATGAAGTTTTATATTATTCCATTGTCAAGTGCTTTTCAGTTTGATAAATTTTACAAACTTATTGGCCATTATGATATTCCAAAAAAATTGTACGTTTTCTCGTGTTTTTAAAATATTATGAAAATTAATTAAGTTACAATTGTATGTATGTATATTGTTTTAATTTTTACGAAACTGGATTGAATGTATGAAGAATTAAAAATGTTCTGCAATCTCTGTTTTTTCTTGTTTAGCAGATTTATATATTTTTAAAACTTTTTCATTTTTTTCTTATTAAAAAGATAAAAGTTACATCATTATAATCTTTCACATCTCATAGTCTTAATTTTAAAAATACTTGTATGTTGAAATAAGTATTATTAAGTAATGGCCAAATATCTACACTTCTAATGCCATTTATTTATTTAATATAAATTTTAGGTAATTTTTATACTTATTATTATATAGTATATTTTATTATGATTTCACACGCATGTATATATATAAATTTTCATTTTCATTTGTTTGCTAAGAAACATTCACAATTCGGAAGATTAAAACCTCATTCTACATTAATCTTATCTTTTAAGCAATTTAAAATTCATTAATGTTAAATTCTTAAATGTTGCCAGTAGATAAAATAAAAGACGTAAGTTAAATCGATCACACTGATAATTTATTGATATTCCTTATAAGGATTAAAACCCATGATCGAAACATTACCAACCAATAAATTGCCAGGGTCGATTTAACTTACGTCTTTTAAAATTTATTTATTTCTAGAAACTCAAATATGCATTATTCTAAGAATATGAACTCTTTTATATACCTCTCCCTCCTCTGTAAGTGCCAAGACGATACTCCAGCTGTGAGCAAAGGTCTGAATGTTTTTTCCACACAATTCTTTTATCTTTTTTGCGTAGGAAAAAATATGTACGTGATCAGTCATTGAACGAAAATCTTTATTACAATCTATGTTGTAAACATTCTTATCCTTTGTCACAATTACGGCACCCCTAGATGTTTCATACTTACCTTCAAAATATTATGCTGTGAGTAACAATATTACATAGCAAGAAAAGACAATAAATGAAAAAAATAAATTTTACCATACAACACAACCATGTGAATTTGTTGGGTAAATTCCTCCTTTAGGTAATGAAAGAATGGCCAATATTTAAGATCTATTGGAATTATCTTTTCCGCTAAAATGCACTGCAAGATTCTCTTCTCATATTTTTGCATCTCTCTATAAATGATTTATAATTTTCAGTTTAGTTGCTTATTTGATTGGAATTAATTATACTTTATGTTATCGGACGCTTTTTATTTTTTCCTATTATCTTACCGACATCTACGATTATTTCGACATCGTTACCGCCCAGCAGTAACTTGTATAGAAAAAAAGAGAAAAACAAAATTATACTTACTCGTTTTCGTTAGTTGTTATTTCTGAATTTCTCTTCTCTATATCTTTCGGGGAGCAGAATTTTTTTGAAATCGACATGATAGAAACGCGACTTTATGTTGATAAGGAGTGAAAAATGCTTTTCCTTCTTCTTTTTCTCTCAAACAAAACTCATTCAAAACTTTTCACGCTTTTATTATTTTCTTCGCAGAAAGATCAAGTCGAAACACACTCATATAATAATAAAAATAATTGAAAAAAATGGATGAAAAATTATTCATGTGCACCACGTGTTCTTCATAGTTCCCTTGTTGAATGTTGCTTTAGGGCGCATTCAAACTTTGGTAGGAGAAAAGCGAGAAATAGAAAAGCAAAAACCAATCAATTCGTATTGGTAGCATATTCTGCTCTTCTGTGATTGGCTCCTGCTTTTCTTTTTTCTATCAAGGTCTGAATGCGCCTTTAGGGAGATCATGATTCAATCACGTAATACAAAAAATCTGCAAGAGCGGAGGGAAATGAATAAACACTTTAATCGACGAGGTTCACTTACTTCTTCGTAAAGATTAAGAATTTCGCACAAGTAAATACTTTTATACGAGTAACGCACATGAAAAAATATATATTCAAGAATCAACAAAGAGATATTATTCCAACTTGAGGAATGTGCGGGCAGAAACTTGCTTACTTCGCATGTGATTTGTTCCCACGCTTAACTGAGAAAAAATATATGTAATGCATATGTATATGTTACTATTAGTATTTATATATGAATTAATTTCTCTGATTTATTTTCTTAACTCTTTCGTACTTCCGAGACATATATATATGTCGCACCTACGAAAATTATAACTTTTAAACAAATAATCCTATCGACTTTTACTTATTTTAAAGAAAAAGGTTCAAGTTATATGTAAAAAAATCGCGCACTTTGAAGTGCAATGTTTACAATAATATATAATTATCTACTTTGCAAAAAATCAAACTTTTAGAGAATGAAGATTAACCATGTAATACTTGACAAAACATAGAATTTATGCGCTAATTATAAACTTTTATAAAGTTTTATTTAAGTGTGATTATAACTTTATTATGATAAATATTATAATATTTTATATATGTAATCAAAGTAAGACGACGCGTGCGACGGGCATTCAAGTCTCGCGGCAGATGCGCGGCTTGCAAAGAAAAGTGTATAACAACGCTATCAGTCGAACATGTGTGTGTGTGTATATTTAGAAAAAAACATAATATATATTTAAAAAAATAAAATCTAAGCTCATATTTTAAATATATTAATATTTAATTTTTCTATAGTCGCCATCTTAAATCTGCCATTTTGAATTTAAATTTTAATGATAAATTTGGAATTAGCACCCAAAACCTTATAAAATTGTCTTTGAATGAAACACATCTCTTTTGGGAAAGCTGGAGGTACGAAAGGGTTAATTGCATATATAAATTAAAAGAGATTTAATTATACAAAGTTTATAATCAATATGAGAGTGTATCCAAGTTCTATGGCGGTTATTTATACCTATACAATTTTGTCTACTCGCGCGAAAATTTTCTTTGTCGCCATTCGATTAAATGAATTACATTAAATGAAAAATATGCTAACTAGGGCGACACTGAGAAGAAATAGAATGGATTTATAATTTCTTCTTTCCATTACAACTAATCAATTCTTTAATTATAATTACATATTGCATGTATATAAAAAAATGCATATTATACATATATAAGAAAAAAATTATCTATACTGTAAATGATTTTCTGATTGAAATTTTTATTATTATTTTTCTCTATCTTTTATGATCTCAATAGATATTAATATATTTTTAGTGATTCTTTTATTTGATTATTCACTTTTTCATAAAAGACACTAGTGAGAGAAAAAAAAATTTTTATGAGAAAAATAAAATTTCTTATTTCTTTTTATGAAATTTATTATTAAAGAATTGAATCAATTTTGTAAATACTTCAATTGATAAATAAAATTAGATGAAATTATATATTGTATATTTATATTACGTAATATTATGTTAAACTATAGAATGGTAACTGGAACAAGGTTTACCTTATTCGATATGTATAGCTTCATTGATACATATATGGGAATAAAAAAACAATTGACAATTTGGCACAAAACTTGCACTTAACAAAAATTATCTTTTAAAAATATCTTCTTCAGCTGCTTCTTCAGCTGCTCTGCGTATAAAATTATATTTTGTATTCATGTCTAACTTAATATACTCTTCCGATAGTATTACAGCTTTCATGTGACGCAAAGCAAAGTGCAAGCAGAATTTCTCGAGTTCCTGTAATTCACATGATATACAATGATATTGTACACATATAAATAAATACATTGCAATTAATAAATTCCACGAGTAATAGTAATTAACTCCAAAATACTTGTAATACTTACCTTAGCATTGCATTTGATCGCCTTATTGTAGAAGAAGGCTACATTTGACACAGTGATGGTTTCCTTTATTATTTCGCTAGAATCTTTTATAAGATTGGTTTCACAGTACATGTCGGCCAATTCCATAAGTTCTGTAATAAAATGTTGTTTCAGTTTCTGAATTGTAAATATGTAATAATTTACATTTACAGCTTCAATTACCTAATGCGTTCTCCGCAGGTAAATCGATTATGCCGGTATACAAATATTTCAAGAAGGCTTTATAAACGACGTAAGAAAATTTATCTGATACGGTGTACACTGAATCCGATATGCTGTCAAAAAACAATGTTTGTCATTATGTAACCAAAGTTGAGAAATTCTAAATAATTCTTTTCTAAGTTTACCTTTGAATATTTTCAATCCAATCATGTTGAAACATGTTTTTAAAATACTGACAACGAATCATAAGGATAGCCTTGTGAACATAAATAGGTCGTTCTTCTACTCGTATGGTAAGATCACTCGTGCACTAAAGAACAAATTATTAAATAATAGTATTAGATTAATATTTTTCACTTTTAATATTATAATTCAATATAGGACTGGATTGAGACCAGAAATTCTAATCATAATAATCATTAACAATTGCAATTTATATTTTCTAGTAGAATTAATATTTAATTCTCTCCTACAAAATCTACAAATTTCTTACAAATCTCTATTCTTTTATACCAACCAAATTAAAATGAAAATATGTATTGCATATAGTTTTATGCTATATAATTACAAAATGCATACAGAATAATTATGAGACATACCGGGTCATTAAATACTGCTCTTAGCGATTCCAATATATTCAATATTTCTTTAACATTGAAATTATTGAAATTATTCGTAAGTACAATGAATGGTTTGAACATGGATGTCTGCAGGCTGTGCACAGACACGTCATGAATGTTCGAAAACTTCGTCGGAAACGGGATATTAATACAAGATCTCTTTTTGTTAGTAAAATAAGAATTGCAATAAAATTCACCCCACACGTAGATAATCCTATCAGTGCCGACGGCAACGCTGAAGAAATGATAAGCAGCGATATCCAAAATCTTTCCCATGTCGGGGACGTTTACCTGTCGATCATATCTTTCGTTATGTCCGCCATTCCACTCATCATAGCAATTATTAAAAAGTATTTATCAATAATAAATGAATTACCACTGTCGGACCGGAGGATTTCCTATTGCTATTTACACCTACTTGTCCACGACTGTTATCGCCCCAGGCATAGACTTCTCCTTTACATGTGAGCGCTAACGTATGACTGTCCCCGCAAGCCACCTTAACTAAAATGTTAATCTCTCATAGAAATGTTCGATACTAACATTTTCAGAAATAAAATCTCAGACATAAATATTTAAAAAATTTACCTATTTCATCCGAGATTGTGATAATTTCGTGTGGGTGTTTGTAATATGTTTGGGACCGGACGTTTGAAATCTGATTTCTCCCGTTATAGCCCCAACCGTATATAGTATTTTCGTCAGTTACAACTATGTTGAAAAATAAACCACACGCGATATGGACAACTTTCTTCTTCTCCAATTTATGTTTCATCTGCCTTGGCACATTAAAAGCTGTGTTTTCGTTACCAATCTGACTATCATTTTTTTCCCAATAATTTCCCCAAGTATACACCTAAATTACATACAACTGTTTATTAGAATGATTATTATTGTTATCATTGTGATAGCTTAATTTTTTATTTACCTCTCCATCGCTGGTCAGAGCGAGAATATATAACTCTCTACATGCGATGTCCACGATACGCTTGTCGCTTAATTCGGCGACTCGAATAAACGTGGATAAGTACAAAATTTCATTAGAGTTAGGGTTTTTCACCTTTTCGCAGTAATAAACCTTTTAAAAAAGCATAGCTATAATACATTTTTTGATCCGATTTTCTGAATAAAATTTAGAATATTTAAGTATGAAAGCACTTGGAAAGATTTGACAAAAAAATTCAAGATAAAGCTTGATATTATTTCATCCTAAGTACTTTTCAACATGAGAAATTTATATAATAAATTTATATAAATTCATTGACCATATTGATACGTGTAAAAAAAAGTTTTCTCGCATTTTAAAAATATTATGAAACCAAATGTATGTGTGTGTGTATTACTTTAATTTTTACGACCATATTGAATGTAAAAAATTCAAAATTACGTGCAATATCTGCTTTTTTATATCCATTAGAGATATTTTCAAAATTATTTTCGTAATTTTTCTTATTAAAAAAATAAAAATTATATCATTACAATATTTTACATATTAATATTAACAATATTTGTTGAAAAAAATATTATGGCTAAATATTTGTTCTCCTAGTCTAAGCAATTTATTTATTTAATATATATATCTTTTTTATTTAATATATATATCTTTATTAATATATATATCTTTCTTAATTATAATTTATCTACTTACATTTTATTATGATTTCACACACACGTGTATATGTAATAATTTTCATTTTCACTTGTTCTCGAAAAAAAGTTCATGCTTTAGGGATGATATAAAACCTCCTAATATCAATTTTATTCATTCAAGGAATATGAATTTTGACGTACCTCTCCCTCTTCTGTAAGTGCCAGGATAGAATTACATCTGTCTGCAAAGATCTTTATGTTTTTTCCACACAATTCTTTTATTTTTTTTAGTGCAGTAGGCGTGTCTCCAGTCTTTAAGTGCTTTTTTTTATAATGTAAGTTGTAGACATTCTTGTCCTTCATCACAATTATAACCGCATTACCAGAATTGTCTGTCTCAAATTGCCATGGTATAAAGAATAATATCACATAATAAAAAAGACAATATAATGAAAAATGGTAAATCTTACCATAAACCATAACCATGTGAATTTGTGCTATAAATCCCACATTTAGCATATGAAAGAACAGCCAATATTTAAGATCTATTGGAATTATCTTTTCCACTAGAACGCATTGCAAGATTCTCTTCTCAAATTTTTGCATCTTACTACAAATAATTTGATAACTTTAAGTTTAGTTACTTTATTTACTTATTTTGATTTGAATTAGTTGTACTTCATATTATCGCACACTTGTTGTTTTCACTTATGATCTTGCGACATCTGCGATTATTTCGACATTGCTATCGCCTAGCAGCGATAAAAATATAAAGGAAGAAAAAAACAAGACCATCGAACTTACTTTTTTTTAATTGTTGTTTGTGAATTTCTCTTCTTTACATTTTTATTCGGAGAAAGTAATGTTGACGATGTGATTGTAACGTCATTTTGTATTAATTCTCTGTGTACAATCTCGGTACTCATATCTAATTTAAGATAATCTTCCGATAATATGTTAGCTGTCATGTGACGCAAAGCAAACTGGAAGCAGTACTTCTCGAGTTCCTAAAATTCACATGGTTCAACGATATATTATACACATAAGTAAATACATTGCAATTAATGAATTTTCTAACATATAGCGATTAACTTTGACTTATAGTATTTACCTTAGCATTGTACTCAATCGCTTTATTGTACAAGAATGCTACATTTGACACAGTGATGGTTTGCTTTATTATCCGACTGCAATCTTTTTTAAGATTCGTTTCACAATACAACTCGGCCAATTCCATAAGCTCTGTAATGAAATTTCGCTTCGATTTCTGAACTGTAAGTTTGTGATAATTTACGTTTACAATTTCAATTACCTAATGAGTTTTCCGAAAGTAAATCGATTGTGCCTGTATACAAGTATTTCAAGAAGGCTTTATAAACGATGTAAGAAAATTTATCCGATACGATGTATACTGGTGATGAATCCGATGTACTGTCAAAAAAAGCATGTGACATTATGTAATAATCAAAGTTAAAAAATTCTCATTAAAAGTACCAGTCTCTTTTTTTAAATGTTTACCTTTGAACATCTTCAGTGCAATCATGGTAAAACATGTTTCTAAAATACTGGCAACGAATAATGAGAATAACCTGGTGAACGTAAATAGGTTGTCTTTCGACTTGTATGGTAAGATCGCTCGTCAACTGAAAGACAAAAATTATTGAATAATTTAATAAGATTAAATTAATATAAAAATTATCATAAAAAATACATAACTTTTCACTTTTAATTCAATATATAATACTAAATTCAATACTTAATTCAATACACACACACACACACACACACACACACACACACACACACGCGCGCGCACGCACGCACGCACGCACGCACGCACGCACGCACGCACTTATAATTCAATATATGACTGGAATGAGATCTAAAGTCTTAGTCAAAACAATCATTAATGATTGCAATTTATATTTTTCTTACTTTTTGTTATATTTTTCTGTATAAAAAATTTTTTTCCAATTATTTCTTTCAAAAATCTGCAAATCTCTATGTTCTTTTATACTAACCGATCAATCTAATATGTAAATATGTATTATACAGGGATGGAAAAGTTACTTTTTAAAAGTAACCTTTACCAAGTAAAAAAAGTAATTCGTTACCGTTATTAGTTACTTATTTTTAAAAATTACTCTTCAAAAGTAACGATTCATTATTTTTCCCGTTACTTTTAATGTCAAAACAAGATAAAACTAAAAAGAATTCCGCATAAAGTAAAAAAATTATTTTGGTAAAAAAAAAATATTAATATGTGTATATATATGATATATGTATATATGATATATTATTATATATATAATTAAAAAAATATTTTTTATTAAAATATTAATAAAAACAACAAATTTTTTATTTTAAATTTACAAAACCGTAAAAATTTAAAGAGATATAGATTTTAAAGCACTTAACATGTAACTTCACATGTAAATAAAAAAATTTTAATTTCCATTAAATTTATAAATACAGCTAAATTTACATTTTTTTTGTGCTCTCGTCCGATATTACATCAAATTTAAAAGCTGGCCAATCACATTCATTCCTCAGAAGAATGGAATAACTGTGATTGATCAATGACATCATTAATCGCTCTCAGAGATGTCTGTGAAGCTGGCACGACAATCTACGAATTTCAAAAAAATACTAATTGTAAGAGATCTGATAGCACTTTTCATAGTTCTACAGTTCCTGAAAATTAATAAATAATTACATAATTATAAAATAGTAAACGGTTGGAACTTTGTGCAAAAATATTTCTAAAGGATAGAACTTTTATAGAACCGTCCAGAACTGACGTTAAAACTAGAGAAAATCAGCGACACATTTTCACTAAATGCTGGTCAAGAACATAAAAAATTGATAAAAAATTATTAATTTTTGGAATATCGATTTAAAATTGCATATATAGGCAGAACTATAACAAAACTATCGAGAACTGTTGTCAAAAATAGATAATTTTCATCGCGTTTTAGTACTTTAGAGAGAAAATGCCATACTGTGTAATTGTAAAAAATTGTTTAAAAAATAGTAAATAGTCAGAACTCTGTGTAAAAAGTGTTTCTAAAATTGCCGTTAAAACTACAGAAAATCATCAGTACGACACATTTTTACTAAGTGCTGGTCGAGGATATTAAAAATTCATAAAAAATTATTAATTATTGAAAGAACTTTTGCTAAAAATAATAATATTCAACGCGTTTTAGTATTATAGAGGAAAGAGTGTCGTGCTAGATTCGCGAGGTTACACATTTTTTCGATTTCGATTTTTTAATATAAGAAATGCGGAACTCTTTTTTAAATTTTATCAGAAACTATAGAACTATGAAAAGTGCTATCAGAACTCTTAGTATTTTTTTTTAATTCGTAGATTGTCGTGCCAGCTTCACAGACATCTCTCGAAGCAATAAATTTCATCCGAAGTATTATCGAATTTTATATGAATGTCGATCGACTAAAAATTGAATATTATAGAAATACGATGTAAGTAAGTATAGAAATACGATGTCAGTAAGTATTATCAAAATATGAAAAGTAACGATAAAAGTAACTGTTAAAATCGTTATCGTTACTAAAAAATGTAAATACGTTATCGTTACAGAAAAAAAATGTATCGCCGTTACCAGTCCGTTATCAAAAAAAAAGTAACTATAACGCCAACGGCGTTACAAGTAACGCGTTACTTCCCAACCCTAGTATTATATATACTTAATTTTACCATACATACATATATATATATATATATATATATATATATATATAATGCAAAAAAGTGCATACAAAACAATAATATGAAACGTACCGGATCATCAAATGCTGCTCCTAAGGATTCTAATATATTTAATATTTCTTCAGTATACTTGTAATTATAATTATTCGTAATTCCCTCAGTGTGTACAGAATCATGCACAATCAACGGCTTGTGCATGCGAATCGACATAGTGTGCGTAAACACATCGCAAATTCTTAAAAATTTCGTGGGAAAAGGTTGAGTAATCTTTTGATCAAAGTAATTACCCCATACATAGATAGTCCTATCATAGCCAACGGCAACGCTCATGTTACCATAAGCGTCAACATTTAAAACCTTTCCCATTTGTCGCACGTTCACCTGTTGATTGTATCATTTTTTATTATACAATTTCTCGTTTCGCTCAAAACGTGGTGATTAATAAAAAATTTTTTAAATTTTTATTCTTGAATTACCACGATTGGATCGGAGGATTTTATCTTGTTATTTCTGCCCACTTGTCCACAACTGTTACCGCCCCAGGCATAGATCTCTCCTTTATTTGTAAGCGCCAACGTATGCGCGTATCCGCAGACCACCTTATCTAAAACATCAATCTCTCATGAAGATGATCGATACTGTAATATTCTTAGGGACCAAATCTCAGACATAAATTTATAAAAAATTTACCTATTTTATCCGAGAATGTGGTAATTTCGCATGGGTATACGTATTGTTTTTGCGACTGTATGGTTGAAATCTGGCCATACTTGTTACTGCCCCAACCATATAGTTTGTTTTCGTCAGTTATAACCATATTGAATTTTTCACCACACGCGATATGAACAACATTCTTTTTATCCAATTCATGTTTTACTTGCCTCACCCTACCAGTAAAAATAGCTGTGTTTTTATTACCATCCAGCATATAATTACCATTTCTCCAAGCATACACCTAAATTACAAACAATTTTTTAGCTTATGAGAATAATTCTTATTGTTATCATTGTGATAATTTAATCTTTGGCTTACCTCTCCATCGCTGGTCAAAACGAGAAAATGATGTTTGCCGCATGCAATGTCCACGATACGTTTCTTATTAAAGCCAGATACTCGAATCGGTGTGGACATAATAGGCCATTTCTTAGTGATTTCGTGTTTATCGAAAACCCAGAAGTAAACCTTTTAAAAATAGTATAGTTCTAATACATTTTTTGATTTCTTGAATCTCATTTTATGTTTAGAATGTTAATTTAAGTATAAAGCACTGCTAGAGAAGACTTAACAGAAGATTAATAATGAAGTTTGATATTATTTCTTCTTAAATACTTTTCTATTTAATAAATTTATATTATTAGCTATTTTTATATTTATGATGAAACTGGATGCTTTCTTATATTTTTAATATTATGTGAAACTAACAATAAGTGTGTGTGTGTGTATTGCTTTAATTTTTGCAATCACATTGAATGTAAAAAGTTAAAAATGTGCTGCAATTTCTGCTTTTCTTTGTTAATCAGTTTTCTCTTTTTTTTATTTTTTTTTTTTTATTAAGAGAAAAGTTACATCATTATAATCTTTCATATCCCATAATTTAATTTTAAATATCATAATTTTAAAAATATTTGTATGGTGAAATAACTGTTATAGTCAAATATATGTACTTCTGAGTAATTGATTTATTTTTAATAAAAATTTTAATTAATTTATCTACTTATTTTTATATAGTATATTTTATTATGATTTCACACGCATGTATATATGTATACATTTTCATTATCACTTGTTTTCCTTAAGAAAGGCAATTCAAAAGGCTATAAAACCTCATTCTATATCAATCTTATCTTTCAAGTAATATAAAATTTATTTATTCTCACAAATTTAAATATGCCATCAAAGCACATTCAAAGAATATGAACTTTTTGATATACCTTTCCCTCTTCTGTAAGTGCCAGGATGAAATACAAGCCGCGAGCAAAAGTCTTTATGTTTTTTCCACACAATTCTTCTATCTTTTTTAAGTCGGGAGGAAAATATCTCTTAGTAATCTCCGAACTCTCATATTTACTATAACTTAGACTGTACACATTCTTGTCTTTCGTCACAATTATAGCTTTATGATCATAGTTACCTTCAAAATATTATGATTTAGAATATATATATATATATATATATATATATATATATATATATTATATATATATATATAGGGTGTTTCTAAAACTATGTCGGAGATTTTAAGGTATTCTAGGGGTTAAAATAAGAAAAAGTTCATATAAACATGGGTCCAAAAATGCTTTTCCTCCGAGTTATAGCCCTCTAAAGTTGATAGAAAAAATTGTCAAAACCACATAAAAATGAAGCTCATTATTAATTATTACGTTGTGCAAAACTTTAACGTTCTATGAAAAAGTCTCCGAGAGTTACAATACATTTTTCGATTTTTTCTCTCAACTTTAGGGGGCTATAACTCGAAGGAAAAGCATTTTTGGACTCATGTTTATATGAGCTTTTTTTCTTATTTTAATCCCTAGAATACGCTCTTAAAATCTCCGATATAGTTTTAGAAACATCCTGTATATACGTAACAATATTACACAGCGAAAAAGACAATATAATGAAAAATGGTAAATTTACCATATACCATAACCATGTGGATTTGTCGGATAAATTCCGGTTTTAGCATATGAAAGAATGGCCAATGTTTAAGTTCCATTGACATTATCTTCTCCGCTAGAATGCATTGCAAGATTCTCTTCTTATATTTCTGCATCTCTCTGTAAATGGTTGATAACTTTCATTAATTGTTTATTCATTTTAATTTGAATTAATTGTACTTTATGTCATTGCACAGTTTCTTGTCTTCATCTAATATTTTGCCTGCGATTATTTCGACATCGCTATCGCCCATTTAGTAATTTGTAAAAAGGAAGAGAAAAGCAAAGCTATACTTACTTTTTTTCATTAATTGTTGTTTCTGCATTTCTCTTTTCTATATCTTCCGGGGAACAGAATTTTTTCGATGAACTCGACATGATAGAAACGCGACTTTGTGTCGGCAGGGGTTGAAAAATGCTTTTTCTCCTTCTTTTTCTCTCAAACACAATTTCGAAACGCTCCTATTACTTCCTTGGTAGATAGATCAAGTCGAAACGCACTTATACGATAATAAAAATAATTGAAAATTGATGAAAAACTATTCCTCTGCACCACGTGTTCTTCACAGTTCCTCCTTCTTCGAATGTTGCCACTTTAGTAGGACCACGATGGTTCCAAAAATGCAAGGCTAGGTAACAGGCAATAGGAACAGGTAATAGAAACCATTCACCAATAAATACACGGAATAGAACATATTCACCAATAGCAGCAGAGAAGATACTACTTCTTATTATCTGTTGCCTTGTGCAGCATTGTGCAAAGGCCTCTATTTTTCTCTATCTGGCAAGAGTAAAAGGAGATGTATACACTTATAATCGACGAGTTTTGCTTACTTTTTCATAAGAATTAAGAATTTTCCCCAAGTGAATACTTTTATACGAATAATGAATAAAAATAAACGTACTTGTAAAAACAAATACAGGAATCAACAGAGAGATATTATTTCAACTTGAGGAACGTGCGGGCAGAAACTTGCGTATATATTGCATGTGATTTTATGCACACTAAAAAAATATATGTAATATATATAACTAAAATATATGTAATATATATGTATATGTTACTATTAGTATTTATGTATGAATAAAATTCTCTAATTTATTTTCTTAATTGCATATATAAATTGACAAAGATTTAAATATATAAAGTTTATAACCAAGAAGAAAGTATCCAAGTTCCATCGCGGTTATTTGTAATTTATTTACAATCTATGCAATTTTGCCTACTCACAAAAAATATTTTTGTCGCCAACCGATTAAATGAAAAATATGCTAATTAGGGCGACATTGAGATGAACTAGAATGGATCTGTAATTTCTTCTTTTTATTAAAACTAATCAATTCTTCAATTATAACTACACGTTGCATGTACATAAAAGATCTATATTATATGTAAGAATAAAATTATCTATACCATAAATAATTTTCTGATTGAAAGTTTTAATATTTTTCTTTATTTCTTATGATCTCCATGAATTATAATATATTTTTAGTGATTCTCCTCTTTTTATATTTTCTTTATGATAAAAGACAAGGAGAGAAAAAAAATTTCTTATGAGAAATGAAATTTCGTATTTCTTTTTATCAAATTCATTATTTAATAATTGATTCAATTTTGTAAATATCTTAATAGCTAAAAAAATTAGATAAAACTGTATATTGAACATTTATATTATATAATATTACGTTAAACTATGGAATGGTAATTGGAATAAGGTTTATTAGACATGTATAGCTTCATTGATACATGTACAGAAATAAAAAAACAATCTGGGATTTAGCTGAAAACTTATGTCAAAAGAATGATATTCCGAAAGTATTTCCTTCAGCTGCTCTGCGCATAAAATTATCTTTTGTACTCGTATCTAACTTAATAAAATCTTCCGATAGTACTACAGCTTCCATGTGACGCAAAGCAAAGTGGAAGCAGAATTCCTTGAGTTCCTGTAATTCATATGATATTCGATGATATATTGTACACACATAAATGGATACATTGCACTTAATAAACTCCAACATTAATAGTAATTAAATCCAACCTGCAATATTTACCTTAGCATTGAATTCGATCGCCTTATTGTAGAAGAACATTACATTTGACACAGTGATGACTTTTATTATTTTCTGACTGCAATCTTTTAGAAGATTGATTTCACAATACATGTCGGCCAATTCCATAAGTTCTGTAAGAAAGTGTCGTTTCAGTTTCTGAATTGTAAATTTGTGATAATTTACGTTTAGATTCAATTACCTAATACGTTCTCCGCAGGTAAATCGATTATACCGGTATATAAATATTTCAAGAAAGCTTTATAAGTGACGTAGGAAAATTTATCCGATACGGTGTGCACTGATATGCTGTCAAAAAACAATGTTTGTCATTACGTAACCAAAATTAAAAAATTCTGAATAAGAGTATCAATTTTTTTCCAAAGCTTACTTTTGAATATTTTCCTTCCAATTATGTCGAAACATGCTTTTAAAATACAGACAACGAATCTTAAGGATAGTCTTGTGAACATAAATAGGTCGTTCTTCGACTCGTATCGTAAGATCACTCGTCAACTGAAGAACATATTATTAAATAATAATATTAGAATAATATAAAAATTATCATAAAAAGGTAGGTAACTTTTTACTTTTAATATTATAATTCAATATAGAACTGGATTGAGACCAGAAGTTTCACAACAATCATTAACAAAATTATAATATATTTTTTCTAGTAGAAAAAATTCTCTAAATTCTTTTTCCAAAATCTATACATCTCTTATAAACCTTTATTCTTTCTAACAATCAAATCAAAATGAAAATATGTATCACATATAGTTTTATGCTATAAAATAAAAAAAATGCATAAAGAATAACAATGAAACATGAACATACCGGATCATCAAACATTGCTCTTAGAGACTCCAATGTATTCACTCTTTTTTCAACAATCTTGAAAATATGATTCATAAGTACGATCGATAAATTGTTGTTGGTTATCGAGAAAGAGTGCGCGTATGCATCAATAATGTTCGAAAACTTCGTGGGAAACGGGATATTAGTTTGAAAATTGTAACGAAATTGACCCCACACATAGATAATATTATTACAGCCAACGGCCATGCTGAAGTTAGTACAAGCAGAGATATTCAAAACCTTTCCCATTTCGGGGATGTTCACCTGTCGATCGTATCCTTCCTTATTATTCTGTTCCTTGTTTCACTTATGATGGTAATTATTAAAAAGTTTTTATTAATAATTCATGACTTACCACGGTCGGACCGGAGGGTTTCCCGTTGCTATTTACACCTACTTGTCCACAAGTGTTATTGCCCCAGGCATAGACTTCTCCTTTACATGTGAGCGCTAACGTATGACTGTCCCCGCAGGCCACCTCAACTAAAATGTTAATCTCTCATAGAAATGTTCGATACTAACATTTTTAGAAATAAAATCTCAGACATAAATATTTAAAAAATTTACCTATTTTATCCGAGATTGTGATAATTTCGTGTGGGTATTTGTAATATTTTTGGGGCCGGACTATTGAAATCTGACCGTCTCTGTTATCACCCCAACCGTATATTGTATTTTCGTCACTTACAGCTATGTTGAAATATGAACCGCACGCGATAAGGAAAATATTTTTGTCCCAATCATATTCTCCCAAAACATTTTCTTTCCAATCATTTTGTTCTGAAACATTTTCTTCCCAATCATTTTGTTCTGAAACATTTTCTTCCCAATCATTTTGTTCTGAAACATTTTCTTCCCAATCACGTTCTTCCAAAACATTTTCTTCCCACTCTTCCCACTCTTTATCTTTCCAAACACGCACCTAAATAACAAACAATTGTTTAGATTTATGAGAACGATTATTATCGTTATCATTATGATGATTTAATCTTTTACTTATACCTCTCCATCGTTAGTCAGAGCGAGACCATTTAACTTTCCGCATACGATGGTCACGATTCCTTGCCTGCTTAAGTTGATGACTCGAATAAAGGTGGATATATAAGGAGCCTCTTCCCAGTAGTGATTTTTAGCGATGTCACTGAAATAAACCTTTCAAAAATAGCATAGCTGTTATTCGTTTTTTGATCTGATTTCCTGAATCACCTTTAGAATATTTAAGTATGAAAGCACTTGAAAAGACTTTACAAAAAATTCAAGATAGTTTGATATTATTTCATTCTCAGTATTTTGCAACATGATAAATTTATATAAATTCATTGGCCATGTTGATACATGTACAAGAATTAAAAGTTTTCTCGCATTTTTAAAATATTACGAAACTAAATGTGTGTGTATGTGTGTATGTATTGGTTTAATTTGTACAACCATATTGAATGTAAAGAATTAAAAATTAGGTACTGCAATATCTGCTTTTATATGTCCATTAGAGATATTTTCAAAATTATTTTCGTAATTTTTAACTTATTAAGAAAATAAAAATTACATCATTACAATCTTTCACATATTAATTTTAAAAATATTTGCATGTTGAAATAAATATTATAGCCAAGTAACTGTTTTTCTAATCAAAACAATTTATAATATTTATTTAATATTCTTAATTATAATTTATCTACTTATATTTTATTATGATTTTACACACACGTGTATATATAATAATTTTCATTTTCACTTGTTCCTGAAGAAATGTTTATGTTTTAGGAATGATATAAAACCTTCTAATAACATTATTATTCATTCAAGGAATATATAAAGCTCTGATATACCTCTCCCTCTTCTGTAAGTGCCAAGATAAAGCTACTGCAGCGTTGAAAGATCTTTATGTTTTTTCCACACAATTCTTTTATTTCTCTTAAATAGAGAGCAGTGTTTAGGTAACCAATCATTGAAAAATCATTTGCATCATAATTAAAGTTGTAAACATGCTTGTCCTGCGTCACAATAAATATTGTAACTGTACGATACCAGACACCTTCAAAATATTATAATATATAATTATATAAAAATATATAAGTAACAATATTACATAGCCAAAAAGACAATACAATGGAAAATGATAAATTTTACCATCTAAAATGTGAATTTGTGAGATAAATTCCGACTCTAACAGATGAAAAAACGGCCAGTGTTTAAAAAACGTTGAAATTATCTTTTCCGCTAAAATGCATTGCAAGATTCCCTTCTCATATTTTGGCATTTCACTACAAATAATTTAATAACTTTAAGTTTAGTAACTTATTCACTTCGATTTGAATTAATTGTACTTCATGTCATCGCACGGTTCTTGTTTTCACCTATTATCTTACCATATGCGATTATTTCAACATTTCTATCCTCAGCAGCAACTCGTATAGAAAGGAAGAGAAAAACAAGACTGCCGTACTTACTTTTTTTTAGTTGTTGTTTTCAAACTTCTCTTCTCTACATTTTTATTCGGAGAATAGAATGTCGACGACGTGATAGTAACGTCATTTTGTATCAATTCTTTGTGTACAATCTTAGCCTTGGTACTCATATATAATTCAAGATAATCTTCCGATAATGTGTTAGCTGCCCTGTGACGCAAAGTAAATTGAAAACAAAACTCCTTGAGTTCCTAAAATTCACATGATATTCAAAGATATATTATATACATAAATAAATACATTGCAATTAATGAATTTCAATAATAATAGCGATTAACTCTGAATTGTAGTACTTACCTCAGAATTGTACTCGATCGCTTTATTGTACAAGAATTTTACATTTGACATAGTAATGGTTTGCTTTATTATCTGACTGCAATCTTTTTTAAGATTGGTTACACAATACACGTTGGCCAATTCCATAAGATCTGTAATAAAGTATCAGTAGTTTTCAATTTCTGAATTGTATGTTTGTGATAATTTACGTTTACAGTTTCAATTACCTAATACGTTTTCCAAAGGTAAAAAATAGATTGTGCCAGTATATAAGTATTTGAAAAAGGCTTTATAAACAATGTAAGAGAATTTATTCGATATAGTGTATACTGGTGATGAATCCGATATACTGTCGAAAAAATACTGGCAACGAATATTAAGAATAGCCTTGTGAACGTAAATAGATTTTCCTTCGACTTGTATAGTAAAATCGCTCGTCAACTGAAGAACAAAAATTATTATATTATTTAATAATTTAATAATATTAAATTAATATATAAGTTGTCATAAAAAATACATAACTTTCTACTTTTCATTTTTAATTCAATGTGTAATACTTAATTCAATACACACACACACACACACACACACACACACACACACACACACACACTAATGATTCAATACATGATTGGAATGAGACATGAAGTCTTAATCAAAAAACAATTATTAACAGTTGCAATTTATTTTTTTTTGTATAGAAAAAAATTTTTTTAAATTCTTTCTTACAAAAATTTAAATCTTTATATTTTTTAAAATTAACCAACCAAGCTAATATGAAAAATATGTATTATATATATTTAATTCTACTATATATAATGTCTATTATATATAATGTATACTATATATAAGAAAGTATATACAAAACAAAAATATGAAACATACCGGATCATCAAATGCTGTTCTTAGGGATTTTAATATATTTAATGCTTCTTCAACATACTTGTAATTGTAATTATTCGTAATTCCCACAGTGAGCACAGAATCGTGCATAATCAACGGCTTGTGCATGCGTCTCCACATATTATTATGCATAAACACGTCAAAAATCCTCGAAAACTTCGTGCGAAAAGGTTGGATAATACTTTCGTACAGGTACCATGTACCCCATATATAAATAGATCTATCATAGCCGACGGCAATGCTCATGTTAGCAAAGGCGTCAACATTTAAAACTTTTCCCATCTGAGGCACGTTCACCTGTTGATTGTACCATTTTTCATTATATCATTTCTCGTTCCTCAGCGCGTGGCGATTACTAAAAAGTTTTTCGAATTTTCATTCATGAATTACCACAATCGGTTCGAAGAATTCTCTGTTGCCATTAACACCAATTTGTCCAAAATAGTTATCGCCCCAGGCATAGACTTCTCCTTTATTTGTGAGCACCAATGTATGCGAGTTTCCGCAGACCACCTTAACTAAAACGTCATTCTGTCATGAGGATGTTCGAAACTGTAACATTCTTAGAAATAAATTAAAAAAAATCTTAGACATAAATATTTAAAAAATTTACTTATTTTATCCGAGAGTGTAATAATTTTGTGTGGGTGTTCGTAATATTCTTGGGGCTGGACGATTCTCGAAATCTGGCCGGAATCGTTATCGCCCCAACCGTATATTGTATTTTCGTCAGTTACAACTATGTTGAGTTCTGTACCACACGCGATATGCACAACATTCTTTCTCTCCAATTCATGTTTCACCTGCCTCGGCACACTAAAATGAGATTTTTTGTTTTTGTTATCAACCTGACCATCATTTTCTTCCCAATCACTTTCTTCCGACTCGTTGCTTTTCCAATCTCTTTCATCCAAACTTCCATTCAAATAATTACTACTTTCGTCCCAATTTATCATTCCCCAAGCAAACACCTAAATAACAAACAATTGTTTAGTTTATGAGAATGATTATTATCGTTATTATTGTGATGGTTTAATCTTTTACTTACCTTTCCATCGCTAGTCAGAGCGAGACCATGTAACTTTCCGCATGCGATGTCCACGACACGCTTGTTGATTAAGTCGTCAACTCGAATAAACGTGGATATGACAGAAACGGATATCTCACTACTGAATTTCAATTCCTCCGCGATTTCGCAAAAATAAACCTTTCAAAAATAGCATAGCCATTATACATTTTTTGATCTGATTTTCTGAATCACATTTAAAATATTTTAGTATAAAAGCACTCGAAAAGACTTGACAAAAAATTCAAGATAGTTTTATACTATTTCATCCTAAGTACTTTTTAACATGATAAATTTATATATATTCATTGGCCATGTTGATACATGTAAAAATATACAAGTTTTCTCGCATTTTTAAAATATTACGGAAACTACTAAACTAAAATATTACGAAACTAAATATGTGTGTGTATGTATTTCTTTAATTTGTACAACCATAGTGAATGTAAAGAATTAAAAATTAGGTGCTGCTAAATCTGCTTTTCTATGTCCATTAGAGATATTTTTAAAATTATTTTCGTAATTTTTATCTTATTAAGAAAATAAAAATTACATCATTACAATCTCTCACATATTAATATTGAAAATATTTGCATATTGAAAAAAATATTATAGTTAAATATTTGTTCTCCTAATCAAAGCAATTTATTTATTGATTATATATTCTTTTATTTATTCTATTTATTGATTATATATTATATATTCTTAATTATAATTTATCTATTTATATTTTATTATGATTTCACACACATATGTATATATAATAATTTTTCTCTTCACTTCTTCCCCAAGAAAAGTTCATGCTTTAGCAATGATATAAAACTTCATAATATCAATGTTATTCAGTCAAGAAATATATAAAACTCTGATATACCTCTCCCTCTTCTGTTAGTGCCAGGATAAACTCATCGCTGTGTGCAAAGGTCTTTATGTTTTTTCCACACAATTCTTTCATTTCTCTTAAATAGGGGGCAGTATGTGTATCAGTCTTTAAATGCTCTTCCTCATAATCTAAGCTATAGACATTCTTGTCCTTTGTTACAATTATAACTCCATTATCACAGTTACCTGTCTCAAATTAGCATGGCATAAGGAATAATATCACATAATGAAAAAGACAATATAATGAAAAAAAAAAAAAACAGATGAACGTTATATACGTACTATATACTATAACCATGTGAATTTGTAAGATGAATTCTGGCTTTAGCAGATGAAAGAACGACCAATGTTTAAGATCCGTTGGAATTATCTTTTCCGCTAGAATCCATTGCAAGATTCTCTTCTCATATTTTTGCATCTCACTATAAATAATATAATAACTTTAAGTTTAGTTGCTTATTCACTTCCCAATAAGCAAGAAACATTCAATCAATCAACATTCAATCGATCAACATTCTAAAATGTTGATTTTATATAAATTTTCTAAACATTATGATATAACGTTTTATAAATATTTTAAAAATATTTTAATAAATGTATTAATAACATTTAAAAAAATATTTTAATTTATGTTTTATAAATATTTTAAAAATATTATTTAATAACATCCTTCTCAAAATATTAATAAAATATTTTAGAAACATTGGTCAAAATGTTTCTTAAATGTTATTAATACGTTTATTAGAATATTTTCAAAATATTTTAAAAATATTCTAATAAATATATTAATAACATTTAAAAAATATTTTAATTTATGTTTTATAAATATTTTAAAAATGTTATTTAATAACATCCCTCTTAAAATATTAATAAAATATTTTAGAAACATTAGTCAAATGTTTGTCAAATGTTGAATGTTGATCAAATGTTTTATGAGAAACATTATCAGAATGTTAAAACAACATTAATACAATATTACTTGTAACGACATAGAAAATGTTATTTCAACATTACCGAAACCTCTAAATCGGTGTCAAAGTTTGTTCATAATGATGTTGCATACAATGTTAAAAACTACATACTTGACAACATTATGTTAGTGAATATCATTATAATAACGTTGTGATAATAATTTTTTGCTTACTGAGTTTGATTTGAATTACTTGTACTTTATGTTATCGCACAGTTTTTGTCTTCATCTATTATCTTGCCGACATCTGCGATTATTTCGACATCGCTATTGCTCATCAGTAACTTGTAAAAAGGAGGAAAAAAGCAAAGCTATGCTATACTTACTCTTCTTCGTTAGTTGTTGTTTCTGAATTTTTCTTCTCTATATCTTCCGAAGAATAGAATTTTTTCGATGAATTGGACATGATAGACACGTGACTTTGTGTCGACAAAAATTGAAAAATGCTTTTCCTTCCTCGTTTTCTCTTAAACACAACTGATTCGAAACGATCTTATTATTTTCTTTGCCGAAAGATTAAGTCGAAACGCACTCATGCAATAAAAAAAATAATTGAAAATGAATGAAAAACTAATCCTCCGCACCACGTGTTCTTCACAGTTCTTTCTTTGTCGAATGTTGCAACTTGAATGACCACGATGCAACCACGTGGTAAGTGCATTCCATTTGACTGCGTTGCGATTGACCAATTATATCGACTTGTGCATAAGGTAGCAACTATTAACCAATTAAAAGAGACCTATTTTGAATTATCCAATTGACGACGGGGTCAATTGGGTGCTAACCTACCCTCACGTGATACAAAAAATGCTATTTTTTTTTATTTGCAAGAGTGGAAAGGAATATATAGACACTTATAATAGACGTGTTTCGTTTACTTCTTTGTAAATATTAAGAATTTTGCCCAAGTGAATATTTTTATACGAATAACGAATAAAAATACGCGCACATGTAAAAATATATATGCAGGAATCAACAGAGAGATATTATTCCAACTTGAGAAACGTGCGGGTAGAAACGTACGTATTTTGCATATAATTTGTTGCCACATTGAATTGAAAAAAATATATGTAATCAGTGGCGTAGTAAAGGAAAATAGCGCTCGATCCTTTCCTCCCTTTTTACTAGGTTACTAATAATAATTATATAACGAACTAATTAATAAATTAGCAATTTATAAATAAATAATATTCTTATATTTTGAATTTTACATAAAAATTAAACAAGTTCAAAAGCTTTCTTAAAATAAACTAAAAATACATTTACATAATACTTAATTGCGCCCCTGTTAAAACAACGCCCGGGGCGTTCCCTCCGTCCTCCCCCACCCCCTTCACTACGCCACTGTATGTAATATATATGTTATTATTAGTATTTATACATGAATTAAATTATTTATTTATTTTCTTAATTGCATATATAAATTCACAGAGATTTAAAATGTATAAAGCATATAAGCAAGATGAGAATATTCAAGTTTTATTGCGGTTATTTACAATTTATTTACAACCTATACAATTTTGTCCACTCACGCAAAAATTTTTTTTGTCGTCACCCGATTAAATAAATTACTTTAAATGAAAAATATGCTAACTATGGCGACACTGACAAGAAAGAAAATGAATCTGTAATTCCTTCTTTCCATTACAATTAATCAAATCCTTAATTACATATTGTATGTATGTATATACCCAGGTAGCTAGCACACGTCATTCTGACGTCCCAAACTGGTCATTTTTGGTCAAATGTCATCAAAATGACTGATTGATAAAGATATGTCGTCAAAATAACTTTATATTGACGTCTTGATATAACATTAATTTGACGTCATATTTCAGTCATGAACTAACGATTATATTATTAAAATGTAATTAATTAATACATCGATCCCATAAAAAAATCTTTTAAAATTTTTTATATGAAATGATTTTCGCGATCAGACTTTAACAAATTTTTTTTCGACGCATGCGTTTATCGGTGCATGATTCATGTCGCTTAACTACTTAAGTATTCATTACATTAGTGCACAGAAAATATTAGCTATATCAATCGAATATAATTAAAGTGCCAAAAAATATACACATTTTTTTCTACAGTTATAATTGGTGAAATATTTTTTTATAAAACGCAGACTACGAAAGTTATTATTTGTTAAAATTTTATATGATATCAGATGTAAGTTTACGTTTAAATAAAATAATAATAACAAATATAAAACTTTTGATCTATTTTCTTATCATATTTGCATTTTACTGTAAATAATTTCTATTAAAATTTTTAATATTATTTTTCTCTATTTTTTGTGATCTCGATGGATTTTAATATATCTTTAGTAATTCTTATGCTTATATATTCACTTTTTGATAAAAGACACGGAGAGAAAAATAGTGAGAGAAAAAAAGTTACTTATAAGAAATAAAATTTCTTATTTCGTTTTAAATTCAAATTTATATTATTTACGAATTTCAAAATTATTATATAAGAATTGAATCAATTTTACAAATACTTCAATTGATAAATAAAATTAGATAAAATTATATATTGTATATTTATATTACATAATATTATGTTAAATTATGAAATGGTAACTGGGATTCATAGAAGGTAACAAGATTCATTAGACATGTATAACATCATTGATGCACGTATAGGAATAAAAAAACGATTTACTTCGAAACTTATGTCAAAAGAATCATATTCCGAAAGTATTTCGTTTTAGCTCTGCGCATAAAATTATCCTTTGTACTCGTGTCTAATTTAATATACTCCTCCGATAGGACTACAGCTTTTATATGATGCACAGCAAAGTGAAAGCAGAATTCCTCGAGTTCCTGTAATTCACATGTTATTTGATGATATATTGTACACGCATAAATAAATACATTGCCATTAATAAATTTCAACATTAATTGTAATTAAAACTGTGATATTTACCTCAGCATTGTATTCGATCGCCTTATTGTAGAAGAAGGCTACATTTGACACAGTGATGACTTTCTCTATTTTCTGACTGCAATCTTTTAGAAGATTGGTTTCACAATACATGTCGGCCAATTCCATAAGTTCTGCAATAAAGTGTCGTTTCAGTTTCTGAATTGTAAATTTGTGATAATTTACATTTACATTCAATTACCTAATACGTTCTCCGCAGGTAAATCGATTATACCGGTATATAAATATTTCAAGAAGGCTTTATAAATGACGTAGGAAAATTTATCCGAGACGGTGTGCACTGAATCCGATATGCTGTTAAAAAACAATGTTTGTCATTACGTAATCAAAATTGAGAAATTCTGTATAAGAGAACCAGTTTTCTTTTAAAGTTTACCTTTGAATATTTTCAATCCAATCATGTTGAAACATGATTTTAAAATACTGACAACGAATCCTAAGAATAACCTTGTGAACATAAATAGATCGTCCTTCGACTCGTATAGTAAGATCACTCGTCAACTGGAGAACAAATTATTAAATAATAATATTATTAAAATAATTAGATTAATATAAAATAATTACATTAATATAAAGGTTATCATAAAAATAAGTAATTTTTTAATTTTAATATTATAACAAATTAATAAATTGATAAAGAATTAGGCTCTGTTATGTATTAAACAACATTATACACGAGAGAAGAGCGATTAAGAGCCACCGTGGATGGTAGTGCGTAAATTTTTAAATATTAATAATTCGCGAAAATTAAAACGCGCACAAGACATATGCATATGTTTTACTTGTGCATTAACCAAGATATAGATTCTCATTTTTGAGAATACTATGAAACCTTTCTTTACTCCCCTGAAGAGATGTAGGCGAGAAAAATATCGGGGTGAAGTCGCTGAATCAAACCCGAGTCTTGCGCGTTTTAATTTTTGCGAATTATTAATATTTAAAAATTTTACGCACTACCATCCGCGGTGGCTCTTAATCGTTCTTTAATATTATAATTCAATATAAGATTGGAATGAGACTCGAAGTTTTAATCAAAGCAATCATTAATAATTGCAATTTATTTTTTTCTGGTAGAAATAGTTTCCTTAATTCTTTTATACAAAATCTACAAATCCCTTTTAAATCTCTATTCTTTATTATAATAACCAAATCAAAATGAAAATATGTATCACATAGAGTTTTATGCTATAAAATAAAAAATGCATACAGAATAATAATGAAACGTACCGGATCATCAAATATTGCTCTTAGAGACTCCAATATATTCAATGCTTCTTCAACATAATTGAAATTATTCGTAAATACAATCAATGGTTTAAGCATGGATGTCTGCAGACTATGCGCAGACATCACCTCATAAATCTTTGAAAACTTCGTAGGAAACGGGATAGAATGACATACATAATAAAAGTCACCCCACACATAGATAATCCCATCATAGCCAACAGCAACGCTCGAGTCACCATAAGCAGCGATATCCAAAACCTTTCCCATCTCGGGAACCTTCACCTGTCGATCATATCTTTTTTTATTACTCTATTCCTCGTTCCACTCATCATAGTAATTATTAAAAAGTTTTTTATTAATAATTCATGAGTTACCACAGTCGGACTGGAGGTCCTGTTGTTATTTACACCTAATTGTCTAAAACTGTTATTGTCCAAGGCATAAACTTCTCCTTTATTTGTGAGCACCAACGCATGTTCGTCTCCGCAGACCACCTTAACTGAAACGTCAATCTCTCATGAAAATGTTCGATACTGTAACATTCTTAGAGATCAAATTTATGACATAAATTTTTAAAAAATTTACCTATTTTATTCGAGATTTTGATAATTTCGCGTGGGTATTTGTAATATTTTTGGGGCTGGATTGAAATCTGGCCGCCCTTGTTATCGCCCCAACCGTATATTGTATTTTCGTCAGTTACAACTATGTTGAAATTTGAACCACACGCGATACGGACAACCTTCTTTTTTTCCAATTCATATTTTATCTGCCTCGACGCACTAAAATGAACCTTGTTTTCGTTATTAACTTGACTATCATTTTCTTCGCAATCACTTTTTTCCGAATTATTTTCATCCAAATCACTTTCTTCCGAATCATTTTCTTCCAAATCACTTTCTTCCGAATCATTTTCTTCCGAATCACTTTCTTCCAAATCGTTTTCTTCCGAATCATTTTCTTCCGAATCATTTTCTTCCCCATCACTTTCTTCCGAATCACTTTCTTTCGAATCACTTTCTTCCGAATCATTTTCTTCCGAATCATTTTCTTCCGAATCATTTTCTTCCCCATCACTTTCTTCCGAATCACTTTCTGCCGAATCATTTTCATCTAAATCATTTTCTTCCCAATCATTTTCTTCCGAATCACTTTCTTCCCAATTATTTTCTCCCAAAGCATGCACCTAAATAACAAACAATTGTTTAGTTTATGAGAATGATTATTATCGTTATCATTGTAACAATTTAATCTTCTACTTACCTCTCCATCACTAGTCAGAGCGAGACCATGACAGTCTCCGCATCCGATGTCCACGATACGCTTATTGCTCAAGTCGGGGACTCGAGTAAACGTGGATACCTTAGGAATCTCATCACTGAAAGAGGCCTTTTTTGCGATTTCGGAGAAATAAACCTTTCAAAAATAGCATAGCAGTTATACATTTTTTGATCTGATTTTCTGAATCACATTTAGAATATTTAAGTATGAATGTTCTTGAGAAAAATCGACAAAAAATTTAAAAGAAAATTTTATATTATTTCATCCTAAGTACTTTTCAACATGATAAATTTTTATATATTTATTGGCTATGTTGATACATGTAAATTGAAAATTTTTTCTCACATTTTTAAAATATTACGAAACTAAGTGTGTATATGTAATGCTTTCATTTTTACAACTAGATTGAATGTAAAGAATTAAAAATTAAGTGCTGCAATATCTGCTTTTTTTATATCAATTAGAGATATTTTCAAAATTATTTTCATAATTTTTCTTATTAAGAAAATAAAAATTACATTATTACAATCTTTCACATATTAATTTTAAAAATATTTGCATGTTGAAATAAATACTAAATAAATATTATGGATAAATAACTGTTTTTCTAATCAAAGAAATTTATAATATTTATTTAATATATATTCTTAATTATAATTTATCTATTTATATCTTATTATGATTTCATATGTGTATATGTAATAATTTTCATTTTCACTTGTTCCCGAAGAAAAGTTCATGCTTTAGGGATGATATAAAACTTCCTAATATCAATTTTATTCAGTCAAGAAATATATAAAATTCTGATATACCTCTCCCTCTTCTGTTAGTGCCAGGATAAACCTATCGCTGTGTGCAAAGGTCTTTATGTTTTTTCCACACAATTCTTTTATTTCTCTTAAATAGAGAGCAGTGTGTAAGTCACCAATCTTTAAATGCTTCTCTTTATAATCTAAGCTGTAGACATTCTTGTCCTTCGTCGTAATTATAGCTCCATTAGCAAAGTTATCTATTTTAATGGCATAAGGAATAATATCAAATAATGAAAAAAACAATACAATGTAAAGAATAAAAAAAAACAGATAAATCTTACGATACACCATAACCATGTGAATTTGTGCGATAAATTTCGGCTTTAGCACATGAAAGAACGGCCAATTTTTAAGATTCATTGACGATATCTTTTTCGCTAAGACGCATTGCAAAATTCTCTTTTCATATTTTTGCATCTCCCTATAAATAATTTGATAACTTTAAATTTAGTTAACTTATTCACCTTGATTTGAATTAATTGTACTTCATGTTATCGCACGGTTCTTATCCAGCAAACACCAAATAACAGTTATATAATTGTTAATTATAATTTCCCACTTATCAATATAACTGTTACATGTTATGTAACAGTTACATGTAACAATTATGTTTTTGAGTGGGAAACTACAACTAACAATTATATAAGTGTTACTTGGTGTTTGTTGGGTATTTTTATTTATAATCATCTATAATCTAGCCGATATCTGCGATTATTTCGACATCGCTATCGCCCAGCAGCGATAAAAATATAAAAAGGAAGAGGAAAACAAGACCATCGAACTTACCCTTGTTTACTTGTTGTTTTTGAATTTCTCTTCTCTATATTTTTATTCGGGGAATAGAATGTCGACGGCGTGATAGTAACGTCATTTTGTATCGTTGCTCTATGAGTACACTTAGCTTGTGTACTCATATCTAATTCATTATAATCTTTTGATAATGTGTCAGCTATCATGTGACGCAAAGCAAACCGGAAGCAAAACTCTTCGAGTTCCTAAAATTCACATAATATTCAACGATCGAACACATAAATAAATACATTACAATTAATGAATTCCAATAATAATAGTGATTACTCTGAATTGTAGTACTTACTTTAGCATTGTACGCCATCGCTTTATTGTACAAGAATTTTACATTTGACACAGTAATGGTTTGCTTTATTATCTGACTGCAATCATTTTTAAGATTGGTTTCACAATACACGTTGGCCAATTCCATAAGCTCTGTAATAAAGTATCAGTAGTTTTCAGTTTCTGAATTGTATGTTTGTGATAATTTACGTTTAGTAGTTATTCAGTTTCAATTACCTAATGTGTTCTCCAAAGGTAAATCGATTATGCCGGAATATAAATATTTCAAAAAGGCTTTATAAACGACGTAAGAAAATTTCTCTGACACCGTGTACACTGAATCTGATATGCTGTCAAAAAACAATGTTTGTCATTATGCAAGCAAAGTTGAGAAATTCTCAATAAGAGTACCAGTTTTTTTTTTCTAAGCTTACCTTTGAATATTTTCAATCCAATCATGTTGAAACATGTTTTTAAAATACTGACAACGAATCTTAAGGATAGCCTTGTGAACATAAATAGGTCGTCCTTCAACTTGTATGGTAAGATCGCTTGTCAACTAAAGAACAAAAATTATTGAATAATTTGATAAGATTAAATTAATATAAAAATTATCTTATTATATAAAAAATACATAATTTTTTATGTTTCATCTTTAATTCAATATATAATACTAAATTCAATATTTAATCCAATATATATATATATATATATATATATATGCGCGCGCGCGCGCGCCGCACACACACACACACACACACACACACACACATACTAATAATTCAACATATGACCGGAATGAGATCTAGTCTTAATCAAAACAATCATTAACAGTTGCAATTTATTTTTTTCTATATAGAAAATTTTTTTCCATATAGAAAATTCTATATAGAAATTCTATATTCCTCTTCTTACAAATATCTATAAATCCCCTGCAAATCCTTACATTTTTTATAACCAACCAAGCAAATATAAAAATATGTATTATATACTTAATTTTATTATATGTATTATATACTTAATATGTATATGTATTATATACTTAATTTTATTATATGTAATCCAAAATAAGTGCATACAGAATAATATGAAACATACCGGATCATCAAATGCTGCTTCTAGGGATTTTAATATATTTATCATTTCTTCAATATAATATTTGTTGTGGTAATTATTCGTAATTCGCATAGTGCGTGCAGAATCATGCATAATCAATGTTTTGCTCATGCTTTTCCACACACTGTGCGCAAACGCGTCAAAAATCCTCGAAAACTTCGTGCGAAAAGGTTGAGTAATATTTTGATCGAAGTATTCACCCCATACATAGATAGTCCTATCATAACCGACGGCAACGCTCATGTGACCATAGGCGTCAATATTCAAAACCTTTCCCATCTGAGGCACGTTCACCTGTTGATCGTATCATTTTTTATTATATTCATTTTTTATTGTATCATTTCTCGTTCCACTCGGCGCATGGCGCTTATTAAAAAATTTTTTAAATTTTCATTCATGACTTACCACGGTCGGATTGGAAAATTTCAAATTATTTACGTCTTGTTCATAACTGATATTTTCCCAGGCGTAGATATCTCCTTTATTTGTGAGCGCCAACGTATGCTGATATCCGCAGGCCATCTTAACTAAAACATCAATTTCGCATGAAGATGTTCGATTCTGTAATATTCTTAGAAATCAAATGTCAAAACATAAATTTTTAAAAAATTTACCTATTTTATCCGAGAATGTGGTAATTTTACGCGGATACTTGTAATATTTTTGCGTCTGGTCGAATGAAATCCGGCCTCTCTTGTTCGTGCCCCAACCGTATAGTTTGTTTTTGTCAGTTATAATCATATTGAATTTAAAACCACATGCGATATGAACAACATTCTTTTTCTCCAATCCATGTTTTACTTGTCTCACACTGCCATCAAAAATAACTGTGTTTTCATTATCATCCTGCATAGAAATATTGTTTTCCCAAGTATACACCTAAAACAAACAATTGTCTAGTTTATAAGAATGATTCTTATCGTTATCATTATGATAGTTTAATTTTTTACTTACCTTTCCATCGCTAGTCAGAGCGAGAAAATGATGATCGTTGCATGCAATGTCCACGACACGTTTGTTGCTTAAGCTATGGACTCGAATAGCCGATTCGCGTTTCTTGGACTTCCAGAAATAAACCTTTTAAAAATAACATAAAATGTAAAATGTACTATGAAATACAAAAAATGATTTCATTTTTTGAATTTCTAATTTTATATTTATAATGTTAAACATTTAAGGATGAAAGCATTGCTAGAAAAGAAAAGATTAATGATGAAGTTTTATATTATTCCATTGTCAAGTGCTTTTAATTTTGTATAAATTTGTTGGCCATTTTGATATTCCAAAAAAATTATACATTTTCTTATATTTTTAAAATATTATGAAAATGAATTAAGTTACAATTGTATGTATATGTGAGTCTATGTACATTGTTTTAATTTTTACGAAACCAGATTGAATGTATAAAGAATTAAAAATGTTCTGCAATCTCTGTTTTTCTTTGATCAGCAGATATGTTCACGATACGTTTCTTGTTAAAGCCGAAAACTCGAATAGGTGGAGACTTGACAGGCCATTTGTCAGTGAATCTGCGTTTACCGAATTTGCAAAAGTGAGAAAAATATCCGGTGAAAAGGTAACGAACGGATATTATATCGATCACTTTAATGAAAAAAAAAAAAACCGGTCAGATATCCAATCAGAAAATATCGATCGGATATCTGATCAGAAAATTCAAAATTTGGAACTTTCCGAAGCAGATATCCGATTAAAGTGATCGGTATAATATCCGTTCGTTACCTTTTTATCGGACATTTTTCTCAGTGTATACCTTCTAAAAATAGTATAGTTGTATGCATTTTTTAATTCTTTGAATCTTATTTTATATTTAGAATGTTACATTGTTATTGTCTGAATGTACATGTTACATCCAAAAAAAATAGGGATGTATGTCGGACGTGTCTACATGGCCATTTGATCAACGAGCGACAGAATCCTTGCGTACTCTCTAAAAGTGAATCAGTGTATTATCACTGTAATCAGTGCTGTACTTATAACTGCTTGTAATCAGTGAATATTTACTGTTTTTCAGTGATAATACACTGATTCACTTTTAGAGAGTGGCAACGGCATCGACGCGTATCCTGTGGAGAGAGCATTCACATATTTTTCAGCCCAACGAATAATTGCTAAAAAACAATATTCGCGGACTAGAAAAATATATGAGGTGCAAATAGCTAGATCGGAAATCGAATCCGACTCTTTCGCTCTCCGGGCAACTGCTCTAGACCATTGAGCTATCCGGACCTCACACCTAGTGCTGCTTTTTAACACAGTGATATGCGACTCCAGAGTGGTATCTCACTCGATGGATGCTATGCCGATTGCCATGGAGGATCTCTGCAAGGTCGCTCGCTGACCAAATAAGTTCTTTGTTAATAAAATATTTTCAAATTTTTATTATCATATTTTTTTCTCTACTCTCTAAAAGTGAATCAGTGAAAATATCACTAATTTAAACAGTAAAATAAGATTTCACTGAGAATCAGTGAGTATTTTACTGATCTTCAGTGGAAACGCTTATTTTTTTGTTATTTTATCTTATATCTTATATTTGATTATGGTCAGTTAAAATAAAATTCAATGTAAAAACAGTAAATTTTACTGTAAAACCAGTAATCGCTAGTTCGTTCATTTACCGCTACAATCGCTATCTCTCTCGTATTTAATTTTAGTTATAAGAATTATATAAAGTTTGCAAAGAGCAACACTTAAAATTAGAAGTATTACTTCGATTTAATTTCTGATACAAGCTCAATAGAGAGGCTTCAGATATTAAATCGATCTTTATAAGTCGGACAAATAAATGTCTGGCGACTTAATGAAAATTATTTGTTCGTTATCTATTTAAAATAACAAGTTCAATATGCATGTAATATAAATAAAATAAAATTTTTAATATAATAAATATTTAGTAAATATAAATAAAATTTTTAATTTTATATGAAATAGATAGAGAGATGAATTATAGTTAAATATTACTGACAATAACAAAAGAAATATTGAGAAATATTATTGATTGAAATAGTCAAAATTATTAACTGATTCTTTCAATAAAATATTATTGATTTACAGTGCTGTACTTATAACTGCTGTAATCAGGGACTATTTACTGTTTTTCAGTGATAATACACTGATTCACTTTTAGAGAGTAATTAAGAAAATAAAAGTTTCATCATTACAATCTTTCACATACCATGATATAATTTTAAATATCTTAATTTTAAAAATATTTCTATGCTGAAATAACTGTTATGGCCAAATATCTATTACTTCTAATCAAAGCAATTTATTTACTTAATGTAAATTTTAATTAATTTATCTTCCTATTTTTATATAGTATATTTTATTATAATTACACACACATGTATATATGTGTAAATTTTCATTTCCACTTGTTCCCGAAGAAACGTTCGCAATTCAGAAACTTATAAAACTTCATTCAATATCAATCTTATTTTTCGAGCAAGTTAAAATTTATTCCCAAAAATATGCCATCAAGACACTTTCAAAAAATATGAATTCTTTGATATACCTCTCCCTCTCCTGTAAGAGTCAGGATGAAATACAAGCCGCAAGCAAAAGTCTTTATGTTTTTTCCACACAATTCTTCTATCTTCTTTAAGTCGGGAGAAATATGTCTGTTAGTAGTCTCCGAACTATCATATTCACTATAACTTAGACTGTACACATTCTTGTCCCTCGTCACAATTATAGCTCCATGACCACAGTCATCTTCAAAATATTATGATTTATGATATAAAAATAAATACGTAACAATATTACATAGCGAAAAAGACAATATAATGAAAAATGGTAAATTTACCATATACTGTAAGCATGTGAATTTGTGAGATCAATTCCGGCTTTAGCAGATGAAAGCACGGCCAATGTTTAAGATCCATTGGAATTATTTTTTCCCTTAAAGCGCATTGCAAGATTTTCTTCTCATATTTCCGCATTTCTCTATAAATGATTGATAACTTTTAGTTTAATTGCTTATTTACTTTGATTTGAATTAATTATACTTAATGTTATCGGACGCTTTTTGTTTTTCCCTATTATTTTGCCGACATCTGCGAATATTTCGACATCGTTATCGCTTAGCAATAACGTGCATGAAAAGGAAGAGAAAAGCAAAGCTTTACTTACTTTTTTTCGTTAGTTGTTTCGGAATTTCTCTTCTTTATATCTTTCGGCAACAGAATTTTCTCGATGAAATCGACATGATAGAAACGCGACTTTGTGTCGATAGGAGTTGAAAAAAAATGCATTTTCTTCATCTTATTCTCTCAAACACTCTCAGAACACATTCAAAATGCACTTATTACTTTCTTCGCCGAAAAATCAAGTCGAAACGCACTCATACGATAATAAAAATAATTGAGAATGAAAAACTACTCCTCTGCACCACGTGTTCTTCACAGTTCCTATTCTCTCAAATACTCTCAGAACACATTCGAAATGCACTTATTACTTTCTTCGCCGAAAAATCAAGTCGAAACGCAGTCATACGATAATAAAAATAATTGAGAATGAAAAACTACTCCTCTGCAGAACACATTCGAAATGCACTTATTACTTTCTTCGCCGAAAAATCAAGTCAAAACGCAGTCATACGATAATAAAAATAAAGGAGAATGAAAAACTGCTCTTCTGCACCACGTGTTCTTCACAGTTCCTCCTTTGTCGAATGTTGCAACTTGAATGAATCCACGATGCAACCACGTGGTAAGTACGCTCCGTTTGACTACGTTGTGATTGACTACAGCCAATTATATCGACCTGTGCATAAGGTAGCAACTATTGACCAATCAGAAAGGCCTATTTTGAAATATCCAATTGACGACGGGATCAATCGGGTCCCATTCCCACGTGATACAAAAAATGCTATTCTTCTTTAAATGCAAGAATGGAAAGTAATATATAAAAAACTTATAATATAATGTATAAAAACTTTTAAACGGCGAATTTCGCTTACTTCTTCGTAAAGATGAAGCATTTCGCCCAAGTGAATATTTTTCTACGAGTAACGAATAAAAATATGCGCACATGTAAAATTATATATGCAGGAATCAAGAGAGATATTATTCCTACTTGAGAAACGTGCGTACTTTGCATGTGATTTGTTGCCACATTGAACTGAAAAAGTATATATAATATATATACGTTACTGTTAGTATTTATATATGAATTAAATCCTGTAATTTATTTTCTTAATTACATATATAAATTGACAGAGATTTAAGTATATAAAGTTTATAACCAAGATAAGAATATTCAAGTTTTATCACGGTTATTTACAATTTATTTACATCCTATATAATTTTGCCTACTCATTCGAAAATTTTCTTTGTCGTCATCCGATTTAATGAATTGCTTTAAATGAAAAATATGATAACTAGAGTGACACTGACAAGAACTAGAATGAATCTATAATTCCGTCTTTTTATTACAACTAATCAAATTCTTAATTACATATTTATAATTAAATATTGTATGTATATATACTCAGGTAGCACACGTCATTTTGATGTGCCAAACTGATAATTTTTAATCATATGTCGGCAAAATGACTGATTATTACATGATTTATATTGATGTTCTGACACGTTATAACATTATATTGTATATATATATATATATATATATATATATATATATATATACTCAGGTAGCAAGCATACGTCATTTTGATATGCCAAACTGATAATTTTTAATCATATGTCGGCAAAATGACTGATTATTACATGACTTTATATTGACGTTCTGACACGTTATAACATTATTTTGACGTCATATCTCATGAACTGATGATTATTTTATTATTAATGTGATTCGTTAGTACATCAATCTTTCAAAATTTTCAAAATTTTTTATATAACATGACTTTCGCGATCACTTTAACAATCTTGTTTTCGACGCATGCGTTTATCCGTGCACGATTTATGTTGCTTAACCATTCAAGTGTTCGTTAAATTAGTGCACAGTAAAAATATTAGTTATATCAATTGAGTGTAATTAAAGTGCCAAAAAATATACACATTTTTTTCCTACTAGTTAATTGGCATATATTTTTACAAAACGCAGACAACAAAAATCATTATATCTTAAAAATTTTATATGATATTAGAAGTGAGTTTTTTTTTTCTGTTTAAGTAAAATAATAATAATAAATATAAAACTTGTGACTCATTTTTTTCTTACCATATTTGCATTTTTCAGCTTTTGCGAATGAAACAGTTTAAGCGATCAAAGATTCTTCTAAAGAATAGAATGGCTATAATTGTTCAATGAGACTCTCGAATCAGTTAATCTGCTTTATTCGACAACTCTATTAAATACATTATTATGTTAAGAAAAAACGTTAAAATATGCATTTTATGGCATCAAAATGCGATACATGTTATGACATCAAAAATCTGTGACATTAGACCGTCACTTTTAAAAGGTTGGAAACTTTTTCTTATTGAAATTTTTAATATTATTTTTTCCTGTCTTTTATAATCTCGATGGATTTTAATCTTTTTAGTGATTCTCCTACTTTTCACTATTTGATAAAAAACACAAGTGAAAGATAAAAAACTTTTTATGAGAAAAATATAATTTCTTATTTCTTTTTATCAAATTTATTATTAAAGAATTGAATCAATTTTGTATTTTACATGTATATCTCAATTGATAAATAAAATTGATAGATAAAATTATATATTACGCAATATTACGTTAAACTATGGAAATTATATATTACGCAATATTACGTTAAACTGGGAAAAAATGGAATCGAAACAAGAACAAGGTTTATTGGACATGTATAGCTTCATTGATTCATGTATACAAATAAAAAAACAATGTGCAATTTAAATCGAAACTTTTGTCAAAAGAATCATATACCGAACATATTTCTTTTAGCTGCTACGCGTATTAAGTTATCCTTTGTACTCGTGTCTAACTTAATAAACTCATCCGATAGTATTACAGCTTCCATGTGACGCAAAGCAAACAGGAAGCAGAATTCCTCGAGTTCCTGTAATTCACATGATATTCGATGATATATTGTACATGCATAAATAAATACATTGCAATTAATAAATTCCAACACTAATAGTAATTAACTCCAAATTGTGATACTTACCTTAATATTGTATTCGATCGCCTTATTGTAGAAGAAGGCTACATTTGACACAGTAATGACTTCCTTTATTTTCTGACTGCAATCTTTTAGAAGATTGGCTTCACAATACATGTCGGCCAATTCCATAAGTTCTGTAATAAAGTCGTTTCAGTTTCTGAATTGTAAATTTGTGATAATTTAGGTTTAGATTCAGTTACCTAATACGTTCTCTGCAGGTAAATCGATTTTGCCGATATATAAATATTTCAAGAAGGCTTTATAAACGACATAAGAAAATTTCTCTGTTACCGTGTACACCGAATCTGATATTCTGTCAAAAAACAATGTTTTTTGTTATGTAATCAAAGTTGAGGAATTCTAAATAATTCTTTTCTAAGTTTACCTTTGAATATTTTTAGTCCCATTATGTTGAAACATGTTTTTAAAATACTGACAACGAATCTTAAGGATAGCCTTGTGAACATAAATAGATCGTTCTTCGACTCGTATGGTAAGATCACTCGTCAACTGAAGAACAAATTATTAAATAATAATATTAGATTAATAATAATTAATAATAAAAGTTATCATAAAAAGTTAAATTTTTACTTTTAATATTATAATTCAATATAGGACTGAATTGAAACCAGAAGTTTTAATCAAAACAATCATTAACAATTGCCATTTATTTTTCTTAGTATAAAAAAAAAAGTTTCCCTAATTCTTTTTTACAAAATCTACAAATCTCTTATAAATCTCTATTCCCCATAACAACCAAATTAAAATGTAAATATGTATCACATATAGTTTTATGCTAAAATAAAAGAATAATAACGAAACATACCGGATCATCAAATATTGCTTTTAGAGACTCCAATATATTCAATACTTCTTTAACATACTTGAAATTATTCGTTAACACAATTAAATAGTGCGAGCATATATTGTGCGCAAACACGTCATGAATATTCGAAAACTTGGTAGGAAACGGGATAGTAATTTTATTCCAATAATATGAACCCCATAGATAGATAATTTTATCATAGCCAACGGCAACGCTGTAGTCATCACAAGCAGCGATATCCAAAACCTTTCCCATCTCGGGGACATTCACCTGTCGATCATATCTTTCCTTATTATTCTGTTCATCATTCCATTCATCATAGCAATTACTAAAAAGTTTTTTATTAATAATTCATGACTTACCACGGTCGGACCGGAAATCCTGTTCTTATTTACTCTCACTTGTCCACGTCTGTTATCGCCCCAGGCATAGACTTCTCCTTTATTTGTGAGCGCCAACACATGAGCGCGTCCACAGACTATCTTAACTGAAACATCAATCTCCCATGAAGATATTTGATAATGTAACATTCTTAGAGATAAAATGTCACACATAAATTTAAAAAAAATTTACCTATTTTATCCGAGATTTTGATAATTTCGCGTGGGCGTTTGTAATATTTTTGCTGCCGGACGATTGAAATCTGGCCGCGCTTGTTATCGCCCCAACCGTATATTCTATTTTCATCAGTTACAACTATGTTAAAAGTTAAACCACACACAATAAGGACAACTTTCTTTTTCTCCAATTCATGTTTCACCTGCCATGGCACACTAAAATAAGCTGCGTTTTTATTATCATCCTGACTATTATTTTCTTCCGAATCATAATTTTCTTTCCAATCACTATCATCGAAATATCTTTGTTTCGAATATTCTTCTTCCCAATTCTTTTTCCCCCATTCATACACCTAAATAACAAACAATTGTTTAGTTTATGAGAATGATGATTATCCTTATCATTGTGATAGTTTAATTTCTTATTTACCTTTCCATCACTAGTCAGAGCGAGATCATGATCCTGTCCGCATCCAATGTCCACGATATGCTTGTCGCTTAAGTCGACGACTCGTATAAACGTGAATACGTCAGAAGTCTTACTATTGGAACATTTATTCGCGATTTCGCTGAAATAAACCTTTCAAAAATAGCATAGTTGTAATTATTTTTTATCTGATTTACTGAATCACATTTAGAATATTTAAGTATGAAAGCACTACTTGAAAAGACTTGGCAAAAAATTCATGATAAAGTTTGATATTGTTCCATCCTAAGTACTATTCAACATGATAAATTTATATAAATTCATTGAACATGTTGATACATGTAAAAGAATTCAAAGTTTTCTCCCACTTTTAAAATATTACGAAACTAAGTGTGTGTATATGTAATACTTTTATTTTTACAACCAGATTGAATGTAAAGAATTGAAAATTAGATGCTGCAATATCTGCTTTTCTACATCCATTAGAGATATTTTTACAATTATTTTCGTAATTTTTCTTACTAAGAAAATAAAAATTACATTATTACAATTTTTCGCAAATTAATATTAAAAATAACTTTACATGAAAAAATAAATTTACATGTTGAAAAAAATATTATGGCTAAATATTTATTCTTCTAATCAAAGCAATTTACTTATTTAATATATATTCTTTATTTAATATATATCTAATTATAATTTATCTACTTATATTTTATTATGATTTCATATACATGTGTATATGTAATAATTTTTATTTTCACTTGTACCTTAAGAAAAGGATTCATTTTAGGAATGATATAAAACCTCCTAATATCAATTTTATTCATTCAAGGAATATGAATTCTGACATACCTCTCCCTCTTCTGTAAGTGCCAGGATAAAACTATATCTCTGTGCAAAGGTCTTTATGTTTTTTCCACACAATTCTTTTATTTCATTTAAATAGTAAGCAATATATGAGCGACCAGTCTTTAAATACTTCGTTTTATGATCGAAGTTATAAACATTCTTGTCCTTTGTCACAATTATAGCTCTAGTACCATGGAAATCTTCAAAGTATTATAATATATAATATATATAAAAATATATAAGTAACAATATTAAATTTAAAAAAGAAAATATAATAAAAAATAGTAAATATTACTATATCGCATAATCATGTGAATTTCTGAGATAAATTCAGACTTTAGAAGATGAAAGAACGGCCATCTTTTAAGATCCATTGACGTTAACTTTTCCGCTAGAAGGCATTGCAAGATTCTCTTCTCACATTTTAGCATCTCACTACAAATAATTGGTAACTTTAAGTTTAATTACCTGCTCATTCATATTATTTTGAATTAATTGTATTTTATGTCATCGTACGATTCTTTTTTTTTTACTTATTATCCTATTATCTGCGATTATTTCAACATTACTATGCGCGCAGCAGCGACTTATATAGGAAGAAAGAGAAAAGACGGCCAAACCTACTATTTTTTAGTTGATGTTTCTAAATTTCTGTTCTTTACATTTTTATTCAAGGAACAAAATGTCGACGATGTGATAATAGCGTCATTGTCTATCGCTGCTCTCTGTGTACACTTAGCCAGAATGCTCATATCTAATTTATTATAATCTTTCGACAATGTCATGTGACGGAAAGCAAACTGAAGGCAGAACTCCTCGAGTTCCTAAAATTCACATGATATTAAACAATATATTGTACACATAAATAAATACATTGCAATTAATAAATTCCAACATTAATAGCATTAAATCTGAATTGTAGTATTTACCTTAGCATTGTATTCGATCGCTTTATTGTAAAAGAATGCTACATTTGACACAGTGATGGTTTGCTTTATTATCTGATTGCAATCTTCTTTAAGATTGGTTTCACAATACATGTCGGCCAATTCCATAAGTTCTGTAAGAAAGTGTCGTTTCAGTTTCTGAATTGTAAATTTGTGATAATTTACGTTTAGATTCAATTACCTAATACGTTCTCCGCAGGTAAATCGATTATACCGGTATATAAATATTTCAAGAAAGCTTTATAAATGACGTAGGAAAATTTATCCGATACGGTGTACACTGATATGCTGTCAAAAAGCAATGTTTGTCATTACGTAACCAAAATTGAGAAATTCTGAGTAAGAATATCAGTTTTTTTTTTTTCAAAGTTTACCTCTGAATATTTTCAATCCAATTATGTTGAAACATGTTTCTAAAATATTGACAACGAATCTTAAGGATAGTCTTGTGAACATAAATAGGTCGTCCATCGACTTGTACGGTAAGATCGCTCGTCAACTAAAGGATAAAAATTATTGAATAATTTAATAATATTAGATTAATATAAAAATTATCATAAAAAATACATAACTTTTTACTTTGCACTTTTAATTCAATATGTAATACTAATTATGTAATACTTAATTCAACACACACACACACTTTTAATTAAATATATGAATGAGACCTGAAATCCTAATCAAAACAATCATTAACAATTGCAACTTATTTTTTTTATATAGAAAAAAATTTTCCAATTCTTTCTTACAAAAATCTACAAATCTCTTACAAATCCCTATATTTTTTATATCAATCAACCAAGCTAATATAAAATTATGTATTATATCTACTTAATGTTAATATATATAATGCAAAAAAGTACACACAAAGCAATAATATGAAACATACCGGATCATCAAATGCTGCTTTTAAGGATTCAAATATACTTAATACTTCAGTATACTTGTAATTGTAATTATTCGTAATTCGCACAGTGTGTAAAGAATCATGCATAATCAATGGCTTATTCAGACTCCATGCACTGTGCATAAATACATCAAAAATTCTTGAAAACTTCGTGGGACGAGGTTGGGTAATATCTTGGCAGAAGTACCATCCCCATACATAGATGGTCCTGTCATAACCAACGGCAACACTCATATTACCATAGGCATCAATATTCAAAACCTTCCCCATTTGAGGCACGTTCAACTGCTGATTGTACCATTCTTAATTGTATTATTTCTCATTCCGGCGCATGGCGATTATTAAAGTTTTTTAATTTTCGTTCATGAATTACCACGATTGAACCGGAGGATTCGAAGTAGTTGTTTATGCCCACTTGTTCCTTACTGCCCCAGCCATAGATTTTTCCTTTATCTGTGAGCGCCAACATATGAGAGAATCCACAGACCATCTTAACTAAAACATCAATCTCCCATGAAGATGTCCGATACTGTGATATTCTTAGAGACCAAATCTCAGACATAAAATTTAAAAAATTTACCTATTTTATCCGAGAATGTGGTAATTTCGTGTGGATATTTCGTGTAATATTCTTCTTGCGTCCGGTAGAAATCCGGTGAAATCCGGAATTTATCGTTTTTGCCCCAACCGTATAGCTTGTTTTCGTCAGTTATAACCATATTGAATTTATGACCACACGCGATATAAACAACATTCTTCTTCTCCAATCCATGTTTTATTTGTCTCACACTACCATCAAAAATAGCTGTGTTTTCATTACCTTGCTGCATATAAATAACGTCTTCCCAAGCATACACCTAAATTACAAACAATTGTTTAGCTGAATGAGAGAATGATTAATATCATTATCATTATGACAGTTTAATTTTTTGCTTACCTTTCCAGAGCTAGTCAGAGCGAGAAAATGATAACTGCCGCATGCAATGTCCACGATACGCTTGTCCTTTAAGCCGGTAATTCGAGTAAACGTGGGTACGTCGGATTGCTCCAAATACGAACCGCGTCTTTTTTTTTTCGTGAATTTGTAGATATAAAGCTTTTAAAAATAACATAGTTGTAAAATGTACCTCTTGATTTCATTCTTTTAAATTTAATAAATATCTTAATATCGCTAGTCGAATAATCAAAGGATTATTGAAAAAATGTAGTCGACCAAACTAGCCAGAAATTTAGTTTATTATTACGACGTTTCGACCATATGGTTGTGGTCCTTATCAAGTACATACGAAGCCATAAATCAAGAGACCGGCATAGACGATGATCTTATAAATTGCACAAATCACATTAAAAAAAAAACGTTATTTATTAAAAGATTTAAATTAGAGAGAAATTGATGTGTCCGTGAGAGACATCGTCAAGAGATTGAACTATGTACTTGATAAGGACCACAACCATATGGTCGAAACGTCGTAATAATAAACTAAATTTCTGGCTAGTTTGGTCGACTACATTTTTTCAATAATCCTTTCATTCTTTTAATTTCTAATTTTATATTTATAATGTTAATCATTTAAGGATAGAAACACTGCTAGAAAAAGAAAGATTAATGATGAAGTTTTATATTATTTTATTGTTAAGTGCATTTCAGTTGGATAAATTTTACAAACTTATTGGCCATTATGATATTACAAAATAATTGTACGTTTCCTCATGTTTCTAAAATATTATAAAAATTAATTAAGTTACAATTCTATGTATGTGTGTATGTATATTGTTTTAATTTTTACGAAACCAGATTGAATATATAAAGAATTAATAATGTGCTGCAATTTCTGTTTTTTCTTGTTCAGCAGATATTTTCAAAGCTTTTTCCTTTTTTTTTATTAAGAAAATAAAAGTTACATCATTACAATCTTTCACATCTCATAGTCTTAATTTTAAAAATATTTGTATGTTGAAATAAGTATTATGGCCAAATATCTGTACTTCTAATCAAAGCAATTTATTTATTTAATATAAATTTTAATTAATTTATATACTTATTATTACATAGTATATTTTATTATGATTTCACAAACGTGTATATATATAAATTTTCATTTTTATTTGTTTGCTAAAAAAAATTCACAATTCGGAAGATTATAAAACCTCATTCTACATCAATCTTATCTTTTAAGCAATTTATTATAAAATTTATTTAATCCTAGAAACTCAAATATGCATCAAGACACATTCAAATAATATGAACTCCTTGATATACCTCTCCCTCCTCTGTAAGTGCCAGGACGAAATCCCGGTTGTGAGCAAAGGTCTGAATGTTTTTTCCACACAATTCTTTTATCTTTTTTGCATAAGAAGCAATACGTACGTTACCAGTCTTTACATACTTTTTTTCATTATCTAAGTTATAGACATTCTTGTCCTTCGTCACAATTATAGCTTTACTATCGTTATCTGTTTTAATGCCATGACATAAGTAATAATTATATTACATCTATTAAACTCATCTTCAAAATATTATGATGTAAGTAACAATATACACGGTGGGCCATTTTAATCGATGCACCTGAATATCTCCGTTGGTAAGCCGAATACAAAAAAATTGTTCAGACAAAAGTTGTATGGCTTGAAGGGGGACATAAGATGGTATCATTGGTTTTATCTTGAAAAGTTGTTTGAAGGTCACATGAAGGCCACCTTCAATTTTTTAAATGGAACTCCCTATTTTTTATTACTTATTCTTGTAGCTTATCTCGAGAGCTTCCGAAACACTATAATAAAGTACCTTTTTATTAAGTACTTTTTGAGTTATAAGGCTTGAAATAATTTCTTAATTTTACATAAACCATAAAATATCTAGTAAACCATTCATTTTTCGATTATCTTACCTTCATATTTTTATGTACAAAATAATGAGAGGAATCAATTGGTGTAAAGAAAACATATAGTTGTTTTTAAGAAAAAATATGGAATTGTTAATTGCAAATTACATATTTTTTCTTAGAAACAACTATGTGTTTTCTTTACACCAATTGATTCCTCTCATTATTTTGTACATAAAAGTATGAAGGTAAGATAATCGAAAAATGAATGGTTTACTAGATATTTTATGGTTTATGTAAAATTAAGAAATTATTTCAAGCCTTATAACTCAAAAAGTACTTAATAAAAAGGTACTTTATTATAGTGTTTTGGAAAGCTCTCGAGATAAGCTACAAGAATAAGTAATAAAAAATAGGGAGTTCCATTTAAAAAATTGAAGGTGGCCTTCATGTGACCTTCAAACAACTTTTCAAGATAAAACCAATGATACCATCTTATGTCCCCCTTGAAGCCATACAACTTTTGTCTGAACAATTTTTTTGTATTCGGCTTACCAACGGAGATATTCAGGTGCATCGATTAAAATGGCCCACCGTGTATATTCCATAGCAAGAAAAGACAATGAATGAAGAAAGACAAATTTTACCATACTAAATAATAAAAAGAAAAAAAAACAGATGAACCTTACTACAAACTATAACCATGTGAATTTGTTGAATAAATTCCGTCTTTAGGAAATGAAAGAATGACCAATGTTTAAGATCCGTTGGAATTATCTTTTCCGCCAGAATGCACTGCAAGATTCTCTTTTCATATTCTTGCATCTCTCTGTAAATATTTGATAACTTTCAGTGTAATTATTTGCTTATTCACTTTGATCCGAATTAATTATACTTTATGTCATCGGACGCTTTTTCTTTTTTGCTATTATCTGATCGGCATCTACGATTACTTCGACATCGTTATCGCCTAGCAATAACTTGTATGAAAAGGTAGAGAAAAGCAAAACTATACTTACTCTTTTTCGTTAGTTGTTGGTTCAGAATTTCTCTTCTCTATATCTTTCAGGGAACAGAATTTTTTCGATGAACTCGACATGATATAAACGCGACTTTGTGTCGGCAGAAATTGGAAAATACCTTTTCTTCTTCTTATTCTCTCAAACAGAACACATTCGAAATGCACTTATTACTTTCTTCGCCGAAGGATCGAAGTCGAAACGCACTCATACGATAAAATAATTGAGAATGTATGAAAAACTCCTTTGCACCACGTGTTCTTCACAGTTCATTCTTGGTCGAATGTTGCAACTTAAATGAAACCACATGGGAACGTCCCATTTGACCACGTTGTAATTGACTATAGCCAATTATATCGGTTTATGCTTAGAATAGCAACTATTGACCAATCAGAAAGACCTATTTTGAATTATCCAATTGACGACGGGATCAATCGGATGCCACGTGGTACAACAAATGTTATTCTTCTTTAAATGCGAGAATCGAAGGTAATGTATAAAAACTTATAATCGACGAGTTTCGCTTACTTTTTCTTAAAGATGAAGAATTTCGCCCGAGTAAATGTTTTTCTACGAATAAAGAATAAAAATACGCGCACATGTAAAAACATATATGTAGGAATCAACAGAGAGATGTCTAACTTGAGAAACGTGCGGGCAGAAATATGTATACTTCGCATGTGATTTGTTATCACATTAAACTGAAAAAAATATATGTAATATATATGTGTATGTTACTGTTAGTATTTATATATGAAATAAATCCTCTAATTTAATTTCTTAATTACATATACAAAACGAAAAACATTATTTGTTAAAATTTTATATGATATTAAAAGTGAGTTTTTTTATTTATGTTTAAGTATAATAATAATAACAAATATGAATCTTGTGACTCATTTTCTTATCATATTTGCATTTTCCAGCTTTTTCGAATAAAGCAATTTAATCGATCCAAGTTTCTTCTCAAGAATAGAATAGTTATAATTGTTCAATAATGCTCTCGAATCAGTTAATCTGCTTTATTTGACAACGCTATTAAATACATTATTATGCTAAGAAAAAAAACGTCAAAATATGGTATATTTTATGTCATCAAAATGCAATACATGTCATGACGTCAAGAATCTGTGACATTAGACCGTCACTTTTACGCAGGGTTGTGAAGTAACGCGTTACTTGTAACATCATTACCGTTATAGTTACTTTTTTTTAGTAACGATGACAAATTTAACAGTTACTTTTACCGTTACTTTTCATATTTTGAAAATACTTACGACATCGTGTTTCTGTCTTATTCAATTTTCGACCGACATTTATATAAAATACGATAATTCTTCGAATGAAATTTATTGCTCTGAGAGGTGTCTGTGAAAATGGCACGACAATTTACGAATTTCAAAAAAATATTAAGAGTTCTGATAGCACTTTTCATACATAGTTCCCGATAAAAATTAAAAAGCGTTCCGCATTCCTAATATTAAAAAATAAAAATCGGAAAAATGTGCTAATTTCACGAATCTAGGACGACACTCTTTCCTTTAATTTACAAAAACGCGTTAAATATTATTATTTTGAGCAAATGTTCCCGATAGTTCTGCTATAGTTCAGCTTATATATGCAATTTCAAACCGATATTTCAATAATTAATAATTTTTTTAGAATTTTTGTCCTTGACCAGCACGACACTTTTGTTAGTAAAAATGTGTCATGCTGATGATTTTCCATAGTTTTAACGACCGTTCAGGACAGTTCTATAAAAGTTCTATTCTTTAGAAACATTTTTTACGCAGAGTTCCGACTGATTACTATTTCTTAAATAATTATTTATAAAATAATAAACGGTCTGCGTAAAAATGTTTCTAAAGAATACAACAGGGAACAACTTTTATAGAACTGTCCAAAACTGCCGTTAAAACTAGGGAAAATCATCAGCACGATACATTTTCAATAAACGTCATGTTGGTCAAGAACATTAAAAATTCATAAAAAATTATTAATTTTTGGAATATCAATTTAAAATTGCATACATTGGCTGCATGAATTATAGCAGAACTATCGGGAACTCTTGCTAAAATTAATAATATCCAATCCGTTTTGGTACTTTAGAGGAAAAAGTGTCGAGCTAGATTCGCAAAGTTAGCACAATATTTTTTCGATTTCGATTTTTAATATAAGGGATGCGAAATTTTCTTTAATTTTTATCAGGAATTGTAGAACTGTGGAATGTGCTATTAGAACTCTTAGTATTTTTTTGAAATTTGTCGTGCCAGCTTCACAGACACCTCTGATGGCGATTAATGACATCATTGGTCAATCACAGTATTCCATTCTTCTGAGGAATAGACGTAATTGGCCAGCTTTTAAGTTTGACGTGATATCGGACGAGAGCACAAAAAGAATGTAAATTTAGGTGTATTTATAAATTTAATGGAAATTAAAATTTTTTTATTTACATGTGAAGTTACATGTTATGTGCTTTAAAGTCTATATCTCTTTAAATTTTACGGTTTTGTAAATTTAAAATAAAAAATTTTTTTATTAATATTTTAATAAAAAATATTATCAAAGTAAATTTTTTATTTAATTCTATTTTGTTTTAACATTAAAAGTATCTCATCTCTGCTTTTATGTCATAAAAACGTCAACTCGTGACTGGAAGAATAGTCAAATGAATGACCAATTTGAAACATCAAAATGACGTGTGCTTGTTATCTGGGTAAGATCTATATTATATATAACAATATATATAAAATTATCTGTACTGTAAATGATCTTCTTATTGAAATTTTTAATATTATTTTTCCCTGTATTTCTTAATCTCGATAGATTTTAATATTTTTAGTGATTCTTCTCCTTTTCTCTTTTTGATAAAAACACTAGTGAGAAAAATAAAAAAAATTTTTATTTCGTTTTATCAAATTTATTATTTAAGAATTGAATCAATTTTGTAAATACTTTAATTGATAAACAGAATTAGTTAAAATTATATATTGTATATTTATATTACGTAATATTATGTTTACTATGAAATGGTAACTGGAACAACGTTTACTTTATTCGATATGTATAGCTTCATTGATGCATATGTAGAAATAAAAAGCTAAAACACCTTTTCCCCAGTGGCTTCACTTACCGCGGCCTGGGTCCGTAGGCTGGTAGGCTGGTAGGGCTCTGAGTTACGAGTATTATTCAAACTTATATTTATTAAATAATTTAATCGGGCGCCAGCCAGCTTTGAAGAGTCTAGTGACTCTCCAAAAAAATTTTATCGCAAATAAAAACAACTGCATGAAACAAATTGCAAGATGGTTACAGTTGAGGAGCCGAGGAAAGGCGTGCAAAATAAATGAAGCAGTGCTCAAATAAGAAAATATGAGTCAATATAATTCGACTTTTGATGCGACAATTTACTTTTTGTCGTATTTGTTTTTGTACGCTCAGACTGACCCCGACCTTCGACTTTGGTATCATAATTCATTTATGATATATGAAATATGACAAAATGCTTTAAGCTCAAAAATCAATGTAAATCAATATAAATCAATATAAATTAATATAAATCAATATAAATATAGTATTTTGACGTGTACGCGTCAACCATCACGTGTCCCTCTTCGGGGCTCTGACCCTTCTCTCTCTCGGTGGATCGACATATATCCCGGCCGTAGTCGCTTCTCTGTAATTTTAATTACATTAATAATTTAACAAATAATTGACGGACAAGACAAATACACAATTTTCGTAATTAGCGCTCGAGAAGTCCTGTCGAGCGTTGACGTCGAGGAAAGTCTTTATTTTCCTGTCACAAATTTTTTCACAAAACCAGATGGAATACATAAGGAAAATAATGTGATGTAATTTCTGTTTTTCTTTGTTCATCAGAGATATCTTCAAATTTTTTTCATACTTTTTCTTTTATTAAGAAAATAAAATTTATATTAATTAAAAATTACTATAATTTTTCACAAATAGTTTTAATTTTAAAAATATTTGCATGTTGAAATAAATGTTGTGGCCAAATATCTGTATTTCTAATCAAAGTAATTTATTTATTTAATATATATTCTTAATTAAATTTTCTACTTATATTTTGATTTTACATACATATGTGTATGTAGAATAAAAATGTTGCAAATAAAAATTAAAAAGTATCATATATCTTTCAATTTTCATTTATATAATTGACACTCGGCATTCATTAATTTCTTCTCATATAGGACAAGAAAAAGAATGCAAATTAAACATTTTAGGCACGCGATGTAGCATTAATAGTTCATCGAATTGATGTTTTTCTTGTACAACGTCAATACTTTATCTTTTAAGAAGCTTTTAAGCTCTTGTGATTACTTGCGATTACTAGACAACTTTACCTGCTCATGCAAGAATTTTCTCTCTCCCCATCTGATTAAATTAATTACCTTAAATCAAAGATATGCGAACTAGATGACTCTGACAAAAATTGAAATGGACTTATGATATTTCTGTAGCATTATAATTACTAGTGCTTAATTATAACTACATATTGCATGTATCATATAGAATCTATATTATGTACAAAAATAAAATTATATCTATTCTAGATGATTTTATTATTGAAATATTTAATATTATTTTTCTCTGTCTTTTATGATCTCAATGCATTGTATTTGAGAATATATTTTAGTAATTCTTTTCCTTATATATTCACTTTTTGGTAAAACATACTAGTGAGAGGAAAAAAATTTCTTATGAATAGTATGAAATTTATTATTGAATCAATTTTGTAAATATCTCAAGTGATAAATAAAATTAGATAAAAAATTCGATACAAAATTAGATAAAATTATTGGATAAAATTACAGATTACATATTTATGTAACATTAAACTATGGAATGGTAACTGGAACAAGGTTTACTTTATTAGATATGTATAGCATTATTGATACATATATGGGAATAAAAAAACAATTGACAATTTGGCTCAAAACTTGCATTTAACAAAAATTATGTTTTAAAAATATCTTCTACAGCTGCTCTGCGTATAAAATTATCTTTTGTATTCAGGTCTAACTTAATATACTCTTCCGATAGTACTACAGCTTTCATGTGACGCAAAGCAAAGTGGAAGCAGAATTCCTCGAGTTCCTGTAATTCACATGATATTCAATGATATTTTGTACACACATAAATAAATACATTAAAATTAATAAATTTCAACAGTAATAGAAATTAACTCCGAACTGTAGTAATTACCTTAGCATTGCATTCGATCGCCTTATTGTAGAAGAAGGCTACATTTGACACAGTGATGATTTTCTTTATTATCTGACTGCAATCTTTTACAAGATTGGTTTCACAATACATGTCGGCCAATTCCATAAGTTCTATAATGAAATGTCATTTCAATTTCTGAATTGTATGTTTGTGATAATTTACGTTTACAGTTCAATTACCAAATGCGTTCTCCGAAGGTAAATCAATTGTGCCGAAATATAAATATTTCAAAAAGGCTTTATAAACGACGTAAGAAAATTTATCCGATACGGTGTACACTGAATCTGATATGCTGTCAAAAAACATTTTTGTCATTATGAAATCAAAGTTGAAAAATACTAAATAATTTTTTCTATGTTTACCTTTGATTATTTTCAGTCCAACCATGTTGAAACATATTTTTAAAATACTGACAACGAATCTTAAGGATAGCCTTGTGAACATAAATAGGTCGTCCTTTGACTAGTATGGTAAGATCACTCGTCAACTGAAGAGCAAATTATTAAATAATAATATTAGATAAATATTTTTCATCTTTAATATTATAATTCAATATAGGACTGGATTGAGATCAGAAGTTTTAATCAAAACAATCATTAACGATTGCAGTTTATTTTTTCTGGTATAAAAAAAAATGTCCTCTAATTCTTTTTTACAAAATCAACAAATCTTTTATAAATCTTTATTCTTTTATGCCAACCATATTAAAATTAAAATATGTATCGTATAAAGTTTTATGCTAAAATAAAAGAAATGCATAAAGAATAATAATGAAACATACCGAAGCATCAAATATTGTTCTTAAAGACTCCAATATATTCAATACTTCTTCAACATACTTGAAATTATTCGTAAACAGAATCAATGAAAATGAATTGTGGATGTGTTTCAACGGACTGTACGCATACGCGTCTTGAATCGTTGAAAACTTTGTGGGAAATGGAATAGGAGTATGATAATCCCACTCAAGGAAACCCCACACGTAGATAATTCTATCATAGCCGACGGCAACACTTAAGTCACAATAAGCAGCGATATCCAAAATCTTTCCCATCTCAGGGACGTTCACCTATCGATCATATCTTTCCTTATTATTGTATTCCTCGTTCCGCTCATCATAGCAATTATTAAAAAGTTTTTTATCAATAATTCATAAGTTACCACGGTCGGACTGGAGGGTTTCCCGTTGTTATTTACACCTACTTGTCCATAATAGTTATTGCCCCAGGCATAGACTTCTCCTTTATTTGTAAGCGCCAACGTATGCCTCTCTCCGCAGACCACCTTAACTAAAACGTCAATCTCTCATGAAGATGTTCGATAATGTAATATTCTTGGAAACCAAATCTCAGACATAAATTTTCAAAAGATTTCCCACATAGCATACATATCCAAACAATGTTCAGAAAGAATCCGGAAGATATCTTTGGCCATCTTCAGGATGCCCTGAGAACGTCTTTTGGACATAGATGCTATATGGATTACCTATTTTATTCGAGATTGTGCATCCTAAGATTTTGCATGGGTATTGGTATTCTAGCACCTGGTCGATTGCAATCTGACCTGTCCCGTTATCGCCCCAACCGTATATTGTATTTTCGTCAGTTACAACTATGTTGAAATTTGAACCACACGCGATGTGGACAACTTTCTTTTTCTCCAATTCATGTTTCACCTGCCACGGCACACTAAAATGGGTTGTGTTTTCGTTACTAACCTGACTATCATTTTCTTCCCTATCATTTTCTTACCAATCACTTTCTTCCCAATCATAATGCTCGCAACAATATTCGTTCCAAGCATACACCTAAATTACAAACAATTGTTTAGTTTATAAGAATGATTATTATCCTTATCATTGTGATAGTTTAATCTTTCACTTACCTCTCCATCGCAAGTCAGAGCGAGACCATGATCCTCTCCGCAATCGATGTCCACGATACGCTTGTCGCTTAATCCGGCGATTCGAATAAACGTGGATACGTCAGGAATCGTAAAAGAAGAACGGAAAAGATCCTTTTCAGCGATTTTGCAGAAATAAACCTTTCAAAAATAGCGTAGTTGTAATACATTTTTTTTATCTGATTTTCTGAATCACACTTAGGATATTTAATTACGAAAGCAATACTAGAAAAGACTTGACAAAAAATTCATGATAAAGTTTTATATTATTTCATCCTAAGTACTTTTCAACACACATGGTAAATTTATATAAATTCATAGGCCATTTTGATACATGTAAGAGAATTTAAATTTTTTCTCACATTTTTAAAAAATTATGAAACTTAGTGTACGTATTTGTATTGCTTTCATTTTTTTCACAACCAGACTGAATGTAAAGAATTAAAACTTAGGTGCTGCAATCTCTGCTTTTCTACATACATTAAAGATATTTTCAAAATTATTTTCGTAATTTTTCTTATAAAGAAAATAAAAATTATATCATTACAATCTTTCACATTAATATTAAAAATATTTGCATGTTAAAAAAATGTTATGGCTAAGTATTTTTGTACTTTTAATCAAAGCAATTTATTTATTTAATATATATTTTTAATCATAATTTATCCATTTATATTTTATTAAATATGACTTCACACACATGTGTATACTCGTATGTAATAATTTTCATTTTCACTTCCACTCTAAGAAAAGTTCATGCTTTAGCGATGATATAAAACTTCATAATATCAATTTTACTCATTCAAGGTATATGAACCCTGACATACCTCTCCTTCTTCTGTAAGTATTAGGATAAAACTTCCGCTGCATGCAAAGGTCTTTATATTTTTTCCACACAATTCTTTTATTTCTTTTAAATATAGAGCAGTGTGTAGGTCACCAAACTTTAAATGCTCCTCTTTGTAATCGAAGTTGTAGACATTCTTGTCTTTCGTCACAATTATAAATCCATTACTGCAGTTAGGTGATGTCATAAATTGCTATGGCATAAGGAATAATATCACATAATGAAAAAAATAGTACAATGAAAAAAGAAAATAGATAAATCTTACTGTATACCATAACCATGTGAATTTGTGGAATAAATTCCGGCTTTAGCACATGAAAGAACGGCCAAGATTTAAGATTTATTGGAATTATCTTTTCCGCTAGAACGCATTGCAAGATTCTTTTCTCATATTTTTGCATCTCACTACAAATAATTTGATAACTTTAAGTTTAGTTACTTTATTCACTTTGATTTAAATTAATTGTACTTCATGTCATCGCACAGTTGTTATCTTCATCTATTATGTTGCTGACATCTGCGATTATTTCTACATCGCTATCGTCCAGCAGCGATTAAAATATAAAAAGGAAGTGAAAAACAAAACCGTCGAACTTACTTTTTTTTAATTGTTGTTTCTAAATTTCTTTTCGCTACATTTTTGTTCGAGGAATAAAATGTCGACGACGTGATAGTAACATCATTTTGTATCGCTGATCTATGTATAAATTTAGCCTGAGTACTCATATCTAATTCAATATAATCTTCCGATAACGTGTTAACTATCATGTGACGCAAAGCAAATTGAAAGCAGAATTCCTTGAGTTCCTAAAATTTACATGATATTCAACGATATATCGTACACATAAATAAATATTGCAATTAATGAATTCCAACATTAATAGTGATTAACTCCGAATTGTAGCACTTACTTTAGCATTGTACTCGATCGCATTATTGTACAAGAATGCTACATTTGACACAGTAATGGTTTGCTTTATTATCTGACTACAATCTTCTTTAAGATTAGTTTCACAATACATCTCGGCCAATTCCATAAGTTCTGTAATGAAGTATAGCTTCAGTTTCTGAATTGTAATTTATGATAACTCTAATATTTACAACCCCAATTACCTAATGCGTTGTCCAAAGGTAAATCGATTGTGCCGGTATACAAGTATTTCAAGAAGGCTTTATAAACGACATAAGAAAATTTATCCGATATGGTGTATACTGGTAATGAATCCGATGTACTGTCAAAAAGCAACATTATATAATAACCAAAGAAAAATTCTCAATAAAAAAACCAGTTTCCTTTTTTAAATGTTTACCTTTGAACATCTTCAGCCCAATCATGGTGAAACATGTTTCTGAAATGCTGGGAACGAATATTAATAATAACCTTGTGAACGTAAATAGGTTGTCCTTCGACTTGTATGATAAAATCACTGGTCAACTAAAGGACAAAAAATTTTGAATAATTTAATAAGATTAGATTAATATAAAAATTATCATAAAAAATACCTAACTATTTATTTTTCACTTTTAATTCAATACTAAATAAATAGTTAATACTAAAATCTATAATACTAAAATCTATAATACTAAAATCAATACTTAATTCAATCCACACACGCACGCACACACACAAACACATACACACATACACACACAAACACACACACTAATAATTCAATATATGACTGGAATGATAATTAAAATTTTAATCAAAACAATCAACGATTGCGATTTATTTTTTTCTATATAGAAAAAAATTCTCAATTCTTTCTTATAAAAATCTACAAATCTCTATATTCTTTTATACCAACTTAGGAGGAAATCAGTCAAATTAATATAAAAATATATAATACATATTTTCATATTAGCTTGATTGATTCGCAGATAGCAAGCACACGTCATTTTGACGTTTCAAACTGGTCATTTTTGGTCATAAGTCGTCAAAACGACTGATTTGTTACATGATTTTATATTGATGTCTTAATATAACATTATTTTGACGTTATATTTCAGTCATAAACTGACGATTATTTTGTTATTAATGTGATTAGTTAGTACATTGATCCCATAAAAAAAATCTTTTAAAATTTTTTATTTAACATGACTTTCGCGATCAGACTTAATAATTTTTCTTTCGACGCATGCATCGATCTGTGCACGACTCATATTGCTTAACTCAAGTGTTCATTGAATTAGTGCACAGTGAAAATATTAGCTATATCAATCGACTATAATTAAAGTGTCAAAAAATATACATATTCTTTTATAATACAGTTGATTAGCAAAATATATTTTTATAAAACGCCGGCAATGGAAGACATTATTTGTTGACATTTCATATGATATTAGAAGTAAGTTTCTTTATTTATGTTTAAGGTTAATTTAAAATAATAATAATAAATATGAAACTTGTAACCTATTTCCATATTTGTGTTTTCCAGCGTTTTCAAATAAAGCAATAAAATCGATCCGAGATTCCTATGAAGAATAGATTGGCTGTAATTGTTCAATAATGTTCTCGAATCGCACAATCTGCTTTACTCGACAACGCTATTAAATATAATGTTATGCTAAGAAAAAGATGCCAAAATATGGTACATTTTATGATGTCAAAATGCGATTATGTCATAACATCAAGAATCTAACATTAGATCGTCATTTCTACGTCATAAAAACGTCAACTCGTGACGAATAGTCAGTGAATGACCAACTTGAAACGTCAAAATGACTGTGCTTGCTACCTAGGAATCAACCAAGCTAATATGAAAATATGTATTATATATATAAATATATATTTACTTTTATGCTATATAATTCAAAAAAGTACATATAAAATAAAAATAAACATACCGGATCATCAAATGCTGCTCCTAGGGATTCTAATATTTCTTCAATATACTTGTAATTGTTATTATTCGTAATTCGCACAGTGTGTAAAGAATCATGCACAATCAATGGTTTGTCTTCGAACGTTTTATTGTGCGCAAACACATCAAAAATCCTCGAAAATTTCGTGGGAAAAGGTTGGGTAATATTTTGACAGAAGTAGGAACCCCATACATAGACAGTCCTATCATAGCCGACGGCAACACTCACATTACGACAGGCGTCAACATTTAAAACTTTTCCCATTTGAGGCACGTTCACCTGTTGATTAATCATTCTTTATTGCATTATTTTTCATTCCACTCGACGCATGGCGATTATTAATGTTTTTTAATTTTCGTTCATGAATTACCAGTATCGGATCGGAGGATGTGCGGTTGTTATTTACACCTACTTGTCCATGAAAGTTAACGCCCCACGCATAGACTTCTCCTTTATTTGTGAGCGCCAACGTATGGTTGTATCCGCAGACTATCTTAACTAAAACGTTATTCTCTCATAAAGATGTTCGATAGTGTAACATTCTTAGAGATAAAATCATAGAAATACATTTTAAAAAATTTACTTATTTTATCCGAGAATGTGATAATTTTGCGTGGGTATACGTAATATTTTTCCGCTTGGAAGATTGAACAGATTTGGCCGTCTCGGTTATCGCCCCAACCGAATAATTCATTTTTGTCAGTTACAACTATGCTGAAACGTGAACCACACGCGATATGAACAACATTCTTCTTCTCTAATCCGTGTTTTACTTGTTTGACACGACCATCATAAATAGCAGCGTTTTCAATATTATTCTGTATATAAATAATATTGTCTTCCCAAGCATACACCTAAATTACAAACTATTGTTTAGCTTATGAGAATGATTCTTATCGTTATTATTGTGATAATATAATTTTTTATTTACCTCTCCATCACTAGTCAGAGCGAGACAATGAAGCTGTCCGCATGCAATGTCCAGGATACGTTTTTTACTAAAGCCGGAGACTCGAATAGGTGTGAACTTTTCAGGCCCTCTTTTAAATAAACTGCGTTTACCGCATTTCCAGGAATAAATCTTTTAAAAATGGTATAGTTGTAATACATTTTTTGATTTTTTGTATCTCATTTTATATTTAGAATGTTACATTTAAGTATGAAAGCACTGCTAAAAAAGACTTAACAGAAGTTTAAAAATAAAGTTTGATATTATTTCTCCCTAAATGCTTTTCTATTTAAGGGGTTATACCTAGTCAGCAAGTCGAAAAAAACGTATTTTTGAAGAATTTGAAAAAACTGTTAGGTATTTTTATTTTATCGATTCTTTATCATAATATATATCTATCAAAGGAGTTTTCATAATTTTTTCAGTTAGAAATATCAAGAAATGTAGGCACAGTAGCTATTTACCAGAGACATCTTTTTTGGAGGCACTTGACGGTGAGCAAGATTACTCGGAACTGAATCATCTGAAATAAAAAATTCGAAAGAATTTAGCTTTCGTATGAATTGATCTATTTCGTGAACGAAGGGATTTTAATTTTGATGAAACCTTTTTTTTATTAACAAAAGAACGAAAAGTTTTAACACAAAAAATTCGTATTTTTGCGTCAAACGTCTGTCACATTATCAAAAATCAATTTTTTGTAAAATCCTTCGTTCACGAACTAGATCAATTCATACGAAAGTTAAATTCTTTTGAATTTTTGATTTCAGATGATACAGCTCCGAGTAATCTTGCTCACCGCCAAGTGCCTCCGAAAAAAGATGTCTCTGGAAAATAGCTACATTTCTCGATATTTTTAATTGAAAAAATTATGAAAACTTCTTTGATAGATATATATTATGACAAAGAATCGATGAAATAAAAATACCTAACAGTTTTTTTTTTATTTCCCAAAAATACGTTTTTTTCGACTTTCTAACTAGGTATAACCCTTTAATAAATTTATGTTATTGGCCATGTTTTTATACTTATAAAAAAACTAAATGTTTTCTCACATTTTTAATATATTATCAAACTAAGTATGTGCGTGTGTGTATTGCTTTAACTTTTACAATCACATTGAATGTAAAAAATGGAAAATGTGCTGCAATCTCTGCTTTCTTTGTTAATAAGATATTTTCAAATTTATTTTTATATTTATTCTCTTATTAAGAAAACAAAAGTTACATTATTACAATCTTTCGCATCCCATAATTTAATTTGAAATATCTTAATTTTAAAAATATGTGTATGTTGCAATAACTATTATGGCCAAATATCTGTACTTCTAAGCAATTTCTTTGTTTATTAAAAATTTTAATTACTTAATTTACTTATTTTTCTATAGTATATTTTGATTTCACACACATGTACATATGTTCAAATTTTTATTTCCACTTATTTCTCTTAAGAAACGCTTACAATTCATAAAATTATAAAACCTTATTCTATATCAATCTTATCTTTCAAGCAAGTTAAAATTTATTCCCAAAAATATGCCATCAAGATACATTTAAAGAATATAAACTCTTTAATATACCTCTCCCTCTTCTGTAAGTACCAGGATGAAATAACAGTTACGAACAAAAGTCTTTATGTTTTTTCCATAAAATTCTTCCATCTGTTTTAAGGGAGAAATATGTATGTCACTAATCTTCGAACAATCATCTTTCTTATTATCTAAACTGTATACATTCTTGTCCTTCGTCACAATTACAGCTCTACTAGAACCTATTAAAATATTATGATATATATATATATATATATATATATATATATATATGTAACAATATTACATAGCCAAAAAATCAGTACAATGAAAAGTAGTAAATTTTACCATATATCTTAATCATGTGGATTTGTCGGATAAATTCCGGTTTTAGCACATGAAAGAATGGCCAATGTTTAAGATCTATTGGAGTTATCTTTTCCGCTAGAACGCATTGCAAGATTCTCTTCTCATATTTTTGCATCTCACTACAAATAATTTAATAACTTTAAATTTAGTTACCTCATTTATTTTGAATTGAATTAGTTGTATTTCATGTTATCGCACGGTTCCTAATTATTTTCATCTATTATTTTACCGACATCTGCTATTATTTCGACATCGCTATCGCCTATTAGTAACTTGTGAAAAGAGAGAAAAAAGCAAAGCTATCAAACTTACTCTTTTTCGTTAGTTGTTTCTGAATTTCTGTTCTTTATATCTTCGGGAGTACAGAATTTTTTCGATGAAGTCGACATGATAGAAACACGACTTTGTGTCGGCACGAGTTGAAAAATACCTTTTCTTCTTCTTTTTCTCTCAAATAGAACTCATTCGAAACGCTCTTATTATTTCCTTCGCAGAAAGATCAAGTCGAAACGCACTCATACGATAATAAAAAGAATTGAAAATGAATGAAAAGCTACACCTCTGCACCACGTTTTTCACAGTTCCTTCCTTGTCGAATGTTGCTTTAGGACGCATTCAGACTTTGGCAGAAAAGCGGAAAACTGACAAGCAGAAGCCAATCACAAATCGTACTGGTAGTAAGCAGTACAATCTGCTCATTTTTGATTGGCTTTTGCTTTTCTTTTTTCCGCTTTTCTGGCAAAATCTGAATGCGCCCTTAGGGAGATCATAATGCAATCACGTGATACAAAAAATCTGGAAGAACAAAGGGGGATGTATAAACACTTTAACTCGACGAGTTTCGCTTACTTTTTCGGAAAGATTAAGAATTTCGAACAAGTGAATACTTTTATACGAATAACGAATAAAAATGCACGTCCATGTAAAAATATATATGCAGGAATCAACAGAGAGATATTATTCCAACTTGAGGTACTTACGGGCAGAAACGTACTTGTAATTTGTTGCATATTGAACTGAAAAAATATATGTAATATACAGGGTGCATCTTAAAAAACTCCCACTAAGCAAATAACGTTATTCCTGATTAAAAATCGAGTCGAAAAGTCCTGATTCTTTTTTCCAAGATTCATTAAATAATTAATCAGATTTAAGTATTAAAAAGATTTCTGAAAAGATAAATTGTTTAAAAATTAATACAAAACAGTTTATTTTTTTGCTTATTCAAATCTTCTATGTTGATAACGAGAAAGTTTGTCTTTTTATTGGCGCGACTTTACTTATTAATTACTGCTTTATTAAGCATTATGGAAAAAATGGTTCAGGACTTTTCGACTCGGTTTTTAATCAGGAATAATGCTATTAGCTTAGTGGGAGCTTTTTAAGATACACCCTGTATATATATATATATATATATATATATATATATATATATTATTTATTTATATGCTCTTATTAGTATGTATTGATGAATTAAATCCTCTAATTTTATTTTCTTAATTGCATGTATAAATTGACAGAGATTTAAGTATATAAAGCTTATAACCAAGATTCATCGCGTTCATTTACACCTATACAATTTTGTTTGCTCGCAAAAATTTTCTTTATCGCCATCCCATTAAATGAATTACTTTAAATCAAAAATATGCTAACTAGGACGACACTGACACGAACTAGAATAAATCTATAATTTTTTCTTTTCATTACAACTAATAAATTCCTTAATTATAATTACTTATTGCATATATATGTAAGATCTATATTACAATAAAATTATCTAGACTGTAAATGATTTTCTTATTGAAATTTTCAACATTCTTTTTCCTTTTTATTTTTTTTTTCCTTTATTTCTTTTTCCTTTTTATAATCTCGATGAATTTTAATATTTTTAGTGATTCTTCTCCTTATATATATTCATTCATTCATACTAATGAGAGAAAACAATTTTATATGAAACATGAAATTTCTTATTTCTTTTTATCAAATTTATTATTATTAAATAATTATTATTATTAAATAATTCAATCAATTTATAAATACCTCAATTGATAAAGTTGAAAGATAAAATTATATATTGTATATTTATATTACGTAATATTTTATGTTAAACTATGGTAACTGAAAGTTTACTTTATACGATATGCATAGCATCATTAATGCATGTATAAGAATACGATCTGCAATTTAGCTCGAAACTTATGTCAAAAGAATCATATTCCGAAAGTATTTCCTTTAGCTGCTTTACGCATAAAATTATCCTTTGTACTCGTATCTAACTTAATAAACTCTTCCGATAGTACTACAGCTTCCATGTGACGCAAAGCAAACTGGAAGCAGAATTCTTCAAGTTCCTGTAATTCACATGATATTCGATGATATATTACACGCACATAAATAGATACATTGCAATTAATAAATTCCAACAGTAATATTAATTAACTCCGAACTGTGGTAATTACCTTAGCATTGCATTCGATCGCCTTATTGTAGAAGAAGGCTACATTTGATACAGTGATGATTTTCTTTATTATCTGACTGCAATCTTTTACAAGATTGGTTTCACAGTACATGTCGGCCAATTCCATAAGTTCTGTAATAAAATGTCGTTTTAGTTTCTGAATTGTAAATATGTAATAATTTACGTTTACAACTTTAATTACCTAATGCGTTTTCCGAAGGTAAATCGATTTTGCCGGTATATAAATATTTCAAGAAGGCTTTATAAACGACATAAGAAAATTTCTCTGATACCGTGTACACCGAATCTGATATGCTGTTAAAAAACAATGTTTGTTATTATGTAACCAAAGTTGAGAAATTCTAAATAATTCTTTTCTAAGTTTACCTTTGAATATTTTCAATCCAATCATGTTGAAACATGTTTTTAAAATATTGACAACGAATCTTAAGGATAGCCTTGTGAACATAAATAGGTCGTCCTTCGACTCGTATGGTAAGATCTTTCGTCAACTGAAGAACAAATTATTAAATAATATTAGATTAATATAAAAATTATCATAAAAATAGATAATTTTTCACTTTTAATGTTATAATTCAATATATGACTGCGTTGAGACTAGAAATTTTAATCAACACAATCATTAAAACGATTACAATTTATATTTTCTAGTAGAAAAAGAATTCTAATTCCTTCTTACAAAATCTATAAATCTCTTATATATCTATTCTTTTATACCAACCACATTAAAATAAAAATATGTATTACATATAGCTTTATGCTACATAATAAAAAAAATAATAATACATAATAATAATGAAACATACCGGATCATCAAATATTTCTCCTAAGAATTTCAACATATTTAATACTTCCTCAACATATTTGGAATTATTCATAAATACAATCAATGGCTTGTGCATACATCTCCACGGACTATACGAAAACGCGTCATGAATGTTCGGAAACTTCGTAGGAAATGGGGTACTAAATGTTTTGTAATAAAAGAAACCCCATACAAAGATAATCTTATCATAGCTGACGGCAACGCTCATGTTATTATAAGCAGCGATATCCAAAACCTTTCCCATCTCGGGAACGTTCACCTGTCGATCATATCTTTCCTTATTATTCCTCGTTCTCACTCATCATAGCAATTATTAGAACGTTTTTTATTAATAATCCAGAAATTACCACGGTCGGACCGGAGGATGTGCGGTTGTTTTTTACACCTACTTGTCCATGAAAGTTATCGCCCCAAGCATAGACTTCTCCTTTATTTGTGAGAGCCAACGTATGCCCGACTCCGCAGACCACCTTAACTAAAACGTCAACCTCTCATGAAGATGTTCGAAACTGTAACATTCTTAGAGATCAAATCTCACATATAAATTTTTAAAAAATTTACCTATTTTATTCGAAAGTGTGATAATTTTGCGTGGGTGTACGTAATGTTTTTGCGCTTGGACGATTGAAATTTGGCCGATCTCGTTATTACCCCAACCATATATTTTGTTTTCGTCAGTAACAATTATGTTAAAATTTAAACCACACGCGATATGGACAACTTTCTTCTCCTCCAATTCATGTTTTACCTGCCTGGGCACACTAAAATAAGCTGTGCTTTCGTTATCAACCCGGCTAAAAGTTTTTCTCCAATCAACCAATTTACGTACTACCGAATCAAATTTTTCCCAATTCTTTTTTCCCCAAGCATACACCTAAATAACAAATAATTGTTTAGTTTATGAGAATGATTATTATCGTTATCATTGTGATAGTTTAATCTTTTACTTACCTTTCCATCGCTGGTTAAAACGAGAAGTTGATGATTGCCGCATGCAATATCCACGATACGCTTGTCGCTTAAGTCGGTGACTCGAATAAATGTTGATACATCAGGAATGTTACGAATGAAAATGGTCTTATCCGCGATTTCGCAGAAATAAACCTTTAAAAAATATCATAGCTGTAATACATTTTTTATATTTAATCATATTTTATATTTTGATCTGATTTACTGAATCACATTTAGAATGAAAGCACTACTTGAAAAGACTTGACAAAAAATTCATGATAAAGTTTGATATTATTTTATCCTAAGTACTTTTCAACTTGATAAATTTATATAAATTTATTGGCCATGTTGATACTTGTAAAAGAATTGAAAGTTTTTTCATTTTTAAAATATTATGAAACTAAGTGTGTGTGTGTGTATTGTTTTAATTTTTCAACCATATTGAACGTAAAGAATTAAAAATTGTGCGCTGCAATCTTTACTTTTGTATATCCAGAGATATTTTCAAAATTATTTTTGTATTTCTTCTCTATTAAAATAATAAAAATTACACCATTACAATTTTTCACATATTAATTTTGAAAATGTTTGCAGATTAAAATAAATATTATGGCCAAATATCTATTCTTCTAACCAAAGCAATTTATTTATCTAATATATATTCTTAATTATAATTTATCTATCTTATATTTTATTATGATTTCACACACATGTGTATATATAATAATTTTCATTTTCACCCTAAGAAAAGTTCATGCTTTAGGGATGATATAAAACCTCCTAATATCAATTTTATTCATTCAAGAAATATAAACTCTGACATACCTCTCCCTCTTCTGTAAGCGCCAGGATAAAACTATAACTGTATGCAAAGGTCTTTATGTTTTTTCCACACAATTCTTCTATCTTTTTTAAGGGGACGGCAGTGTGTATGTCACCAGTCTCTGAATACTCCTCTTTATAATCTAAGCTGTAGACATTTTTGTCCAACGTCACAATTATAACTCCATTACCATTACCATTATCTGTTTCAAATTGCCATAGCATAAGGAATAATATCACATAATGAAAAAGACAATACAATGAAAAGAAAAAAAAAGAGATAAATCTTACCATAAACCATAACCATGTGAATTTGTGGGATAAATTCCGGCTTTAACACATGAAAGAACAGCCAACGATTAAGATCTATTGGAATTATCTTTTCCGCTAGAACGCACTGCAAGATTCTCTTCTCATATTTCTGCATCTCTCTATAAATAGTCGACAACTTTCAGTTTAGTTTTGCTTATTCACTTTAATTTGAATTAATTATATCTCATGTCATAGAACGCTTTTTGTTTTCACCTATTATTTAGTCGATATCTGCGATTATGTCGACATCGCTATCGCCCAGCAACAATTAAAATATAAAAAGGAAAAAAAAACAACACCGTCAAACTTACCTTTTTTTAGTTATTATTTCTAAATTTCTCTCTACATTTTGATTCGGGGAAGGGAATGTCGACGATGTGATAGTAACGTCATTTTGTATCGCTCTGTGTATAAACTTAGCCTGAGTACTCCCATCTAATTTAATATAATCTTCCGAATATGCGTTAGCTGTCGTGTGATGCCAAATAAACTGGAAGCAGAACTCTTCGAGTTCCTAAAATTCACATGATATTCAACGATATATTGTACACATGAATAAATATTGCAATTAATAAATTCCAACATTAATAGCGATTAAATCTGAATTGTAGTACTTACCTTAGCATCGTATTCGATCGCTTTATTGTAGAAGAATCCTACATTTGACACAGTGATGGTTTGCTTTATTATCTGACTACAATTTTTTTTAAGATTAGTTTCACAATACATGTCGGCCAATTCCATAAGCTCTGTAATGAAATGTAGCTTCAGTTTCTAAGTTGTAATTTATGATAACTCTAATGTTTACAACCCCAATTACCAAATGCGTTGTCCAAAGGTAAATCGATTGTGCCGCTATACAAGTATTTCAAGAAGGCTTTATAAACGACGTAAGAAAATTTATCCGATATGGTGTATACTGGTGATGAATCCGATATACTGTCGAAAAAACATCGGCAACGAATATTAAGAATATCCTTGTGAACATAAATAGGTTGTCCTTCGACTTGTATGGTAAAATCGCTCGTAAACTGAAGGACAAAAATTATTGAATAATTTAATGAGATTACATTAAATTATTTCCAATTATTTCTTACAAAAATGTACAAATATACTATATTTTTTATATCAACCAACCAAGCTAAAACCTATGTAAATATGTATTTTATATATATTTAATTTTACTATATATATATATATGTGTGTGTGTGTGTGTGTGTGTGTGTGTGTGTGTGTGTGTACATATATATGTATATGTATAAATGTAATGCAAAAAAGTTCATACAAAAAAATAATATGAAACATACCGGATCATCGAATGCTGCTTCTAGGGATTCTAATATATTTAATACTTTCTCAGTATGCTTGTAATTATAATTATTCGTAATTCGCACAGTGTGTACGGAATCATGCACAATTAATGGCTTGTGCATGCATCTCTGCATACTGTGCGCAAACACGTCAAAAACCCTCGAAAACTTCGTGCGAAAAGGTTGGATAATATTTTGATGGAAGTAACCACCCCATACATAGATAGATCTATCATAGCCGACAGCAACGCTAATTTCACCACAGGCATCAACATTCAAAACCTTTCCCATCTGAGGCACGTTCACCTGTTGATTGTATTCATTTCTAGTTCCACTCAGAGGATAGCGATAATTAAAAAGTTTTTTAATTTTTATTCATGAAATACCACGATTGGATCGGAGGACTTTATCTTGTTATTTATGCCCACTTGTCCATAATTGTTACCGCCCCAGGCATAGATCTCTCCTTTATTTGAGAGCGCTAAGGTATGCCAGGATCCGCAGACCATCTTAACTAAAACATCAACAATCTCTCATGAAGATGATCGATATTGTAATATTCCTAGAGGCCAAATCTCGGAAATAAATTTATAAAAAGTTTACCTATTTTATCCGGGAATGTGATAATTTCGCGTGGGTATACGTATTCTCCTTGCGAGTCTATGTTTGAGTGTGGTGAAATCTGCCACTGCTTGTTCCCGCCCCAACCATATAGTTTGTTTTTGTCAGTTATAACCATATTAAATTCTTTACCACACGCGATATGAACAACATTCTTCTTCTCCAATCCATGTTTTACTTGTCTCACATTACCATTAAAAATAGCTGTGTTTCTATTACCATCCTCCATAGAAATATTGTTTCCCCAAGTATACACCTAAATTACAAACAATTGTTTAGCTTATGAGAATAATTCTTATCGTTATCATTGTGATAATTTAATCTTTTGCTTACCTCTCCATCGCTGGTCAAAACGAGAAAATGAAAATCGCCGCATGCAATGTCCACGATACGTTTCTTGCTAAAGCCGGAGACTCGAATAAGTGTGGACTTGACAGGCCATCTCTCAATAAAACTGCATTCATCAAATTCCCAGAAGTAAACCTTTTAAAAATAGTATAATTGTAATAATATATTTTTTTATTCTTTCAATCCCATTTTATATTTAGAATATTACATTTAAGTATGAAAGCACTGCTAAAAAGTTTGATATTATTTCTCCCTTCAAAGAATATGAACTCTTTGATATACCTCTCCCTCTGCTGTAAGTGCCAGGACGAAACTACAGCTGCAAGCAAAAGTCTTTATGTCTTTCCCACACAATTCTTCTATCTTTTTTAAGTGGAAAGCAATATGTATGTCACCAATCTTTGAATACTCATCTTTATTATAATTTGAAATGTAAACATTCTTGTCCTTCGTCACAATTACAGGTCTATTGTCTATTAAAATATTATGATATATATATATATATATATATATATATATATATATATATATACGTAACAATATTATATAGCCAAAAAAACAATACAATAAAAAGTGGTAAATTTTACCATCTACCATAATCATATGGATTTGTCGGATAAATTCCGGCTTTAGGAAATGAAAGAACGGCCAATGTTTAAGATCCATTGGAATTATGTTTTCCGCTAGAAGGCATTGCAAAATTCTCTTTTCATATTTCTGCATATCTCTATAAATAGTTGATAATTTTCAGTTTAATTGTTTATTCACTTTAATTTGAATTAATTATACTTCATGTCATCGGACGCTTTTTGTTTTTTCCTATTATCTTCCCGGCATCTGTGATTATTTCTACATTGTTATTAAAAAGCAAAGCTATACTTACTCTTTTTCGTTAGTTGTTTCTGAATTTCTCTTCTCTATATCTTCCGAGGAACAGAATTTTTTCGATGAAATCGACATGATAGAAAGTGACTTTGTATTGGCAGAAGTTGAAAATACTTTCTCTTCTTCTTATTCTCTCAAACATAAGAGATTCAATATGCATTTATTACTTTCTTCGCCAAAAGATCAAGTCGAAACGCACTCATACGATAATAAAAATAATTGAAAATGAAAAAAAACTACTCCTCTCCACCACGTGTTCTTCACAGTTCCTCTCTTTTCACATGTATTTTAGAGAGATCACGAAGCAGAACATGACGAGAACGTCTCGTTTGACGACGTTTCGATTGACACAGTCAATATATCGACCTGTGCTTAGGGTGACCAGCAACGATTGACCAATCAGAGAGTGTTATTTTGAATTAGAAAATTGACGAGGGTCAATTGGATGCCACCCACGTAGTACAAAAAATACTATTCTTCTTTAGCTGCAAGAGTGAAAGGGGATGTAGAAACACTTATAATCGACGAGGTTTGCTTACTTCTTCGTAAAGATAAAGAATTTTGCATACATGAATATTTTTACACAAATAACGAATAAAATTATGAGCACATGTAAAAATATATATGCAGGAATCAACAGAGAGATATTATTTTAACATGAGAAACGTACGGGCAGAAACGTACATATTTCGCATGCGATTTGTTGCCATATTGAATTGAAAAAATATATATAACATATATGTGTATGTTACTATTAGTATTTATGTACAAATAAAATCCTCTAATTTATTTACTTAATTGCATATATAAATTGACAGAGATTTAAATATATAAAGTTTTAACCAAGATGTAAGTAACCAAGTTCTATCGCGATTATTTATTATTTATATTTATTTACAACCTATACAATTTTGTCTACTCGCAAAAATTTTCTTTGTCACCATCCGATTAAATGAATTACTTTAAATGAAAAAGATGCCAACTAGAGCAACACTGACAAGAACTAGAATGAATCTGTAATTCCTTTTTTTCATTACAACTAATCAATTCTTTAATTATAATTACATATTGCATGTATATAAAAGATCTATATTATATATAAGAATAAAATTATCTATACTGTAAGTGATATTCTTATTGAAATTTTTAATATTATTTTTCCTTGTCTTTTATAATCTCGATGGATTTTAATATTTTTAATAAATCTTCTTTTTTTCACTTTTTGATAAAAGACACTAGTGAGAGAAAAAAAGTTTCTTATGAGAAACAAAATTTCCTATTTTTTTTAATCAAATTTATTATTTAATAATTAAATCTATTTTGTAAATATCTCAATTGATAAATAAAATTGATAGATAAAATTGATAGATAAAATTATATATTTTATATGTATATTACGTAATATTATCTTAAAGTATAAAATGGTAAGTGGAACAATGTTTATTGGACTTGTATAACTTCATTGATGCATGTATAGGAATCTAAAACGATCTGCGATTTAGTTCGAAACTTTTGTCGAAAGAATCATATATCGAAAATATTTCCTTTAGCTACTCTGCGCATAAAATTATCCTTTGTACTCGTATCTAACTTAATAAATTCTTCCGATAGTACTACAGCTTCCACGTGACGCAAAGCAAACTGGAAGCAGAATTCCTCGAGTTCCTGTAATTCACATGATATTCGATGATATATTGTACGCACATAAATAAATACATTGCAATTAATAAATTCTAACAGTAATAATAATTAACTCCAAACTGTGGTAATTACCTTAGCATTGCATTCGATTGCCTTATTGTAGAAGAAGGCTACATTTGACACAGTGATGATTTTCTTTATTATCTGACTGCAATCTTTTATAAGATTGGTTTCACAGTACATGTCGGCCAATTCCATAAGTTCTGTAATGATATGTCGTTTCAGTTTCTGAATTGTAAATTTGTAATTATTTACGGTTACAGTTTCAATTACCTAATGCGTTTTCCGAAGGTAAATCGATTATGCCGGTATATAAATATTTCAAGAAGGCTTTATAAACGACGTAAGAAAATTTATCCGATACGTTGTACACTGAATTTGATATGCTGTCAAAAAACAATGTTTGTCATTATGTAACCAAAGTTGAGAAATTCTAAATAATTCTTTTCTAAAGTTTACCTTTGAATATTTTCAGTCCAATCATGTTGAAACATGTTTTTAAAATACTGACAACGAATCTTAAGGATAGCCTTATGAACATAAATAGGTCGTCCTTCGACTCGTATGGTAAGATCTTTCGTCAACTGAAGAACAAATTATTAAATAATAATATTATAGATTAATATAAATATTATCATAAAAATAGGTAATTTTTTACTTTTAATGTTATAATTCAATATATTTATACCGTATTGAGACCAGAAGTTTTAATCGAAACAATCATTGAAACGATTGCAATTTATATTTTCAATAGAAAAAGAATTATAATTCCTTCTTACAAAATCTATAAATCTATAAATCTCTTATAAATCTCTATTCTTTCATACCAATCACATTAAAATGAAAATATGTATTAGATACAGCTTTATACTACATAATAAAAAAAAATGATAATACATAATAATAATGAAACATACCGGATCATCAAATATTTCTTCTAGGAATTCCAATATATCTAATACTTCTTCAACATATTTGGAACTATTCTTAAATACAATCAATGGCTTGTGCATACATCTCCACATACTATACGAAAACGCGTCATGAATGCTCGAAAACTTCGTAGGAAACGGGATAGTAATTTTTTCGTAATAAAAGTCACCCCACACAAAGATAATCTTATCATAGCTGACGGCAACACTCGTTTCATTATAAGCAGCGATATCCAAAACCTTTCCCATCTCGGGGACGTTCACCTGTCGATCATATCTTTCCTTATTATTCCTCGTTCCACTCCATCATAGCAATTATTAGAAAGTTTTTTATCAATAATCTATAAATTACCATGGTCGGACCGGAGGGTTTGCAATTGTTATTTACGCCCACTTGTCCGTCACTGTTATCGCCCCAAGCATAGACTTCTCCTTTATTTGTAAGCGCCAATGTATGCTGAGATCCACAGGTAAGTTTAACTGAAACGTAATTATGAGGATGTTCGATACTGCAACTTTCTTAAAGATCAAATCTCACATATAAATTTTTAAAAAATTTACCTATTTTATTCGAGAGGGTGATAATTTTGCGTGGATATTCGTAATGTTTTTGTGCCTGGATGATTGAAATCTGGCCGATCTTGTTATTACCCCAACCGTATATTTTGTTTTCGTCAGTAACAACTATGTTGAAATTTAAACCACACGCGATGTGAACAACTTTCTTTTTCTCCAATTCATGTTTCACCTGCCACGGCACACTATTAAAATAAACTATGTTTTCTTGATTATCACTTTCTTCCGAATCACTTTCTTCCGAATCACTTTCTTCCGAATGATATCTTTCAATTTTTTCCCAATTTTTTGTTCCCCAAGCATACACCTAAATAACATACAATTGTTTAGTTTATGAGATTATCATTGTTATTATTGTGATAATTTAATCTTTTGCTTACTTCTCCATCGCTGGTCAAAACAAGAAGTTGATAATTTCCACATCCAATGTCCACGATATACTTGTCGCTTAAGCCAGCGACTCGAATAAATGTTGATACATCAGGAATGTAACAATTGAAAATGGCTTTTTCCATGATATGGCAGAGATAAACCTTTCAAAAATAGCATAAATGTAATACATTTTTTATATTTAATCATATTTTATATTTTGATCTAATTTACTGAATCACATTTAGAATATTTAAGTATGAAAGCACTACTTGAAAAGACTTGGCAAAAAATTCATGATAAAGTTTGATATTGTTTCATCCTAAGTACTATTCAACATGATAAATTTATACAAATTCATTGAACATGTTGATACATATAAAAGAATTCAAAGTTTTCTCCCACTTTTAAAATATTATGAAACTAAGTGTGTATGTGTGTAATGCTTTCATTTTTACAACCATATTGAAGAATTAAAAGTAAAGACTTAAAAATTATGTGCTGCAATATCAGTTTTTATATGTCCATTATAGATATTTAAAATTTTTTTTGTATTTTTTATCTTATTAAGAACATAAAAAAATTATATCATTACAATCTCTCATATTTTAATTTTAAAAATTCAATATTTGCATATTGAAATAAAAATTCAATATTTGCATATTGAAATAAATATTGTTACGCCTCTGATGTCCGTGTTCATCGGGACGGCGCCGATTAACAAGAACATCTGGTTGTCAAGAAGTTGTTGACAGCGTCTGTCATTCGAGTCTGGAGCCAGCTGTCAAGCTGTGCGATCGCGTATTTGTATCGAGCCGATCCGTGTTATTATTATTGTGTGTTAACGTTCTGTGGTTATGCTTCTGTGTTCTGTATTGTACATTAAAGTTCTTAGTTGCTTTTAAAAGTGTTTATTTATTTAGCGCGTCTCGCGAGCGGCTGAACTCTTTAACGTGCCTTCATATCTATCGAAACCCTCGCCGCGGGCGTAACAATATTATGACCAAATATCTTCTTCTAATTCAAAGCAATTTATTTATTTAAGATGTATTCTTAATTATAATTTATCTACTTATATTTTATTATGATTTCACACACATGCGTATATATAATAATTTTCATCTTTACTTACACCCTAAAAAAAGTTCATGCTTTAGGGATGATATAAAATCTCCTAATATCAATTTTATTTATTCAAGGAATATAAATTTTGACATACCTCTCCCTCTTCTGTAAGTGCCAGGATAAACTTATAACTATGTGCAAAGGTCTTTATGTTTTTTCCATGCAATTCTTTTATCTCTTTTAAAAATTGAGCAGTGAGTGTGTCACCACTCTTCAAATACTCTTTATAATCTAAGCTGTAGACATTCTTGTACTTCGTCACAATTATAACCCCTTTACCATTATCTGTTTCAAATTGCCATGGCATAAGGAATAATATCACATAATGAAAAAGACAAAAAGAATAAAAAAAAACGGATAAATCTTACGATACACCATAACCATGTAAATTTGTGGGATAAATTCCGGCTTTAGCACATGAAAAAACAGCCAACGTTTAAGATCTATTGGAATTATCTTTTCCGCTAGAACGCACTGCAAGAATCTTTTCTCATCTTTCAGCATCTCTCTATAAATAGTTGATAACTTTCGGTTTAGTTTTGCTTATTAATTTTAATTTGAATTAATTATACCTCATGTCATCGAACGCTTTTTGTTTTCACCTTTTACATATTTAGTCGATATCTGCGATTATTTCGACATCGCTATCGCCCAGCAGCAATTAAAATATAAAAAGGAAGAGAAAAACAATACCGTCAAACTTACGTTTTTTTAGTTGTTATTTCTAAATTTCTCTCCTCTACATTTTGATTCGGGGAAGAGAATGTCGACGATGTGATAGTAACGTCATTTTGTATCGCTCTGTGTATAAACTTAGCCTGAGTACTCATATCTAATTTATTATCATCTTCCGATAATCTCTTATCTGTCTTGTGATGCAAAGCAAACTGGGAGCAGAACTCCTCGAGTTCCTAAAATTCATATGATATTCAACGATCGAACGCATATATAAATATATTACAATTAATGAACTCCAACATTAATAGCGATTAACTATGAATTGTAATACTTACTTTAGCATTATACGCGATCGCTTTATTATACAAGAATTCTACATTTGACACAGTGACGGTTTGCTTTATTATCTGACTGCAATCTTTTTTAAGATTGGTTTCACAATACATCTCGGCGAATTCCATAAGCTCTGTAATAAAATGGCGATTCAGTTTCTGAACTGTAATTTATGATAACTCTAATGTTTACAACCCCAATTACCTAATGCGTTGTCCAAAGGTAAATCGATTGTGCCAGTATACAAATATTTCAAGAAGGCTTTATAAACGACGTAAGAAAATTTATCCGATATGGTGTATACTGGTAATGAATCCGATGTACTATCAAAAAACAACATTGTAATAATCAAAGTTGAACAATTATCAATAAAAAAACCAGTTTCCTTTTTTAAATAATTACCTTTGAACATCTTCAGCCCAATCATGGTGAAACATGTTTCTGAAAAAAAAGTGCTGGGAACGAATATTAATAATAACCTTGTGAACGTAAATAGGTTGTCCTTCGACTTGTATGATAAAATCACTGGTCAACTAAAAGACAAAAATTATTGAATAATTTAATAAAATTACATTAAATTATTTCCAATTATTTCTTACAAAGATCTACAAATATCTATATTCTTTTATACCAATCAACCAATCTAAAACCTATGTAAATATGTTTCATATATATTTAATTTTACTATATATGTATATGTGTATATATGTATATGTGTACTATATGTGTATTACTATATATATATATATATATATATATATATGAGTATATATATATATATATATATATATATATATATATATGTATATATGCAATGCAAAAAAGTACATACAGAAAAATAATATGAAACATACCGGATCATCAAATGCTGCTTCTAGGGATTCTAATATATTTAATACTTCTTCAGTATACTTATAATTATAATTATTCGTAATTCGCATAGTGTGTACGGAATTATGCACAATTAATGGCTTGTGCACTCGTTTCCAGTAATTGTACGTAAAACCCAACACGTCAAAAACCCTCGAAAACTTCGTGCGAAAAGGTTGGATAATATTTTGATGGAAGTTGTATTGACCCCATATATAGATAGATCTATCATAGCCGACCGCAATGCTAATATTACTATAGGCCTCAACATTCAAAATCTTTCCCATCTGAGGTACGTTCACCTGTTGATTGTATTCATTTCTAGTTCAGCGAATGGAGATTATTAAAAAGTTTTTTAATTTTCATTCATGAATTACCAGTATCGGATCGGAGGACTTTATCCTGTTATTTACGCCCACTTGTCCACAATCGTTATTGCCCCAGGCATAGATATTTCCTTTATTTGTAAGTGCCAACGTATGCTGGTCTCCGCAGACTAATTTAACTAAAACGTCATTCTCACGAAGATATTCGACACTATAACATTCTTACAGATAAAGTCTTAGAAATAAATTTTTAAAAATTTACCTATTTTATCCGAGAATGTGATAATTTTGCGTGGATATACGTATTCTTCTTGCAAGTGTGTGTTTGAGTGTGTTGAAATTTGCCTCTTCTTGTTGCTGCCCCAACTATATAGTTTGTTTTTGTCAGTTATAACCATATTAAATTTTGTACCACACGCGATATGAACAACATTATTCTTCTCCAATCCATGTTTTACTTGTCTCACACTACCATCAAAATTAGCAATGTTTCTAATATCGTGCGCATAAATATTGTCTTCCCAAGCATATACCTAAATTACGAACAATTGTTTAGCTTATGAGAATGATTCTTATCGTTATCATTGTGATAATTTAATCTTTTGCTTACCTCTCCATCGCTGGTCAAAACGAGAAAATGTAATTCGCCGCATGCAATGTCCACGATACGTTTCTTGCTAAAGCCGGAGACTCGAATAGGTTTGTACTTGATAGGCCGTCTCTCAATAAAATTCCATTCATCAAATTTCCAGTAGTAAACCTTTTAAAAATAGTATAGTTGTAATATATTTTTTTGATTCTTTGAATCTCATTTTATATTTAGAATGTTACATTTAAGTATAAAAGCACTGCTAAAAAATTTGATATTATTTCTCCCTTCAAAAAATATGAACTCTTTGATATACCTCTCCCTCTGCTGTAAGTGCCAGGACGAAACTCCAGCTGCAAGCAAAAGTCTTTATGTTTTTCCCACACAATTCTTCTATCTTTTCTAAGTGGAAAGCATTATGTATGTCACCAATCTTTGAATGCTCATCTTTATTATGATTTAAATTGTAAACATTCTTGTCCTTCGTCACAATTATATATATAGCTTCTGTAGAACAACCTTCAAAATATTAATATATATAATATATATAAAACATATAAATAACAATATTACATAGCCAAAAGGACAATATAATGAAAAATGGTAATTTTACCATATAGCATAACCATGTGAATTTCTGGAATAAATTCCGGCTTTAGCAGATGAAAGAACGGCCAATGTTTAAGATCCATTGGAATTATCTTTCCCGCTAGAAGGCATTGCAAAATTTTCTTCTCATATTTCTGCATCTCTCTATAAATAGTTGATAATTTTAATTCAGTTTAATTGCTTATTTACTTTAATTTGAATTAATTATACTTCATGTCATCGGACGCTTTTTGTTTTTTCCTATTATCTTGCCGGCATCTGTGATTATTTCGACATTGTTATTGCCCAGCAGTAACTTTTATGAAAAGGACGAAAAAAGCAAAGCTATACTTACTCTTTTTCGTTAGTTATTTCTGAATTTCTCTTCTCTTCCGAGGAACAGAATTTTTTCGATGAAATCGACATGATAGAAAGTGTCTTTGTGTCTTTGTGTTGGCAGAAGTTGAAAATGCTTTATCTTCTTCTTATTCTCTCAAACATAACACATTCGACATGCATTTATTACTTTCTTTGCCAAAAGATCAAGTCGAAACGCACTCATGCACTACGATAATAAAAATAATTGAAAATGGATTAAAAACTACTCCTCTCCACCACGTGTTCTTCACAGTCCCTATCTTTTCAAATGCATTTTAGATCACGACGCAGAAACATGGCAAGCACGTTTCGTTTGACCACGTTTCGATTGACCACAGTCAATATATCGACCTGTGCTTAGGGTGACCAGCAACGATTGACCAATCAGAGAGTGTTATTTTGAATTAGAAAATTGACGAGGGTCAATTGGATGCCACCTACGTAGTACAAAAAATGCTATTCTTCTTTAGCTGCAAGAGTGAAAGAGGATGTAGAAACACTTATAATCGACGAGGTTTGCTTACTTCTTCGTAAAGATAAAGAATTTTGCATAAATGAATATTTTTACACAAATAACGAATAAAATTATGAGCACATGTAAAAATATATATGCAGGAATCAACAGAGAGATATTATTTCAACATGAGAAACGTATGGGCAGAAACGTACATATTTCGCATGCGATTTGTTGCCATATTGAATTGAAAAAATATATATAACATATATGTGTATGTTACTATTAGTATTTATGTACGAATAAAATCCTCTAATTTATTTACTTAATTGCATATATAAATTGACAGAGATTTAAATATATACAGTTTTAACCAAGATGAAAGTAACCAAGTTCTATCGCGATTATTTATTATTTATTTACAACCTATACAATTTTGTCTACTCGCAAAAATTTTCTTTGTCACCATTCGATTAAATGAATTACTTTAAATGAAAAAGATGCCAACTAGAGTGACACTGACAAGAACTAGAATAAATCTGTAATTCCTTCTTTTCATTACAACTAATCAATTCTTTAATTATAATTTCATATTGCATGTATATAAAAGATGTATATTATATATAAGAATAAAATTGTCTATATGTAAATCTATATGTAAATATTCTTATTGAAATTTTTAATATTATTTTTCCCTGTCTTTTATAATCTCGATGGATTTTAATATGTTTAATGATTCTTCTTTTTTTCACTTTTTGATAAAAGACACTAGTAAGAGAAAAAAAATTTCTTATAAGAAACAAAATTTCCTATTTTTTTTAATCAAATTTATTATTTAATAATTAAATCTATTTTGTAAATATCTCAATTGATAAATAAAGTTGATAGATAAAATTATATATTTTATATGTACATAATATTATCTTAAAGTATAAAATATTACATAATATTATCTTAAAGTATAAAATGGTAAAGTGGAACAATGTTTATTTAAAACGATCTGCGATTTCGTTCGAAATTTTTGTCGAAAGAATCATATACCGAAAATATTTCCTTTAGCTGCTCTACGCATAAAATTATCCTTTGTACTCGTGTCTAATTTAATAAACTCTTCCGATACTACTACAGCTTCCATGTGACGCAAAGCAAACTGAAAGCAGAATTCTTCGAGTTCCTGTAATTCACATGATATACGATGATATATTGTACACACATAAATAAATACGTTGCAATTAATAAATTCCAACATTAATAGTAATTAACTCCAAACTGTGATAATTACCTTAGCATTGCATTCGATCGCCTTATTGAAGAAGAATGCTACATTTGACACAGTGATGACTTTCTTTATTATCTGACTGCAATCTTTTATAAGATTGGTTTCACAATACATGTTGGCCAATTCCATGAGTTCTGTAAGAAAGGTTCGTTTCAGTTTCTAAATTGTAAATTTGTGTTAATTTACGTTTAGATTCAATTACCTAATACGTTCTCCGCAGGTAAATCGATTATGCCGGTATACAAATATTTCAAGAAGGCTTTATAAATGACGTAAGAAAATTTATCCGATACGGTGTACATTGAATCCGATATACTGTCAAAAAACAATATTTGTCATTATGTAATCAAAGTGAAGAAATTCAAAGTGAAGAAGTTGAGAAATTCTAAATAAGTTTTTTCTAAGTTTACCTTTGAATATTTTCAGTCCAATCATGTTGAAACATGTTTTTAAAATACTGACTACGAATCTTAAGGATAGCCTTGTGAACATAAATAGGTCGTCCTTCGACTCGTATGGTAAGATCATTCGTCAACTGAAGAACAAATTATTAAATAATAATATTAAATTAATATAAAAATTATCATAAAATAGATATTTTATTTTTTCACTTTTAATATTATAATTCAATATAGGATTGAAACTAGGATGAGACTAGAAGTTTTTATCAAAACAATCATTAACAATTGCTATTTATTTTTTCTAGTAGAAAAAAGTTTCCCTAATTCTTTTATACAAAATCTGTAAAAATCTCTTATAAATCTCTATTCTTTATTTTAACTACCAAATCAAAATGAAAATATGTATCACATATAGTTTTATGCTATAAAATAAAGAAAGTGCATACAGAATAATAATAAGACATACCGGGTCATCGAATATTGCTCTTAGGGATTCCAATATATTCAATACTTCTTCAACATATTTGAAATTATTCTTAAATATAATCAATGGCTTGTACATGATTTTCCACAAACTGTACGCAAACGCGTCATAAATGTTCGAAAACTTCGTAGGAAACGGGATAGTAGTATAATAATTGTAATAAAATTGACCCCACATGTAGATAGTCCTATCATTGCCGACAGCTACGCTCAAGTTACCATAAGCAGCGATATCCAAAACCTTTCCCATCTCGGGGACGTTCACCTGTCGATCGTATCTTTCCTTATTATCCTGTGTCGTTCCACTTATCATGGCGATTATTAAATAGTTTTTTAATTTTTATTCATGTTTTCAATTTTTATTTATGAATTACCACAGTCGGACTGGAGAGTTTCCGATTTTTATTGACACCCACTTGTCCAAAATTGTTGTTGCCCCAAGCATAGATCTTTCCATTTCTTGTTAGCACCAATGTATGCTGATATCCACAAACTAATTTAACTGAAACGCGATGATGAGGATATACGATACTGCAACTTTTTTAGAGAAAAATATCTCAAACATAAAAAATTACCTATTTCATCCGAGAATGTGGTAATTTCGTGTGGGTGCACGTATTGTTCTTGCAAAGGTACGGTTGAAATCTGGCCTTTATCGTTCATGCCCCAACCATAAAGTTTATTTTCGTCAGTTACAGCCATGTTGAATTTTTCACCACATGCGATATGAACGATATTCTTCTTCTCCAATTCATGTTTTACTTGCCTCACACTACCATTCAAAAAATCTGCGTTATAAATGTGCTTATTAATAGATTTTCCCCAAGCATACACCTAAATTACAAACAATTGTTTAGTTTATATGAATGTTTATAAGAATGTCTGTTATCGTTACCGTTGTAATAATTTAATCTTTTACTTACCTGTCCATGGCTAGTCAGAGCGAGACAATTATAAAATCCGCATCTGATGTCTACGATACGCTCGTCGTTTAAGTCGGCCACTCGCATAAAGGATATGTTTCCACGAATGAAAAGGGTACCTTTTTCGATTTCGCAGAAATAAACCTTTCAAAAAAAGCAGTTGTAATACATTTTTTTAATCTGATTTTCTGAATCACATTTAGAATATTTAAGTACGAAAGCACTACTAGAAAGACTTGACAAAAAATTCATGATAAAGTTTGATATTATTTTATCCTAAGTACTTTTCAACTTGATAAATTTATATAAATTCATTGGCCATGTTGATACATGTAAAAGAATTGAAAGTTTTCTCATTTTTAAAATATTATGAAACTAAGTGTGTGTGTGTGTGTGTGTGTGTATTGTTTTAATTTTTCAACCATATTGAACGTAAAGAATTAAAAATTGTGCGCTGCAATTTTTACTTTTGTATATCCAGAGATATTTTCAAAATTATTTTCGTATATCTTCTCTATTAAAAAAATAAAAATTACACCATTACAATTTTTCACATATTAATTTTGAAAATGTTTGCATATTAAAATAAATATTATCGCCAAATATCTATTCTTCTAACCAAAGCAATTTATTTATCTAATATATATTCTTAATTATAATTTATCTATCTTATATTTTATTATGATTTCACACACATGTGTATACAGTGATGGGAAAAAGTTCCGGGACGGCTGGATAATTTGAAAAATACGCATCACAGAGGAAAATGACCTAGACAGAAAAGAACCTAGAAGAAAAAATATGGAATTGTTAATTGCAAATTACATATTTTTTCTTAGAAACAACTATGTGTTTTCTTTACACCAATTGATTCCTCTCATTATTTTGTACATAAAAGTATGAAGGTAAGATAATCGAAAAATGAATGGTTTACTAGATATTTTATGGTTTATGTAAAATTAAGAAATTATTTCAAGCCTTATAACTCAAAAAGTACTTAATAGAAAGGTACTTAATTATAGTGTTTTGGAAAGCTCTCGGGATAAGCTACAAGAATATGCAATGAAAAATAGGGGGTTCCATTTAAGAAATTGAAGGTAATCTTTATGTGACCTTCAAATGACTATCCAAGGTCAAATCTAAGGTCACCGTCGGATTACCCGGGAAAAATCCTACAACTTTTGTCTAGGTCATTTTCCTCTGTGATGCGTATTTTTCAAATTATCCAGCCGTCCCGGAACTTTTTCCCATCACTGTATATAATAATTTTCATTTTAACCCTCAGAAAAGTTAATGCTTTAGGGATGATATAAAACCTCCTAATATCAATTTTATTCAATCAAGGAATATGAATTCTGACATACCTCTCCCTCTTCTGTAAGCGCCATGATAAAATTATAACTGTATGCAAAGGTCTTTATGTTTTTTCCACACAATTCTTCTATCTTTTTTAAGGGGAGGGCAGTGTGTATGTCACCAGTCTTTGCATATTCCTCTTTATAATATAAGATATAGACATTTTTGTCCAACGTCACAATTATAGTCACATTAACTTCGATATCTGTTTCAGAATTGCCATGGCATAAGGAACAATATTACATAATGAAAAAGACAAAGCAATGAAAAAAAACGAAAATTCTTACTATATACCATAACCATGTGAATTTGTGAGATAAATTCCGACTTTAGGAAATGAAAGAATGGCCAACTTTGAAAATCTGCTGAAATTATCTTCTCCCTTAGAACACATTGCAAAATTCTCTTCTCACATTGTTGCATCTCACTACAAATAATTGGTAACTTTAAGTTTAGTTGCCTGGTCATTCAGATTATTTTGAATTAATTGTATTTTATGTCATCGCACGGTTCTTATTTTTAATTATCTTATTATCTGTGATTATTTCAACATTACTATCACCCAGCAGCGACTTATAGAGAAAGAAAGAGAAGCGACTTATATAGAAAGAAAGAGAAAAACAAGACCGCCGAACTTACTTTTTTTTAGTTGTTGTTTCTGAATTTCTCTTCTCTACATTTTTATTCGGGGAATGGAATGTCGACGGCATGATAGAAATGTCATTTTCTATCGCTGATCTGTGTGTACACTTAGCCTGAGTACTCATATCTAATTTATTATAATGAATACTCATATCTAATTTATTATCATCTTCCGATAATCTCTTATCTGTTTTGTGATGCAAAGCAAACTGGGAGCAGAACTCCTCGAGTTCCTAAAATTCATATGATATTCAACGATCGAACGCATATATAAATATATTACAATTAATGAACTCCAACATTAATAGCGATTAACTATGAATTGTAATACTTACTTTAGCATTATACGCGATCGCTTTGTTATACAAGAATTCTACATTTGACACAGTGACGGTTTGCTTTATTATCTGACTGCAATCTTTTTTAAGATTGGTTTCACAATACATCTGGGCCAATTCCATAAGCTCTGTAATGAAATGTCGTTTCAGTTAATGCAATGTTTCAGTTTCTGAATTGTAATTTATGATAGCTAATGTTTACAACCCCAATTACCTAATGTGTTCTTCAAAGGTAAATCGATTGTGCCGGTGTACAAGTATTTCAAGAAGGCTTTATAAACGATGTAAGAAAATTTATCCGATATGGTGTATACTGGTGATGGATCCGATGTACTGTCAAAAAGCAACATTATGTAATAACCAAAGTTGAAAAAGTCTCAATAAAAAAGACAGTCTCCTTTTCTAAATGTTTACCTTTGAACATCTTCAACCAACCAATCATGGTGAAACATGTTTCTGAAATACTGGCAACGAATATTAAGAATTGTCTTGTGAACGTAAATAGGTTGTCCTTTGACTTGTATGGTAAGATCGCTCGTCAACTAAAAAACAAAAATTATTGAATGATTTAATAATATTAGATTAATATAAAAGTTATCATAAAAAAATACATAACTTTATTCTTTTTCACTTTTAATTCCATATGTAATACTTAATTCAATACGCACACACACACACACACCCCAAACACCACACACACACACACACACACACACACACACACACACACACACACACACACAAATAATTCAATGTATGACTGGAATGAGACCTAGAGTCCTAATCAAAATAATCATTAACGATTTGAATTTATTTTTTTCTATATAGGAAAAAATTTTCCAATTCTATTTTACAAAAATCTACAAATCTTTTACAAATCCCTATATTTTTTATAATCAACCAACAAAGCTAATATAAAAATATGTATTATATATACTTAATTTTACTATATATAATGCAAAAAGGTACGTACAAAACAATAATATGAAACATACCGGATCATTAAATGCTGCTCCTAGGGATTCTAATATATTTAATATTTCTTCAATATACTTGTAATTGTAATTATTCGTAACTCGCACAGTGTGTAAAGAATCATGCATAATTAACGGCTTATGCATGCTTCTCCACAGACTGTGCGCAAACGCCTCAAAAATCCTCGAAAACTTCGTGGGCATGGGGATAGAAATAAAATAATTGTAATGAAAGACACCCCATACATAGATAGTCCCATCATAGCCGACCGCAACGCTCATATCATTAAAGGCGTCAATATTCAAAACCTTTCCCATCTGAGGCACGTTCACCTGTTGATTGTGTCATTTTTTGATTATATCACTTTTCGTTCCACTTATTATGTTTATTAAAATTATTATTGCGATTATTAAAAAGTTTTTTAATTTTCTTTTATTTAAAAATTACCATGATGGGACCGAAGGGTTTCCTGCCTTTATTTACGCCCACTTGTCCAACACAATTATTGCCCCAGGCATACACGTTTCCTTTATTTGTGAGCACTAACGTATGCATGCATCCGCATACGACCTTAACTAGAATGTCAATTTCTCATGAAGATGTTCGATACTGTAACATTCTTAAAAATCAAATCTTAGACATAAATTTAACAAAATTTACCTATTTTATCCGAGATTGTGATAATTTCGCGTGGGAATATGTATTTTTCCGTTTGGAAGATTGAAATCTGACCGCCTCGATTATCGCCCCAACCGTATAATTTATTTTCGTCAGTTACAATTATGCTAAAACATGAACCACACGCGATACGGACAACATTCTTCTTCTCCAATCCATTTACTTGTCTCACACTACCATCAAAATTAGCAATGTCTCTAATATCGTGCACATAAATATTGTCTTCCCAAGCATATACCTAAATTACGAACAATTGTTTAGTTTATGAGAATGATTATTATCGTTATCGTTGTGATAATTTAATCTTTTGTTTACTTCTCCATCGCTGGTCAAAACGAGAAAATGATGATTGCCGCATGCAATGTCCACGATACGTTTCGTGCTAAATCCAGAGACACGAATAGGTGACGCGACGAATCTCTCATTCGATTCGCGTTTCATGAACTCCCAAAAATAAATCTTTAAAAAATAACACAGCCGTAAAATGTACTTCTTGAATTTGTCGAATCTTTAATTTTACATTTATAACGTTATAAACATTTAAGTATGAAAACATTGCTATAAAAGATAAGATTAAGGATGAAGTTTTATATTATTTCTCCCTAAACGCTTTGCTGTTTAATAAATATATATAAATTTATTCGTCATTTTTACAGTTGTGAAAAAACTGGATGTTTTCTCACATTTTTAATATTTACGAAACTAAGATGTGTGTGTGTGTGTGTCTATGTGTATTGCTTTAATTTTTACAATCATATTGCATGTAAGGAATTAGAAATGTGCTGCAATCTCTGCTTTTTTTGTTCATAAGATATTTTCAAATTTTTCTTTCATATTTTTTCTCTTATTGAGAAAATAAAGTTACATCATTACAATCTTTCACATCCCATAATTTAATTTTAAATATCTTAATTTTAAAAATATTTGTATGTTGAAATAATTATTACGGCCAAATATCTGTACTTCTAAGCAATTTATCTATTTAATATAAAGTTTAATTAACCTACGATTTACGTTTCAACAGCCTGGGTCCAAAACGGAATGTAAATACATGTGTAAGATACAACTGGTTTAATTTTGTGGAATATTTGATAAGTAATTACAACCTGATGTAATAATTGTGGTAGGTATACAACAAAAGGTGATATTTACATTTGGCCCGATCATTGTACCAGGGGCCATGCCCGTAATATTTACATTTGGCCCGACCGATGTATCACGGGCCAGGACCGTGATAATCAGTTTTGGCCCGAATACAAGACCACGTGTCTCACATGTAGTTGTAGGTTAAAGTGTTAATTTATCCACTTATTATTATATAGTATATTTTATTATGATTTCACACACTGTATAAATTTTTATTTCCACATGTTTCCTAAGAAACATTCACAATACAGAAGCCTATAAAACTTCATTTTATATCAATCTTATCTTTCAAGCAAGTTAAAATTTATTTCCAAAAAAAAATATGCCATCAAGACACATTCAAAAGAATATGAATTTTTTGATATACTTCTCCCTCTTCTGTAAGTGCTAGGACAAAACTAAAGCTATGAACAAATGTCTTTATGTTTTTCCCACACAATTCTTCTATCTTTTTTAAGTGGAAAACAATATGTGTGTCACCAATCTTTGAATGCTCATCTTTATTATAATTTAAACTGTAAACAGTTTTGTCCTTCGTCACAATTATAGCATTATTACAATTTTCAATCTTACCTTTAAAATATTATGGTATAAGTAACAATATTACATAGCAAAAAAAGATAAAAAAAGAAAAAAAAGATAATAAAAAAGAGGAAAATTTTACCATATAACATAACCATGTGAATTTGTGAGATAAATTTCGGCTTTAGCAAATGAAAGAACGGCCAATGTTTAAGATCCATCGGAATTATTTTTTCCGCTAGAATACACTGCAAGATTCTCTTCTCATATTTCTGCATATCTCTATAAATAATTGATAATTTTCAGTTTAATTGTTTATTCACTTTAATTTAACTTAATTATACTTCATGTCATCGGACGCTTTTTATTTTTTCCTATTATCTTGCCGACGTCTGTGATTATTTCTACATTGTTATTGCCCAGCAGTAACATTTATGAAAAGGAAGAAAAAAGCAAAGCTATACTTACTCTTTTTCGTTAGTTGTTTCTGAATTTCTCTTCTCTATGTCTTCCGGAGAATAAAACTTTCCCGAAAACGACATGATAGTAACGCGATTTTGTGTCGGCAAGGAAAAATAAAAAATGCTTTTTCTTTTTCTTTTTCTCTCGTAGAGAACTTATTTGGAACGCTCTTATTATTTCCTTCGCCGGAAGATCAAGTCGAAACTCACTTATACGATAATAAAAATAGTTGAAAGTACATGAAAAACTACTCTTCTTCACCACGTGTTCTTCACAATTTCTTCCTTGTCGAATGTTAGCACTTTAGTGAGACCTCGATTCAACTACTACCATCTATAAGATACTTAAAGACCGACAGCCCTGGGTAAATTTTCGTGACCACGTGGGCCCAGTGGGCTTAGTAGGCCCGGGAAAAAGCCCCTTGCACAAGGCAGGCTTAGCAACTGGCAAAAGAAATAGGAAATAAAAATTATTTATCAATAAATACGGAATAGAAAGTATTCGCCAATAGGAATAGCAGAGAATAGATACTATTTCTTATTATCCGTTGCCTAGTATTGTACAAGGGGCTCTATTTTTCTTTATTTTACAAGAGTGAGAAAAGATATAAAAATATGCCTTGCTTTTTCAAAGTCTCCCGCTCCTTTGCTTCCCATTTCCTAAGTTTCCTTTCCCTTGCCCCTCACCCTTACTTTCCCTTTTTTTCTCCCTTATTACTACTTCACTTTTTCAGTTATCGTTCAGTCTTTTCATGATCGCAATCCTTCATTTTTAGGCATGGTTTTATCTTGATTTATCTCAATTCTCTGTTTTCTAATATTAATGTAATTATTAATAATAATAAGAATAATAAATAATGAAAATAAAATTACAAAAAAAATTCACGAGCGAGAAATCAAACTTAATATCTCGAGCATACGAGATTGACATGTTATCACCTCGGCCATTCGACCGCTCGACCTCGAGATATACTTTTTAAAGTATATAAGTTGGGATTTTTAAGGCGGTTTATCTGGCTAGTGCACTCTAAGATTTTAATATAATAATATTTTAAGGCATTACTACAACCACGCGAAGCCTCAATCAATTTCCCACCTCGTATCCTCCCCTTGTTAGACTCTCGATTTCGCTTTATATTTTCCAATGTCTTTTGTATAATACTATGCACATTATTCTCTTTTATAACTTTCGGTTTTCATTTTTGTTAACGGTTTTTGTGATATGAAATTACTAACTGTTTATTGCTTTTATGCTTGACATGAGTTTCTTTGTTCTTGATATATATTGCTTTCTTTCTTTGTATTTTTTACATAGGTTTGCACTTCGTTCGTCGATTAAAGGAATCAATTCGTTTCTGCTGGCTCTCCTGTGGATGTTTATTTCAGTGAGACTCCTAAATTTTTTACAAGTTTTTGACCAGCTCAATTTTATCTCCACGACTTCATGATTTATTTGCAAATTTGGGGACTTTTTTCAACGGGGGATTGTCACGCATTAAAACTTTATTTAAAATTGTTCACGTATGCGTTTATTTTTATTGTGTTATTTTTTCTGATGACGAGCGTTGGCCTTTTTTCAGTAAATTTAACTTATGGCCAGGCATTATTAGTTTTTTTCGTTTTTTAACTGTCTATGTAATTTCCACTTTTTGCTCTTAATCATTCTTCGAACCAATTGTTTGCGTTTTTAAATTTTGCGTCCGTTAGTATTGTACACAAGGTCTATTCGTTTCCTATCGCGCTTTGTTATTTTTATTTTTAAATTTATATTTTATTTATTGTCCAACGATATATCGAACATTGAAAAGGATCTTGGAAAGATCGAAATGTATGTACATATGTAATAATTTTTTCAGACATCAATTCGAGAAAGGAGCGATTTTTCATACATATTTTTGTATTTTTATATCTAACTGATTATTAATATATTATGTCTCGTACTTAGAGTCTTGATTATTATTTTTATTTTTTTCTTTACGCGCTAACATCCACGGTCTTTTAGCCTTTCTTTTTATTGTGTTTTGTTACCTTTTCGGATATACAAACATTTATAATCGACGAGTTTCGCATTCTTCGTAAAGATTAAGAATTTCTTATAAATGAATATTTTTATACGAATAACGAATAAAAATACACGCACAAGTAAAAATATATGTGCAGGAATCAACAGAGAGATATTCCAACTTAAGAAACGTGCGAGCAGAAACATGCGAATTACTTTGCATGTAATTTGTTGCCACTGAACTGTACAAATATATGTAATTTATATGTAATATATATGTTACTATTATTATTTATTTCTGAATTAAATCCTCTAATTAATTTTTTTTAATTGCATATATAAATTGACAGAGATTTAAGTATATAAAGTTTATAATCAAGATGAGATATCCAAGTTCTATCGCGGTTATTTACACCTATACAATTTTGCTTACTCACGCGAAAATTTTCTTTGTCGCCATCCGATTAAATGAATTACTTTAAATAAAAAATATGCTAACTAGAGCGACAATGACAAAAACTAAAATGATTCTATAATCCCTTCTTTCTACTACAATTAATTGCTTAATTATAATAATTTATTCCATGTATATAATCTATATTATATATAATAATAAAATTATCTCTCTATACTGTAAATAATTTTATTGTTGAAATTTTTAATATTATTTATCTCTATCTTTGATAATCTCAATGCATAAATATTGATGCATATATTTGATAATACAATGATCATAATACAATAATTATATATTATATATTCTTTGAGGAAAGACTGTAATACCAGAAAAAAAATTGCTTATAATATTAATCAATTTCTTATAGCATCAAATTTATTATTTAAGAGTAGGATCAATTCTATAAATGTCTGAATTGATAAATAAAATTAGATAAAATTATATATTGCATATTTATATTATGTAATGTTAAACTATGGATTGGTAACTGGATTAATGCATATGTAAGAATAAAAAACAATTGACAGTTTGGCTCGAAACTTGCATTTTAAAAAAATTATGTTTTAAAAACATTTCCATTAGCTGCTTTGCGTAAAAACTTAAGTATTGTATTCACATCTAACTTAGCAAAATCCTCTGATTCTACTACAGCTGTCAGGTGACTGAAAGCATACTGTAAACAGGATTCCTCGAGTTCCTAAAATTCACATGATATTTAACAAGATTGAATACACATAAATAAATACATTGCAATTAATAAATTCCAATCTTATCAATATCAACATTAATAGTAATTAATTCCAAATTATATTTACCTTAGCATTGTATTTGATCGCTTCATTATAGAAGAAAGCTACATTTGACACAGTAATGGCTTGCTTTATTATCTGACTGCAATTTTTTTTAAGATTGGTTTCATTATATAAATCGGCCAATTTCATAAGCTCTGTAACAAAGTGTCGTTTCAGTTTTTGAGTTGTATGATTGCGATAGTTTCAGTTTACACTTAATTTCAATTTACCTAATGTTTTCTCCGCAGGTAAATCAATTTTGCCAGTATACAAGTATTTCAAGAAAGCTTTATAGACGATGTAAGAAAATTTATCTGATACGGTGTATACTGGTGATAAATCTAACATACTGTCAAAAAAAAAACTTGTTACATTATTTAATAATCAAGTTTAAGAGACTTTCAATAAAAGTATTACATTCTTTTTTTCTAAATGCTTACTTTTGATCAATTTCAGTCCAATCGCCTTCGAACATTTTCTTGAAATATTGGCAGCGTCTCTTAAGAATAACCTTGTGAACGTGAATAGATTGTCCTTCGACTTGTATCGTAAAATCGCTCGTTGACTGAAGAACAAAAATTGTTAAATGAGTTGATAATATATTATAATTATTAATATAAAAATTTATCATAAAAAGTATGTAATTTTTTACTTTTAATGTTGTAATTCACGATTGGAGTAAGAGCAGAAATCTTAATAAAAAAATTATTAAAGATAGTGACTTATTTGTTTTATGTAGAAAAAAATTTTCCAATCTTTTTTTACGAAGATCTATAAATCTCTTACAAATCTTTATATTTTTTTATAGTAATTATATAAATTTAAAAAATATGTATATAAAGATAAAAATATGTCATATCAGTTTTATGACATACAATACGAAAAAATACATATAGAAAAATACGAAACGTACTGGGTCATCGAATCCTGTTCCTAAGGATTCCACTATTTTCAATACTTCTTTGGCGTACTCGTAAATATTTGTAGATACAGTCAATGGCTTGTGCATGACTCTGCAGCTATTGTACGCAAATGGATCGTGAATCCTTGAAAACGTCGTGCGAAATGGAGTAGTAATACATTGCCCGAAATAGTCACCCCATACATAAATAGTTCTATCAGAGCCTTCGGCAACGCTCAAGTTACCGTGGGCAGCGATGTCCAACACCTCTCTCATCTTAGGCGTATTCACCTGTTGATCATATTATTTTTTTATTATTCCGCTTCGCGTTTCACACGTCATAGCGATTATTAAGGATGCTTTGTATGTACAATCCCAGCAAAAAGTAGCTGAAAATCAATGATGACAAATATATCCACTTTTGGTGTGTTTTGAGTATAAGAAATTGCGTGGAATTACAATTTGATCTTAGCTACAGTGCAGAGATGTATTTTTTGATATTTATTGCGTTTTTATTGAAATATTCTGAATTTTGTTAATCAAAATGATTAACTTTTGGCAGAGAATTTCGCCTTATAACAGATACATAGCTAATTTCATTAAATTATTTTTAATATCTTTTTTAACCAGTTAGTACTTGTATAATATTATTTGACCAAATATTTCCTCTGTATCTAAACTACACTTTCGCAAATTTTAAATAAATTCTGAATATTATTTCCATGTGTTTTTGTCATTTGAATCGACGTGGTTATACGTTTCCTATAAGAACACATGCTAATTGGGTGCATTAAAATCTTTATAACTTGTGAACGCTTTAGTGAATCGATTTAAAAATTATACTGAAGAATCTGAACATATATAAGGACATTCTGTACAATTTTCACTAAATTCTCAATATTTTGAAAATAGATACGAAACATCCTTAAAGTTTTATAATTTTTATTCATGAATTACCTTGATTGGACGGGAGGATTGCATGTTATAATTACCGCCCAGTTGTCCAATATGGTTTTTGCCCCAAGCAAAGACCTCTCTATTATTTGTGAGAGCCAATGTATGCTCGTATCCGCAAGCAACTTTAACTGGAACATTAATTTCGATCATGAAGACATTCGATTCTGCAACTTTCTTAGAGATCAAATATCACATATATAAACTAAAAGAAAAATTTACCTATTTTACTTGAGATCATATCATAAGTAATTTCGCGTGGGTACACATAATGTTTTTGCGACTGGACATTATTGATGGATGTTGTGCTACAGCCGAATAAATTTTTAGAGTTTGATGAACTACCGAACATAGGTGAATTTTGTAAGGAATGTGTAAAGACTGATGTACGATGATCGGTAGAACCGCCATTAAAGGTAGTCATAGAAAAAGAAGTATTATCGGATGAAATCTGGCCGCTCTCGTTGTTGCCCCAACCATATAGTTTGTTTTCGTCAGTTACAACCATGTTAAACGTTAAACCGCAGGCGATATGGATAACATTCTTCTTCTCCAATTCATGTTTCACCTGCCTTGGCACACTACCATTAAAAATAGCTGTGTTTTCGTTACCAACTTGTCCAAAATTATTTTCTCCCCAAGCATACACCTTTAAATTACAAATAGTTGTTTAATTTATAAGAATGATTATCATTGTGATAGTAGTTATCATTGTGATAGTCCAATCTTTTGCTTACCTTTCCATCGCTGGTGAGAGCAAGAGAATGACTACTGCCGCATGCGATGTCCACGATACGTTTTTCGCTTAAACCGGCAACGCGAGTAGGCCTGGATTCCTCAACTCCCGATTTGTAGTTGATGAATTTCCAGTAATAAACCTTTTAAATATAATACAGCTGTAATATATTTTTTATCTCATTTTTTTAATTTCATTCTAGATAGAATGTTTCATTTAAGTATCAAAGAACTGTTAGAAAAGACTTAATCCAAGATTAATGATAAAGTTGATATTAAATGCCTTTCAATTGAATAAATTTATATAAATTCATTAACCATGATACATATAAAAGAAATGACATTTTCTTACACTTGTAAAATATTATGAACATGCATATGTGTGTGTGGCTTTAATTTTTTCACGAAACCAGATGGAATACATAAAGAAAATAATGTGCTGTAATTTCTGTTTTTCTTTGTTCATCAGAGATATCTCCAAATTTTTTTTCATACTTTTTCTCTTATTAAGAAAATAAAATTTATATTAATTAAAAATTACTACAATTTTTCACATATAGTCTTAATTTTAAAAATATTTGCATGTTGAAATAAATGTTGTGGCCATATACCTGTACTTCTAATCAAAGTAACTTATTTATTTAATATATATCCCTAATTAAATTTTCTACTTATATTTTGATTTCACATACATGTGTGTACGTAGAATAAAAATGTTGCAAATGAAAATTAAAAAATATCTTTCAATTTTCATTTCTAATTGACTCTAATAATTTTTACCACAAAATCCTTCAAGTAGTACAACCACGCCTACGTTATTGTTTTGCACATATTTTTTCTTCTTATAATATCTTAAACGTAAAATATAATATGAATTTTCATTTTCACTTGTTTCCTGAGAAAAATTCACGATTTAGGAAGGTTATAAAACCTCCTGATATCACTCTTATCATTCAAGCAAGTTAAAATTTAGTTCCAGAAATTTAAATGTGATTGAGATACATTCAAAGAATATTAATTTTTTTATATACCTCCCCCTCTTCTGTAAGGGCCAGAATAAAATATGAGTTGTGAGCAAAAGTTTTTAGATTTTTTCCACACAATTCTTCTATCTTTTTTAAGCAGAAAGCACGTTTGTCACCAGCCGTCGAACAATCATCTTTATCAAAACCTAAATTGTACACATTCTTGTCCTTGGTCACAATTATAGCCCCATTACCCAAGTTACCTGTTCAACATGCGAGACACAGGGAATAGTATCGTAATAAAAAAAAAACAATACTCGTACAGAACATTGCAGTAATATTGTGACAATATTGCAATGTTGCTGCAATGTTACAACAATATTAACAATATTGCTACAATATTCTGTGTTGTATGGGTACAATGAAAAAAAGATAAATTTTACCATATACAACAACTGTGTGAATTTGCGGGATAAATTCCGGTTCTAGCAGACTGAAGATTGGCCAGCTTCTAAGATCCTCTGGATATAACTCCCTTGCCAGAATGCATTGCAAATTTTCCTCCTCATCCTTCTGCATCTCTCTGCAAATATTTGACAACTTTCAGTTTAGTTACTTGCTAATTCACTTTAGTTTGAATTAATTATACTTCATCGCACGCTTTTTATTTTCTCCTATTATCTTGGTGACATCTACGATTAAAAAGGAAAAGAAGAAGAAGACATCATTTTTACCCTTTTTCGTTAATTTTTGTTCCTAAATTTCTTTTTTCTACATCTGCATTTTCAGGGGAAGAGGACAATTTTTCCGTCGATGTCGACATGACGGCGACTTGACTTTGTGGCAGCGTAATATTTAATATCGACGAAACGAACGGTTGAAAAGTTTTGCTTCTGCTTCTTTGAATTCTTTTTCTCTCGGAGAGATGAAATCGAGACGCACTCATATGATAATAAAAATATTTAAAAATCAATGGAAAATTATTCCTTTGTGAATACGCACTTATTCCTGTCAGTTACTTCTTGAGTTTTATCACTTCAGGATGACGCAATGCAACCACGTGATACAAAAATGCTGATGCTACTCTTCTTTATCTGTAAGAATAAAGATGCCGTCACTTTAAAAAAAACGATGTATGAACACTTATAACAAAGTTTTGCTTCCTTCTTGGTAAAGATTAAGAATTTCATTTGTCCAAATGAAAATCTTTATACGGATATTGGAAAAAAACAAACAAATATTATCTAACTTGAGGAACACGTGGGCAGTTACACGTATTTTATGCTTACTTCGAATTTTATTGACCCACGTGATTTTGTTAGGATTTTAAACATTTAGGTCATCAACTGGTAATTAAAACAATTCAAAGAAAGTGTAATTAAAAGAAGAGTAATCATAGAATATTTCTATTAATAGAGTATCTCACATCAAAAGAAGCGTATTCATTTGTGTGCATCTTCTTCGAACAACGGAACGAGAATGAAACGGCGGTATCAGGACTCGATCCCGAGATTTTTCCATAGACTCCTAAAGAAATAGACTCCGCATTCTTCTACACAAAAGACTTCAACATTAGAAAGAAAGAGCGAGAACGATTGGATCTCTTTCTCTCTCGCACAATTGAAGGAAAGAAAGAAAAAGAGAATTCTTTTGAGTTTTTTGTATAGGGGGGGGGGGATGCACAGTCTATTTCTTTAAGTCTATGGACTTTTCATTTAACAGATGAATACTTTGCTGCCTAAGCTACTCGCTGCCTGCTTCAAGCGATTTGTTGCCAAACCGAATTGAAAAAGTTACCTCTAAATATTAAATCTGATCTGCTTGCATTTCATAAAACTTACGGGCATTTTAAATGCCACAAATAATAATTTTAATTATATGATATATAATAATAGAGATATAATATAGGTATAAATAATATTATTATTTCTATATTGTTATAAATTATATAATTAAATATTATTAAATATTATATATTTATAAATATTATTTTATAATTATATATTATTTTTATTACATATGATACATATAATATAAATATTTATATATATGTATAAATATTACACTTAAGTGTGAGTGAATTAATCGAACGAATGTATTCCGATTCATCTTTTTGTTTGGTATATATAAATATTTAATTCACTATTCGACTGATTGCATTCCGACTCGCTTTTTTATTCGATATGTATAAATATTTAATCATTCATCTATTCGTTCGTTATATATAAGTATGTAATCAATTAATCGAACGATTACATTCTGGATCGCTTTTTCGTTCGGTATATATAAATATTTAACGAATTAATCGAACGATTGCATTCGGCTTGCCATTTTACTCGCCGCGTTACAATGAATATCGCGCGAGAGAGGCAGGCAACATGTGCGGCGTCGTGCACGATTTCGACCGTCCGCGCGCAGACGAAAAACGGCCTATTTAGATCTCGACTTCCGGACGCGATAGCGATTTCGTTCTTTTTGCATAAAATTCTACACCATTTCGCGGCACTACCGTTTAAATCTCGTCCCGATCGCCCGAGGAGCGGCTGACTTACAGTGAATATCCGTAGAAGCGGGCGGCGACGAGAGTCGTCCCACTGTAATCCGATACTACGAGCGCGACGAAGCGGTGGGCGGGTCGCTTTCCGAAACATGATGGTTTGCGATATTTCGCAATACCGCGCCGAAAAATGACCCGTCCTTTTAGTGGCGAGAAAATAATGCGCTATCGTTTCCACACCACCTTGCGGTAGATAGCATGGTGCGCTTTTTTTATAGTGGTTTCCCCCATAGGCCTATTCCACTCTCAATTTGAAAATTATTCAAAATGCCATTACTATACGTTGAATATATTGTAAATGTAAAAAATTAATGGTGACAGTACCTTTACAAAAATTGATCCGTGATTGAAAATTCCTCGATAAAATGTATTGCACACGTTGATAATAATATGCGATGATAAAATGCTTCAAGAATCCTTTCTTCATCTCGTACACGAAGGCGCACTGGTTCCTCCGATGGTTATCCCGATATTATGCACGACACCCAGTTTCACATAATTTATTGCACAACACGTAAAATTGTACGGCCACTTGGTTTTTGTGCATGCCCGAGAAATGATTCCATGTAAATTACGGCCGCACGATAAGTATTTTCTCCCGCTAGTCCGTACGCCACAGTCATATCCGTATATTCCTGCAGAGTACACTTCATTTTCTCTGTTGATTTACTACGCAAACATAAGATTTTTATTAAAACGTCTTAACGCACTCTCGCACGCTGTTACCAGACTGTGTACGCCAGCAGCACGCAACTACAGCTGACAGCTGAGCGACATGTGAATGGAAGCGCACGTGTGAGTTCGACGCCTGCGCACTATGATTACATTCACAGTCCGCTCAGCTGTCAGCTGTAGTTGCGTGCTGCTGGCGTACGCAGTCTGGTAACAGCGTGCGAGAGCTAAGACATTTTAATAAAAATCTTGTGTTTGCGTAGTAAATTAACAGAGAAAATGAAGTGTACTCTGCAGGAATATATGGATATAATTGTGGCATACGGACTAGCGGGATAAAATACTTATCGTGCGGCCGCAATTTACATGAAATCATTTCTCGGGCGTGCATGAAAACCAAGTGGCCATACAATTTTACGTGTTGTGCAATAAATTATGTGAAACCTGGGTGTCGTGCATAATATCGTGTTAACCGGTCCAGCAGTGCGCCTTCGTGTACGAGATGAAGAAAGGATTCTTGAAGCATTTTATCATCGTATCATTATCAACGTGTGCAATACATTTTATCGAGAGTCAACCACGGATCAATTTTTGTAAAGGTACTGTCACCATTAATTTTTTACATTTACGATATATTCAGCGTATAGTAATGGCATTTTGAATAATTTTCAAATTGAGAGTGGAATAGGCCTATGGGGGAAACCACTATAAAAAAAGCGCACCATGCTATCTACCGCAAGGTGGTGTGGAAATGATAGCGCATCATTTTCTCGCCACTAAAAGGACGGGTCATTTTTTGGCGCGGTATTGCGAAATATCGCAAACCATCATGTCTCGGAAAGCGACCCACCCACCGCTTCGTCGCGCTCGTAGTATCAGATTACAGTGGGACGACTCTCGTCGCCGCCCGCTTCTACTGATATTCACTGTAAGTCAGCCGTTCCTCGGGCGATCGGGACGAGATTTAAACGGTAGTGCCGCGAAATGGTGTAGAATTTTATGCAAACAGAACGAAATCGCTATCGCGTCCGGAAGTCGAGATATAAATTGGCCGTTTTTCGTCTGCGCGCGAACGGTCGAATCGTGCACGCCGCGCATGTTGCCTGCCTCTCTCGCACGATATTCACTGTAACGCGGCGAGTAAAATGGCAAGTCGAATGCAATCATTCGATTAATTCGTTAAATATTTATATATACTGAACGAAAAAACGATCCAGAATGTAATCGTTCGATTAATTGATTAAATACTTATATATATCGAACAAAAAGATGAAAGATTAAATATTTATATATACCAAATAAAAAAGCGATTCGGAATGCAATCAGTCGAATAGTGAATTAAATATTTATATGTAGCAAACGAAAAGGTGATTCATCTTTTCGCCTTAATATCTAGCTAAGATAAAACTGTCAATTGAGCAAAAAAAATTATATACATATGTATGCAAATGATTTTTTGTATGTATCATAGAGACATAAATTAAAAATATAATATAGATATATATAATTATATATGTATGTTTTTTTAGAATTTAGCTTTTTTTGACGTCCTTTGTTTTTTCAATACGACTATATACGATATACAGGGTGAGTTTTATTTATAATATATAATTATACAATACAATATACAATACAATATTAATACAATATACAATATAATTTTTATATACAATCTTTTTATCATGCGAGAGATTATCGATAATATGCATAATAAATTGATCGGTACATAAATGTCAATTATTTGATCGACCGTTCCAAAGGCTCGAATATAATGTGTAAAATTAAAGCAAATTAAAAGTTGAACTTATGTAGTAGATATATAGATTTATTATTATTATTATTATTAATAAAACTACGTATTTATTATTATTATTATTATTATTGTACACATTATATTCGATACGATCGATAAAAAAAATTGACATTTATGTAACCGATCAATTTATTATGCAGTCGACAATCTTCCACATGATAAAAAGATTGACACACGAAATAACTCATCCTATATATGCTTCTAAAAAATATGAATGTCGTATTGAAAAAACAAAGGATGTCAAAAAGTTAAAAGAATATACATGAAAAACGAAATGGCGTGGTCGAATAATCGGCTTGTAAAATATTCTCGCGTTAAGAAACTTTTTTTATTACAGACAATATATTTTACAAGTTGAATTTTAATTAAATGATACATATTTAAAAATATATATCAATTTATGCTCAAGTATATGATATTTATAAATATACAACTGACACTCGCATGCGCGCGCGGCATTCGTTAAATATCTCTGATATAGGGTAAGAAAAGGAATGCCAATTATATGCGCAAATTAAACGGCTCTGACGTTTAATTGCATTAGTAACAGTCCATAGAATTAATGTTTTTCTGCTTGTACATCGTCAGTATATCGTCCAGAATCGATTCGAAGCTACTAGTGTATGTTTTTAACCAGCGGTTCTTTTCCTCGATATAAGCATTGATATCGCAATTAAAAATAGCGCGGAGAAAGTCCTGGCGTGTCACGGATGAGATATAATCGAGCATCTTCTTCTCCTCTTCCTTCGTCATTTCGCCGTCCATGTTCATGGAGCTCTTGTAGATAGCCGCTAATAGATTAGTGTCATTTTCGTCCACGATCTCTTCGATGACGTGTGAAGAGTTTCTCATTTCTTTATCGGAAGGAGGCGAAGGTACCGGTGATGTCTCTTTAATGTAGACGGTATCTATCGTCGCGCTATTTTTCACTGGTGACGACGGTTCGTCCAGTTTGTACTTAAGTAGACAAGATTTCAGTTTGTCAATTATCGTAGCAGATGCTTTGCATACCTCAAAGTCGCTATCGTCCTTCAGAGTGACTAGGAGTACCTGAAAGATATACAGGATGTCCCAGTTATCTTCCGTCATCTTTCAAAGACAGATTCCTGGGATCATCTGAAGACGATTTTTCCTCAACGAAAATGTCGTGGCACTAATAATTTTCGAATTATAAGTGATTGGAAATAAGGAGTTTTTCATAAACTAAGCTTTGTAGAAATAAAATATTAACAAAACACTTTGAAAGATGACGGAAGATAATTGGGACACGCTGTATATCTGTTACTATTAATATTTATTTATGAATTAAATCTATTCATTTATTCTGTGAATTGTATGTAGAGATCGACAAAGAGATTTAAGGATATAGAGCTTATAATCTAAGAACGGAGTTTATAGGTTCAATTGCCATTACTTACACCTAAGCAACTTTGCCTCGCTAGCTCATCCAATGCTTTATTTAACCTCCTCTTAATTTCTGTCTCATTTAACGCCATAATCTTTCTGTGCTCTTTGGAGAACGTTACGTTTGGAAACGAATCGTCGAGCATCCCCTGATCCGTCAAATGCGACTTGACAAAATGATCCCAAAACATCAAAGCATTTATTTTCACCTCCCAATGCAGATCAAACACAGCCGCCATCGACATCGCTCGTAACATTGAATCGATAACTTCCTTTCTGCGAATCGATGAAATTGATTGTCTAATATATCAACCATTATCTAATCCATAAATTTACAAATTCTACGTACGACCATTTCTGATGGACATATAATTCTTTAATTAGATTCACAGCCTCCCTTCTCACTATCGCTTCGCTCTCGTTCTCGAGTAAATAAATCGCCATTTCCTGTAACAATCAATTTATTTATCTCAATTTATCAATCTCTCGTCTTTCTCAAAGACACATTTAAAAAATATGTATAAATAAGAAATAATACTTACAGTTAAATCTACTTGTGATAACTGTTGATGCCACAGTTTGTTGATGCGTACGATAGTCGCAATGAACGTTAATGCTGATGCTCGCACATAACTTTCGCCATCCGTTTTGACAATTTCGATAGCCACTTTTGGAAATTGATTAATCAACAAGAAGTCTTGAAACGCCGGATATGCTGCAACAGAAAGATACAGTATTTCTAGAGTATGTATGTGTATTTTATATGATAATTATTCATTGTTATTTCAATTATATTACCTGAAATACAAATAATTACAGAATTCATATGTGCACGTGTACAAATGTACTATTTTATATTATCCTACTTTTGCTTCACTTACTGTCTTCAGAAATCGTTGCAATGGTATTGAGAACCTCGAGAACGCTGTCTCTTACTTCCCAATTAGGATCGTGCAGCCTCTTGAAGAGCAGAGGTCCTATCTCGTTCATGTGACTGTCCGAGTCCACGAGTAACGCCATATTAGGCGGCATAAAGTTATGGATGGCGAGCTTGCATAGCTTCAATGCCTTCACGCAAATCTAAGTAGGAATTGAGCATTTTTGTGAGAAAGACTTATGTCATCCTTTTTTTGTCCTAAATTTTCAAACAGGTACTTACAATTAAATTCCTTTTGTACGAAAAAAAAAAACAATCTATCAATACAATTTCGGCGTTAGACTTCTTACCATTGGTAGTATTCCAGAATGATTGAGGATTCCTTGCGCAAGGTATAATACGCATATCGTTTCTACGCATTCCTGCCACTTCAATTTAAATCTCTCTGTCATGATGGTTAATCCGTCGAGCAGTGATGCCAGTAAAGTAGGATATTGAGCTATATCACCTTCCAATATCGATTTGTAGCGAAACTTTTGCTGATGTTCCGAAGGAAAAGTGTTGTTCATATTCGATGATACATTAGTCCTTGTTTCCCCACATATGTTTGGCAAGTAACTTTTTAAAACGTGGCATAAAGCTTGAAAGGCGATCACTGCTACGTCCTGGAAAAGATTAGAATAATCAAAGAACAATTAATAAAAACTTAAAATATAATTGTGGATGTGTGCATAATTACTTATAATAATTATAATCCTAAATGTGCAATAATTCAAATATGTCATATTTCAAACTCTATAACTCAATTAATATTGCATATCTCACAGTCATACATAAATTTTATATACATGAGATAGAATAAAATAAAATAATCGTAAATCTTAATTATATATATCATACAAATTGCAAAATAAAAAATTAAATAATAAATTATATAAATAAATAATAAAGTGTATAAATAATTCAAGAAGATACTTACTCTATCCATTATATCTAATATTTCAAGCAGCAGATCAATAGACACTTTGCAAATTTGTTCCATTGGAAAATCTTCCTTTCGTATGATATCCCTCATATTGTATGCTAATCTTTGCACGGTGGTACACGTTACATCAAAAAGTTTATTAATGAACATATCAAAGAAATCGTGATTTAAATGATTCTTCTTTATACACAGGCACAATGGTAATATCTGTTTGTACAAATAAAAAATATATATATATTATTGTTCTTCATAATAACATTTAAACACCAATTTGCATATGCACAGATATGTATGAATAAACAATGGCTTACGTACCATGAGCGCAATAGCTTGATGTTCAAACTTGTGTTCCTCTGGCAAAAGAATTTCTCGTAACGCGAGCAGCTTCTTCCAGTATATCATGGCAAACTTGTTACTCCTCACTAATTCTATGATGTACTTCTTCGAAAGTAGCATCATAGAAATATAGCATAAACTATAACAGAACTTTTGCCATGCATCAGCATCAATCTGATTAGTGTGTTCTTTGATTCCTTGTTTCAACTTTAGGAACAGCAACAGCAGCAACAATTTGTGCACATGTTGGAGAAAACGGGTGCTGATGCATGCCTCGAATAGCGCTTTCACCCGCATCTCAAGATTTACGAGTTTCTCGAGCAGTTCAGGAATGCTGTTGTCCAGACTCACAAACAGTGTATTTTCCAAGATACTTGTCAATAGATCCAATGTGGCACATAACAATCTATTCTGTTCCAGATATGTCTCCTCGAGCGCTTGATGTAGCTGAGCATCTACAGTATTGTTCATCAAAGGAGCAGCAACTTCCAAAATGATCTCTGTACAAGCTTCGATATTTTTTTGTTCATGCAATAGCAATGTTGATAAGAATTTCTGGCTCTCCCTTGTAACATACATCGTGTGATTCCAATGCGCACACTTTACAACGTCCTTCCACACACCTGTCGTGTTTAAATAGCAAAATAATAATAATTTACATCCATTTTATAAAAACAAATGGCATATATGTTTAAAATACATTAAAATGCTTTTATACATCTTTTATATATTATATCTTTTGTATATTATTTTTATTTATAAAAATATAATGCATATACAGGGTGTTTCAGCCTACCATCCATTTAAAAATTAGATTTAAAAACTAGAGAAGTGGTTATTTCAAAAAAGTAAAAACATTTTTTTTATAAATAGCCTATTTCCGGCCGGAACCAGAAGTTGAAAATATCACCATTCGATAGGGCGCACCCGATTTATAAAGAAAATGTTTTTACTTTTTTAAAGTAACCACTTCTCTAGTTTTTAAATGGGTGGTCTGAAACACCCTGTATACAAATACATTAAAAAAAAAATAATTCTGTATCCTTTTCATGCTTGCAATATGATCCTAAATAAATTTGAAAATTAATTACAATTTTGTCAAATGTTTACCAGATTTTACCACCCATTGCCTGCCACTTCGATGAACAATCAAGTCTAACAACATTGTCGTATATGCCATTTTAACAGACGCAGGCAAGTCATCTCTATGCAATTGCAGAATTTTGTAGAGCCTGTTGTATACATCCTGGCATTGCCAATAGTGATAACGTAATTCGTGTCGTGAAATAATCCCCACAAGTTTCAACGTAAATGTAATCACAGGCTGTGAAACCTTCTGTCCAGATTCCCATACCATCAAAGCCTTTGATATCCATTTTTGAAAGACCTCGCAGTATTCATAATCGACTGTGTCACCTGCAAAATTCACGTCACATGTATTCATTGGAAGATAGACATCGGAATAGGATAAAATTATGAAATATGTTCTTCGCTTACGATCCTTTGTGTTTTCTGCAATGTGGCTGAGCAAGTGATCTAGATAGGTCGTCGAGACGACATTGTAATCTGGCAGGAGAAACAAATCCAGGACTCGCGCCAATACATCCTCGTTCTTCTTGCTGCACGAGTTCATAGTGTCTCGATATCGAGATTCTTACCACCGGCAATCCGTCTCGTGGACACCTAGTACTCTTTAATTGCGTGTGGCCGCAGCGAAAAATTAACGATTTCGGAGCAACGAAAAATCAAGTCTATCTTGTTTATATCCTGCAAATAATGCGCGCGATTAAAATTAGTTGATGCAAAATGTTTGTGTACGCGACTGATAAGCCTCCATTTTGGAGATTCCGAGAAACTTGAAAAAATAAATTACGTACTTACGAGATAAGGGGTCTTTTTTAAAGGATACAAGGACGATTAACGAGTGACATTTCTCGAACGCATTGCGAAACCGTCTATTCTTTTCAGCACGTGCATCGAGATTGAATCAGGTGCGAATCAGAGAATCGCGAGGCTATTACTGATAATACAAGTGATTCTGTAATTTCATGTCTCGATAATGCAAAACACTGTAATTTAATCCGAAACGCAAACCGTCGATAAAGAGACACATCTTCATTACCGATAGAGCAATTCAATTATAAATTTTATATAAAGTATGTTTTTAAATAATATTTATAAGCGTTAATAAACGCTAATACTGTAAATTATACATAAATAATATTATATAATATTATATTATATAATATAATATATATATTATATAATTTTAATACATAATTAATTTAAGATATATTATTATTATATAATACATATATTATTAATTTAATATATATTATTTATATATATAATATATATTATTAATTTAATATATATATATATATATATATTATAAAATTAATATATAATTAATATATAATTATTATATAATTAATATATATATAATATAATTAATCATATTATTAAAAAAATAATTTTGTTATTAAATAAATTTTATTATTAAATAATTAATTTTATATAACGAAAAGGGGTAGATAACGTGTAATAGCAAAAACGTGACTGTATTTCATAAAAGCTTGAATAAAATACATACTATGCAGCTGTGAAGCATATCTGCGTAATTACACAATTATCGGTAAGAACCTTTTACGTTATAATAAATTTCTATATCATATATACGACTGTTCATATATATGTACCATTCAATATAACATAATAAACAACGCCGTTACTTGTGTTTAATTTGTGTATGTGTGTGTGTTATATATACTGCACCTGTTTTAAACAGGCATTCTCATTGTAAAATGTTAGTTATCTTGTATTAACGAGATCGGAAGGGAAGGAACGCGAGAAAATCGCTCATATGAATGTAAGCTTAGACAAGCTTTGTAATGTCGCACATCTCTTTCAAATTCTTCTGCTTCTCACATCATAATTCATGGTAACAAACTTATCGAGAAGCTTTAAAAAAAATGCGTCCGATCTTCTAATATGTTGTATCTTTATAACATTCCTTAAAATCTCAGGATTTCCTTCAGATTTCCACTATCTTGAGACAGTAGAATCTCAAAGATTTAAAAAATAAAGTATTGAGGTAAAAACTTTAAAAAACAAAACTCGCACAAATGTTAGAATTGTTAAAAGTGTAAAAATGTTAAAATCTATCAGGAATAAGCAGGATTCCAAATTTACAAATTTACGAAATAACGTTTCTAAAGAACAAAGACTATCAAATCTGATTTCATGTAACATAACAGACAACACATATCAAGCTAAAGCATATTATCATTGATATAAAAAAAACAATTTATTAGCGAACAAAAAGATTTTTTTAATTATATGAAAACTCTGCTTTTCTCATATGCTATGTGCTTAATTCTTCGATATCGTGATTCCAGGCTTCGCTGTTCCAACATATCAGAGCTTCAAGATTCTAAATTCCAACGTTCTGACATTCTATAGCTAAGAAATTTGAGGTCAAAGAGACCAGGCTTTGGATGCGTCATGTTTTCCAAGTGTTAACGTTTCAAGATTTACAAATTCTGAGATAAAGGACATCTAGAAAAATTCTGAGAGCAGCTATTTCAAAAACGCCAAGCTTGCAAAGCTAATCATTTAAAAATTTTGATTTAAGAAAAATCTTTTTAGGCTCTTTTTTACAATGAATAGATCTTTCTTAAACAAATAAACTTTTTAAATTATTGTGATTGTGCAAATACTTGGATTATTGAACTTGCAATATTCCATGGTCGCGTTAAATATTTATTTCAAGTATTGTATGTCTGTACATTTATAGACACCTAGATGCTTAAGCACTTTGAAGAATACACATATTTTAGATCAGCGAGTCTGCTTTTAGATTCTCAGATCGTTGGACTGTTTGGAATCCTTGGAACTTTAAGGCCTTATGAATTGTCAGATTCTCGCGATCATTGAAAAAATTTAAAAATTCTCAAAACTTTCAATCTCTCTGAAATCTAACTTTTTCTGATTGTGTATTCATAAGATCCGATATAATCTCTGCGAGGGAACTAACCAAACCTTTTCTCTAGTAGAATTATGCTTCTGCTTTAGTAAAATGCGCTAAAAAACAGACTTTTATATATTATACTAGATTGCTAATTTTTTCATGATAACAGCAAGGGCAATAAAGTATGCTATAAGTATTAACATATTTCTTATTTTTATATATGCACTATACGCATATTTGATATTTTTCATTTTAATATATAATATTAATTAATGTGATAATATTATTATAATATTAATTAATATTATAATATATAATATTGATATATAATATTAATTAATTTATAATATATAATATTAATTAATATTATAATATTGTAATATTATTATAACATTAATTTTAATATATATGCTCACTTCTGCATCTTAGCGAGATACGGCATATCGAATTTTACTTAGGAATGGCTGACTTAATTGCGTTAGTGATCCAATAAAATATATAAAAGTCCGTGGCGCTAAATAATTATTCAGGCTCAAAGCTAAACAAAATGCATATCTGTTAAATCGTGTTAACATCGCAACACTACATGCTAGTTTTACTTTCGTTTATGTTCTTAAACGCACAGTGAGATACAATAATAATATCGCAATTATGCCGTGTAGGTGTCCATCCGGCGTTCGCGCTCAACATTTATATTATGATTACTTGGAACATGGAAGCAACATGTCAATGTTTCTTTTTTTTCTTATGTATAACACTCAAACGATATTAATTGCGTAGTACGATAAATAGCTCGGTCTGAATGGTACTTCAGGCATTAAAAGGAATCGTCGAGGAGAAGCGCCCCGCGACCGAGAGGCTTCGCAATTGCATCATTTAAACTCTATAACTGCCATTCAGATCGAAATTATTTTAAGTCCCGTGTCTTAGCGGTAGCCCGTGTGTTATATTAGAGCTGAAGTAGTAGTTTACGAACGGAGATGTTCGAAGAGAAAAAGCGCCGATGGTGGTGTCTCGATCAAACTGCGTATCCTCTTTAACTGGGATGCAAACCGTTTAGAGAAGTACCTTGCGCGCGTAATTATGTAAAAAGAGTTTCCGTAAAGAGCCCTTTTCTCTTCGAGTAGACGACTTATGTCTTCGCGATGTCCATCGGTGATCCTGGATGAGGAACGGCGACATTTGCCGTAGGATTGGGAGCGATGGTCGGCGGTCCACCAGGGCTCACGATGGTGGGCGGTATTGCCGGTTTGACAAAACGATCCGATGTGCGTCTGCTGGACGGCGCCACGATATGTCCCTGTTTCGCACAAACAAAGATAAATAATAATTCTTTCCAGGAGGCTCGTCTTCTCGTTGTCGAGCTAGATACTAATTGAAGGGAAGTTATCTGAGGAAAGACTACCGTATTTAATGAATAATCAATTAGTTTCCAGCGTTAACACTGTTTTTTCTACGTGATAGTTTACCCCTGAAGGAGGTGACGAGCTCGCAAAGGGAGAGGCAGTCGGTTGGCCGCAGGCGTAGCACCGGTTTGCGTTGAAGCCCTCTCTGGACGTTGAACCTAGCACGTTAATACCTAATGATAAAACGCGTATTCGCATGAATTCGCTAAACACCAAACGTGCATCCGGAGGGAAGAGAGCGCAGACTTTAATCACTTATACATGGTGTTTTAGACCACTCGTACCATCCATTTAAAAACTAGAGAAGTGGTTATTTCAAAAAAGTAAAAACATTTTCTTTATAAATCGGGTGCGCTCTATCGAATGGTGATATTTTCAACTTTTGATTCCGGCCGGAAATAGGCGATTCAGACCGGAAGTGCATTTTTTAAAATGGAACTCCCTATTTTTCATTGCATATTCTTGTAGCTTACCTCGAGAGCTTTCCAAAACACTATAATAAATTGTTTTTGAAATACTGTCATGAAATACTTTTCGAGTTATGAGGCTTGAAATCATTTCTTAATTTTACATAAACCATAAAATATCTTGTAAAATATTCATTTTCCGATTATCTTAATACTTTTATGTACAAAATAATGAGAGAAATCAATTGATGAAAACACATAGTTGTTCCTAAGAAAAAATATGTAATTTGCAATTAACAATTCCATATTTTTTCTTAAAAACAACTGTATGTTTTCTTTATACCAATTGATTCCTCTCATTATTTTGTACATAAAAGTATTAAGGTAAGATAATCGAAAAATGAATATTTTACAAGATATTTTATGGTTTATGTAAAATTAAGAAATGATTTCAAGCCTCATAACTCGAAAAGTACTTCATGGAAAAATAATTTATTATAGTGTTTTGGAAAGCTCTCGAGGTAAGCTACAAGAATATGCAATGAAAAATAGGGGGTTCCATTTAAAAAATGCACTTCCGGTCTGAATCGCCTATTTCCGGCCGGAACCAGAAGTTGAAAATATCACCATTCGATAGAGCGCACCCGATTTATAAAGAAAATGTTTTTACTTTTTTGAAATAACCACTTCTCTAGTTTTTAAATGGGTGATATGGATGGTAAAACACCCTGTCTAAAACACCCTGTCTAAAACACCCTGTACATTACATATCATTTTCTATTCATGTATAAATTATATATTCTATCTATTTATTCATGCAGTTTCATTTATACAACACAATCGGATGAAACAAACGTGGAAGAACTTACCTGGGCTTAGTGGCCTTGAGGAACTAGGCGAAGGATTGTAGGGCACAGGACTGGACAGAGTGCGTGTCCTTATGTTCCCTCCAGACATCACGATTTCATTGTAGTGCCGTTCTTCTTCCATCTCCAAACTGTAAAATCACATCATGTCTATAAAATTAAAAATGATAAATATCTTTCAATCGTACTTAAAATTTAGTTGTATCACAAAAAAGAGATATATCCATTTTATGTCATTTGTAATTGTTTAAAATTCGACGTAATTAAAAAAGAATACCTAGAGATATATATTTCTTTAAAAAAATTTAACAAGATATGTAAAGTGTGTCTTTTTTTCAAGTTCTAATATTCATATAACACAAAATTTGAAACAATTTCACAATAATTGTAAAGTTTATTGCAAGCAATAACATTGAATTTTGTGAAGCTAATAATTTTATTTATTAAATTGCTTGTAAAAGCTTTTTTTTATTTTATTTATTAAATTTCTTGTAAAAGCTTTCATCTACTACAAAAAATTATATAATAATAGTTTACACAAATCGTGGAAAATAAATTGTACTTTGCAATCTATTTGAAGTGTTAATAAATAATAGATTATCATTGTTCAAGTATGAATAAAATTTGCATATTTTAGCAGCTTTAACTTGACATGTGCTTAGTATAAAATAATGAATATAAATATAAAAATAATATTAATATTCTAAATTATATAATATATAAGTTATATATAAATAACAAAAAATGTACCTTTAACAATTTTTTGCTCACTTAAATTGCAATTTAAATTGCCATGAAAATCATATTGCAAATATCAAAATATAATTAAGGAATTTTGACCTGGACTCAGACTCTGAGAGATGTCTGCACAAAGCCTCACGACGTTCCACCTCGAGCTGCAGCTTCCTCTGAAGTCTCAGATTTTCCTCGCGTATTTGCTTCTCCTCGTTAACGTACCGCTTCATTTTTTCCGTATCTAATAAACGAGCAATATTAAATTAAGATCACTAAACTTCTCAGTACAAATCAGAAACGGAAAAAGGGGATAATTACGTTCTTGCTGCGAGATAAGTAGAGTGTGTTTTAATCGAGCGACTTCGCTTCTCAGGGTTTGAATATGCGTGCTCAGATTTGTGGCTGTGTCGCCGTTGTTGATCTCCCTGGGCGAAGTGGGATCCGAGACCGGCTGGTCCAACTTGATCTGCAGCATCCGCTTCTCCGCCTCGAGCTTGTCCATTCGCTTCCATAGCTTGTTGACCAAAGCTTCCTGTTCCTGCTCCAGCGTGTTCTCCAACTCGACCTTCTCACGCCGCAGCTGCTCTAGATTGCTCTGCTTGGCCAACGTCTCCGCCTCCAGTTTCTCAATCTTTCTCATCAGCTTATTCACCAAGCACTCCTGCTCCTGCTCCAACGTCTGTTCCAGCCTGCATTTCTCCTGCCTCAGTTGATTCAACTTCCTCGATAGATCATTAGTAAGACACTCCTCCTCCTGCTCGTAATGATGAGCCAGAGTCTCCTTCTCCTTCTTCAGGGCTTGAATCTTCTTCAACAGCGTGTTGCTTATGAATTCCTCTTCCTGTTCGGCTTTCGCTTGCTGCAAATAACAAGAAACATGAATGTACACTTAACACAAGGTGAAATGACATTCCGAGCAAGGAAAAAAATTCGTCTGACCGAAGGAATCCTTGATAAAGGCACTCACTATGATGACAGATGCCTGGCGCAGGCCGCGATTCTCCTCCTGCAGAGCCTTCACTCGCAGCTTGTACGTCTCCAGCTCGACCTTGAGCACGCGGTTGTGCTGCTGCAGGGACTCGATGCGCTTCTGCAGCTGCTCGCGCGTCACCGGCGAGGGCGGCATCATGATCGGTCCGCCGTCAATCGAGCTCGAGTCGCTCTCGGACGCGCTATCGCGATCGGCCATGTTCCTCAGCAACAGCGGCGACGGGGAGGATCGGTAACGCCGGTTATCGCCGGCCGCTGCTCATCGCACATCTACGAGCAACCGGGAGACCTGGGTCGCGCGCGCGTTGCCTTTCGCCGATCTGGTTGCCAAGCGAGTCGCGTCGCTCGGATTCGCGACGAAAGCGACTCGGGATGAAAAGGACGAGAAGCCGAGAGGGAAAAAACTGCTGGCGTGGACTTATCGCGCGACGAACATGTGCTCCCGCAACGCTCGAGTGATGGCGTATCGCGAGGACCGGAGATCAGCTGTTCGCGGCCGCTCTCGCCTCGCCGACTGTTCCGCAAAGTGACGTTTCGCGAAACGAGCGTCGCGCGACGCCATTGGCGGTCGTCGTCTGGGGAAATGATTAAGGCGCCTTTTTATGTCGACGGTTAAAGTTACTAGATTTATAAATTACCGCAATCATTCGCCATTTTGGCTCCATACCGTCCATACCCAAGTAGAACATCATAAGTAGAAACTCATAATGACATCATTATGACGTTATCATGATTTTATTTATCACTTAAAAGTTACCTAAACAATAATGATTAAAAAATGAGTTAAAGATGACAAAAGGAATCATAAATTTTTAAGTTCAATAATCGTATTATATGTATATACAATATATATAAATTATACAATATATAAATTACAATATATTGATTATGTACATAGTATAGATGTAGAATATAAATTACAATGATGCTACCTCTATCAAATAAGTCGATAATAGAAATAAATCGTTGCAAATTTGCACAAAAATGTTCCAAAATAAGTACGTCTTTTATTGCTTAAATTGATAAATGACAATATTTTATCAAATCGAATATATATATAAACTGTAAATTAAAAAAAAAAAGAAATTATTTATGTTCTAATATATAATTTAGCTTTATTTAATATCTTAATTATCGGCATTATTAGATAACGATAGCATTTACATTTGAACTTAACATTATATAAAATAACATTATATAAAATGTTTATAATGACATACAATATTTACTATATTATATTTATTTTTATATATACAAATTATATTATTAATATAATTAATAATATAATTACGAATTATATTATTAATATAATTAATAATATAATTCGTATATATAAAAACGTAATTTACAACTCAATCAAATGATTAAACATCCACATTACATGTAACTTACATTATATATGCAATGTGAATATTTATTAAAAAATCAAGAATGATATCAAACATTATACATCAATTTTGATTGTACAGCTTTTTCAGAATACAATTAATATACAATTTTACATAATATAATATACAATTTTGCGCTCTTAAATTATATCTTATGCTTCAATAAGGGAAAGCTTTATAGTATATTATATAGTAATTATCTTACTATATAAAATACTATAGTCTAACAATTCACAGTCTAATAATCCTAACAATTTTTATCGATCTTAATACCTCTATCAATCCTGACAGCCCTATCGGTCCTAACAGGCCTATCGATCCTAACAGGCCTATCAATCCTAACAGCCCCATCCATCCTAACAGCCTTACATTGATCCTAACAATCCTACAAAACCTAACAACCCTACCGATCTTAACAGTTCTACCGATCCTAACAGCCCTATCCATCCTAACAGCCTTACCGATCCTAAAAACTGTAGCAGTTTTATTTGCTGATTAGGCCAGCAAGAATCCGCGACTAGTTAAGATATAGGAAATGTGCCCTAATACGATTCACGAACCGATTTCTTTTTTGTCGCCATTTATTTTGCGCGTCTTGATTTATTTTTTAAATTAATGTGTATTTTATGTCGGACCCGTTTATTTTACGCGTTTATTTTATTGCGTGCTATCGCACGTAGAAATTCATATGTATTTTCCGTTTATTTACTTCTGACCAATATTTTGGTCATCTTCTTCATCTCATTTAAAATAATTCGTTGGATCAGTTAAACCTACCTTTCACTGATCACGATCGTATTTAATTTGGCTACTTTTAGCCAAAAAGTTCAGAGACCTCTCTAAGGTCAATAAAGGAGAACAACTCCTTTCGTTGCAAGTTATTTATTTTCGCATGAGCATAATTTTACGCTCATTTATAGTCGTAATATGTAACGATTATTGTCATTTTAATAGAACTTTGCTTTAACTAATATAATATTAAGTCATCAAAATTGATTGATTGAAATTTTTATGTTATACGTATATATATAAAATATTTGTAACAAAATTTATAATAAACTTATAATAAAATAAAATTAATTGAACATACATTTTTATATTTTTCATTGTATTTTTTCTTTATATTTACTTACTTATTCATTAATTTTTTTAAATATTATATATGATTTACTTAATCAATAACTTAGATTTATAATAGTTAAAGCAAAGTTTCTGATATGCTACACTACATAAATAGATGGACTACGAAAAATTAAAACAAAATCAGCATGTTATAAAGAAACAAATTATTATATAAAATATTAATAAAGTTAATAGCATGTTCTTTATTAAACAAAATAAATAATTGACTGTAATAAAGAATTGATAAAAAATAAAGATTTTTTTTCTATATTTATTTAATTTTAAATTTGCATTCTTAAAATGCTGTATTACTATATATTGAAAAGAACTATTCAAGTTAATATACGTATTAAAGTTAATATAAATATATATATATATATATATATATATATATATTTATATTTATATATATATATATATATATATATATATATTAAACGTAAATTGTTTAATTTGTTGTAGCCCATTTATTTTAAGGTAACGAACCTATAATCTACAATCTATATCTACAATCTACATCTACAAACTCCACAAATTCGTTACCTTAAAAGTAAATAAAAGTTTTTGACTCACCGACACTGATGCGCAACAGCGGAGTCGATTTCGAAGCTACGTTGTCTATGACATACAAACATAAAATTCAAATTAGCATTGTTTAAAATGATTAATATTTTATTATATATATATATATATATATATTTATTTATTATTATATTCAATTATTATTGTACGCAACGAATTTTATATTCGATACGAGCAATAATAAACAAGTATATAAATATGGAATAATTTTATAAATTATAAAAAAACTATTTTTTAAATAGAAACTTTTTTTATAGGATTTATATAAAATCTTTTTCTTTCAATCTCTCTTGTTTAAATCATTTGAATAAGTGAAGCAAACTAATGCAATTTATAATAAGTAATATACAATAATAATACCATCAGGTTGTTCCGCTGGTGCAGGATGCCTCTCCTAGGCCTGCTCCTCCTCTCAGATCGTCAAGTTTGCTTCGTCGATCTATAACATATAAAGAGAAAATTCAAATTGTAGCGGAGTTTAAAATAATTAATATTTCAAAAAATTATTATTGTATGCATTGAATTATATTCGATATAATATATATAATATATATATACATATATATATATATATATATATATATATATGATATGTATAATAATAATCAAATTAATAAAATAATTCTATAAAATAAAAAAAAACTGAACATTTATTAATAATTCTCTATCTTCACTAATTTTATAAAAGCTTATATTTTTACAAGATTATAGCTTTTATTTAAAAATCTTTATCTTTAATTCTCTCTTATTTAAATCATATAAATAAAAAATCAAATTACACGATTAATTGTTTAATTTAAATTATAATAAATATATTTAATATTTAATATACAATTACAAATAAAGAAATTATTTACTAGAAGGTTGCTCTGCCAGAGCCCGATGCCTCTCCTAGGCCTCCTCCTCCTCTCAGTTTTAAACGCGCGATACTTTTCGGCACTCCCGCACTCACGAGCGATATTTTTATATCGCTATTTTCGTTATTTTACGCGCGATACTGCACGGCACTCCCGCACTATTTCGATACGATTAAAAATTTTATATTTGATCGCGCGATGTATATACTTAATATGTATATACCTTTAACGGCACTCCCGGTTTCGGTACGAACGAAAATCCCATTTCACTTATGAGAATCCGCTTCAGGTCAATAGGTCGGAAATGCAACGATACAACGAGCAAGAATTAAGCCCAAACCGGAAAGAAGACGAAACGATTGACGGAAATAGAGGAAAATGAAGTTCACCAACTCTTTTTCGCGCATAATTATCCTATCTCGTATCGAACCTGGACCCGCTAAGCATGATTTCAGGTGCTTCGCCCGGAACACGAAGTTTCCCGCAATGCAGGATATGGCTACACCAGGCTGGTAGACGGCAAAAGAAGAGGATACCCACATTTTTTAAATGCTTACAACTAGCAATTTAGAAAATGGGGAGGCAACCCCTTTTACCGAGCGAAAATCATGCCTAGGGGAATCCACTCGACTCCTCGACAGGGTTAACACACGCAGTGCGTGTGGCTGTAGACGAGCAAAGAGAAGGGACTCATTGAAGACCATTCCGAGCAATCGATCGAGTTCTAACTAATTCGGGCCGAATTACTTGACGAAGCACGAAGCAAGAGTGTACGTCGCAAAGCAACGTGTGCAAACTCGTACATCCCAGTTAATTGACATCGGAAGTGGAGACTCGTGACAATAAATGAAATTGGGATTTTATATGAAAAAGTCCAAAAGTTCCGCGAAAACGCGAAAACGCGAGAATATTACAACGCGAAAACGCGACGCGTTGACGAAACGCTTGCCGTCCGCGACACGTTGACGGCACCGACGATGCGAAAGGGTACTTAGCTTCCCATTCAGGCATCTTGAGATTTATCCCAAATAAAAAAATTTAAAATAAACCTCAAGGCACCATCCAAGTACTGAGCCACCCCACCACGTCAAGGTGTACCCGTGGGGGGGTTGTATTATATAAATTTATGACATAATATAATTTGTGAAAGAGAGAGAAAATTATATTATATATAATTTTATATAATTTATGTGTGGAATTCATTATATATCATTCAATGATGTAATCTGACTCATTATAGCGCTTCTGATTTTTACGTCATGTACGAAATAAGTATGTAAGCATTTAGTTAAAATAAAATTTTTTTTTCTCATTGTAATGTCTACTTATATGAATATTATTGAATAAAAGATTAGGCACACGACGATCATTTTCTTTAATAAAGAAAAATTGGAATCTAATTCACAGAGATGTTAGAATAATAAATAACAATGAGAAAATTATATAATAATTATATTATATATAATATTATATTGTATATATTATATATAATAATTATTATCACAATTGCTGCTCCTTAAATTTGCAACAGCGTTCATATTAATATATAATTGCTTAATTCTTTTTCTTATTATTTATTTCCGTTCTTATATGCGAAATGTCGACCGACAGATAAAAGCAATCTGGATAGCTGTCTAATTGTATATATAAAACATACTATCTTAAACTGAATCAATGAAAATTTTTATTGATTAAATTGCAATACAGCGTATTTCTCATTTAAATAAGCATTGTCTTTTTATAACATTTTTTGCGAATTATTTATATAGAACAATAAATGTGTTTTTAAAATCTGCAAATAATTTTTTAGAAAATATAATTAAAATGTTTTAAATATATTTTTTTCTAAATGCAAATCGAAATTATCAATGAATTAATGTACGTTTATTACAACAATATTTTATAGTTGAAAAACAAAAGAATATATGTATATCTATGTATATCTAAACATGTATATATATGTATATCTATACATATATACATATACATGTATATATATGTATATCTAAACATTTATATATAATATATATAATATATAAAGTACACCTTTAATAAATCGAATTTAAAAAGAAAATGCTCGAAACTACACCGTACAAACGAGTGTGTAAGTAACTGAAATATATGAAATACATTTGTGCGAGTACATTTGTGTGTAACTAAATTGAGACATAAATCTTGTACGCGATAAAAAAGTGATGACAGGCGGACATGAAAATCGGTATTATTTTGGCTTAGTTTTTATCTTCATATCGAGTTTTTATGTTCATATCGAGTTACAATAGATAAGGCCGAGTCGAGGCTCGCTCGAGCTTACCCTTTAAAAGCAATTAGAGAAAAGGATGCAACGAGGGTGCGACAAGGATGCGAGAAGAAACGCGAATAAGACGTGAGATACGACGCGAGTGACAAAATCCGGGTTTTTTATTGGATTTAAGGATCGAGGAACTATGCTTATTGGCTATCGATTGAGTCCGCGTGGAGTATTTAGTTCAGCAGTCCGCGCGGATTATTTAGGTCAGGAAAAATTCGGGATGCTACATATATGCAACATCTGACGCGAATATTAATCATTACGCAAACACAAATTAAATGCAAATACATTCAATTTTAATATTTTTATAAATCTATTTTTTAATAAACTTAAGTATCTAAATTAATTGATTGTAAAATTAATTATTACGCGCAATCAATTTTTTTGCCTTTCAAACAAATATTTAATATTGTAAATTATAATTATCAAGCATTATCTTGAATATAAACTTTTAATAAAAATTCAGTCTATTTAAAAATATCCAATTCTTATATATAAAGTATATAATAATTACATTATTGTGAAATATTTTATAAAATATTGAACTATCTTGAAATATTAATTAACACGAAAAATATTTTATTATATTATTTGGAATATTTTAAAATAAAAACTGAAATATTTTTTATATATGATAGATGATAATTAAGAATAAATTCGAAAAGGTGAAATAGGAACAGACAATATGTCTAAAAGTAACATGAATGATAAATAATTTATAAATGTGACTTACATTTTATATTTCGTTGCTCCGTATGTGTTGTTCGATGTTTTTCTCCCTTTTCTCCTTTTTTCGTTCTTTGCTATTTCTTGGTAGCACTCACATTCACTTCCGAAAATAGAAATAATAATAATTAATTATACATGGAACGATCGCGAGACACTTTGCACGACACTCCCGATCGCGGAATAATTACATGAGAAATGCACTTTTTAACATATCGTAAGAAACAGAAGATACGAGAGAAGTACTATTTTCGTTCGATATTTATATAAAGTTTCAAATTCATGCTCTACTCATTACAAATGCTCCGTTTTATTAATATTATATTAACATGAATTATAAAATCGAAAGATTAATCTAATTGAAAATCATGATAATCGTCCAATTAATAATAAATTCGATAATATATGAAGAGTATCGTTTCGCACTATTATCTTGCTCGAGTGTCGCCGTATGAATGATACTAAGACCGCGGAACGTAAACATTACCGCGCTATTGTATACGCCGTCAAGACTAAACATTGTATTATTGTCTGTTCGAAATATTTTACGTACTTTGAATATATACGCGAAATTACAAAATCGAAAGATTAATCTAATTGAAAATCATGATAATTGTTCAATTAATAATAAATTCGATAATATACGAAGAGTATCGTTTCGCACCACTATCTTGCTCGAGTGTCACCGAACAAGGCGATCTTACCTTCGAACAAGAGTTAAGTCCGAAACGGAAGAAAACTATAGATTGATGGAATCAACGCGAATGAAGTTCACTCGACTCTTGTTCGCGCATAATATCCTACGTTTCGCGCTATTACATTTTTGTTCGAGAGTCGCCGTACGAATGATAATAGAATCGAAAGTCGAGATACAGTAGCGCGTGTTTGTTTACGTCGCCAAGATTGAACACATTGTATTATTAATAATTCGTAGTCATGAGATATTTTACGTGCTATGATTGTATTTTATATTGTATATTATATTATATTTTATATCGATTATATTATTAATGCAAATTAATTATTCATTAATCACATATTATATAAATTTAATGAAGCTTCGATACCTGAATGTACTCCTTTTCTGTTGTTCTTTCAGGGCAGTGATAAAATACTCACTCGCGAAAACGCTATTTAATTATGTTCGGACATGTACTAATCAACAATCAATCAGAATATGACAATCGCACGATGCTTTGAATGACACTCTCGACAAACATGAGACTGATACTTTATTCTATTATAACTTTATTGTAGTAAAAAAATATAAGTTGCACGAGATACTTAGTTAGTGAGAAATCAAATATTAATTATTTATAACAATGTCTCATAATAATCATTTATAATAACCGTAAGAAATGATGGAAAGAATGCGATATATGCGAAGCGACTTTTGCCGCATCTCCTCCGAATTGTATCGTGCGAATGACAACAAAAATGTTCCCATATAAACATTGTGTTACAAAGAACGAAGGCCAAACCGTGTGTAAAGGCCGAACAGTTAATTTATTCGAACAGTTAATTATTTCGTTATCGATGAATATTTAATATAAAATAAAGAGTATCGACAAGTGCCCATAAGCTTGTTACCCAAAATTTTCTCAACTAGAGATTGGACTTTATTTTTGGCTTAAAGTTTATGATACTTCGGAGAAAATAATTGAGAAAATAAGTATTTTTTTAAAAGGATAAAAATTAAAATTAAACAATAATTTAGTCCATCTAGAGATTCGCATATCCGTAATCTATGTGTCATAAACTTTATTTTAAAAATAAGCTGTCTCGAGTTGGCAAAATTTAGCACAACAATTGTTATGTTAAATATTATGTTAAATATTCTATTCTTTGAATTTCTAGAATTATTAATAAACGATATTGATGACGACATTTCAATACTTATAAATTATTTGATTTCACGATTCACATTTTATCTATGCGGATCGTTTTCATTCGAAAATGTTCAATAAACTTGATTTAAATCGATGATAAATTTAAATCGCGAGATATAATCGAATTCAAGTATCGTTAAAAAAATTACCAGCTATAAAGATCGCACAAGGAGAAGATAATTTATAATTCCTATTATTTATCTCTTAAAATCTTGTTGAAATATATATTTTTATATAAAATCACGCACTTCGTTCTTCGCGTTTTATTCAAGTCAAAGTAACCGTGAGGAATGATCGAAAAATAATGCGACATACGGAGCGGCTCTATTTCTGTTCTGTTCTATTTATCTCTTAAAATCTTGTTGAAATATATATTTTTATATAAAATCACGTACTTCGTTCTTCGCGTTTTATTCAAGTCGAAGTAACCGTGAGGAATGATCGAAAAATAATGTGACATACGGAGCGGTTCTGTTCCCCTCCGACCCTCGAGTCTCATCGCGCGAAGAACACAAAGGCAACCGTGTAAACATTGCCCTACGTCACAAAGAATGAAGGCCACGTAATAGTAATTCGTCGTCGACGAAATATTTCATAAAATAAATAACATAAAATAAATTTTGTTAAATATTCTATTTCTTGAAATTCTCAAATTAATTATTAATAAACATTATTAATGTATCGCGATATTTCATTACTTGTGAATTATTTGATTCTGCGCTTCATATTTTATCTGCGAGAATCATTTTCAATCTGAAAATGTTTGAGAACTGTATTTAAATCAACGACAAATTTAAAATATGAAATATAATAGAATTCAAGTGTCGTTATAGAAACAATTATTGGCTATCTCAAAGGAAAATTGCAAGAAAAAGTTAATTTATAATTTTTATAATGTATCTTTTAAAATACTTTTTTTTCTATTGACGCGATGCCACCGGAACGAAGTTCCCTGAAGCATTTCCCTGATTGATGTTGACTTATGAAGCAATCGCTTTTTCAATCTCTTGAATTCATAAGTATACATTTCTATTTCAACGCATTCCACAATCTCGAATATCACTATCGTTGACAATAAAATGTCTTCTTTAAAATTTTCTTAGTCATTGCTTTCAAGTTTTTACTAAATAATGTATTTTTTCATTTTTAATATAATTATGCTCAAAATACAATAATTATATGTGTACTGTTGCTATAAATTTTGAAACAGAAAATAATTTGTGTCTTAGAAACAATGACTATTTGTTTTAAACTTTGAACAATATAATAAAAATATGTTTACAAATGTTGTAATATTTGTAAACTTTGAAAAATCATTGACGAAGTTAAATCATTTTAATTGTCTTATATATATATATATATATATATATATATATATATATATTAATGTTTGTATCTCTCTTAGTCTGACTCCTACTCTTCGACCTGTCCGGCATGGGTGACCCTACCAGTAACTACACCTAATAATTCTTATAGTCCTGTTTTTTATTCTTAAAATCATCTTAAAGTTTTTAGAAATGTTAATGGCCATTTCGTTGGCTAAATCTTAAGATACAATCTAATTATATTTAATCATATTTAAGATGATCTTAAATATAAAAACTATAATGACTACATGAATATTAGTCGATGTTACCGCCGGCATAGTTCTCAGGATCATTAGAGTGCACAAACCTCCTCACCCGGCAAAAGGCCTTCGGTAAGGTGGATACTTGAGGAGGAATTTTTTTATTTTATTTTTTTAATCTATTACAAAGTTTATTACAAATTTTATTAACAAAATTTATTACAAAATTTGTTTAACACTATTACAAATGTATACAAATTTACAAAATTTATTACAATGTTACAAATATGTGTGCATACATATAATGATACATAAGTTAATATAAAATATATAATTTAAAGCTAAAATAGTTCATTACATGAATTACACGAAAATATCCGAAATAATATTCCGTAAAATACAGAATTTCTATTAAAAATTTTTCATATAATTTAGACAAGACTAATTAGCGATTATTAATAATGATATTATTATTAATAAATCATGGTAATTAATAGAGTATTTTATAAGATTATATATAATGTAAACCAATGCGCGATTCAAAAGAGTCATTTAATAAATTATCAATGGTCTTTCTAAATTGTAGGAAAAAATTGTTGCACAACAAACATTTTTGTACAATTAATACTATTTTGTGCAATTTGTACTATTAAAGGACTATTTCAAAGAAATATTTAAAACGCGAAAAGAGATATGACAAAGCTTTAGATGTAAATCAAATGATTTTCAAATTTAAGATGATCACTTACTATAACATACTGCGAAAAAACGAAATAAACATGCATTTCGATATCAATTGCGTAAGGTATAAATTCTATATTACTCGGCGAATCAATATGTATGCACATCATGTCGTGAGTAGAACTAGCAGTTGCTCATGACAGATGCAACAGTTGCGACGCATGATAATAGTAATAGTATATTGCATAATTATAAATTACCAAACGGCTCCTGATTATTTCGTGATTAAACACTGCACGAATTTTATAACGAATGTCGCGATTGAAATGTAATATATATAGTATAATACTATATATATAATTAATATATATATTGTACTCGTACATTGATAGCTAAATAATATAATAATGGGGATCATGAGTTAAAAAAATTGAAAAACCGACGTTATCGCCAAAAGTCGATGTAAGGTTAATCGATTAAATATAAGTTATATATGCGACTTAAAATTCGCAAGAAAACGCGACCGGAAAATAAATTAATGATATTCGGAATATTCGATTGCATAATTATAATTTTTATAATAACTGAAGAATACCCGCATAGACCACGCGCGCGAGTAATTACTAAAACTGTACAATTATATACACCAAGACTAAAATACATTTCCGCCATCATTAAAGACTATTATAAGAAAATATTCAAAACGCGAATAAAAAGAAGAACTTCGATATAAACCGACGATTAATATTATAAGATAAATTGCTATTTAAAATATCGAAAAAAACCGCGATGAATAAAATAAAATCGAATAATAAATATTTGGAAATATTTAATTTCGATAATGATAATATATAATTTTTCTAAATATATAATTAATATCCGGTTAATATCGACAAAAAAAGGGAGAAGCGGATACTTTAAGATTGGAGAAATTAATTTCTATTTTTTCTCCTTCCCCTCACCCGT